>NC_068569.1:45667567-45993276 GCF_025698545.1 Gossypium raimondii | reverse complement strand
TGATTATTTTAGTTAATTGGGTACAAATTTAATACAGGAACTTTTTTATTATTTTCTTAAAGAATTTTTTGAAATATAAGCTAAAAAGAAATAAACAGTAAGAGAGAGGACAAATAGAAATTATATTATCATTCATGACAATTTTTTAAAAAAATTTATATATATTAAATGAAATATATGTATATTATGTTTGGGATATGTTTGTATTAGAATATGATGTGACTTTTAATTTAATTTAATAATAATTAAAATAATTTTATAACTAATTAGATTTTATTATTTTTAATTAAAATTATTAAGATGATGAATATAAAAAATAATAAGCAATTAAGAATGGATAAATTTATATTTTTATTAAAAGAAAGTAAATAAATACACATTGGGTTAGTGTACTTGTGTATCAAATATGAGTTGGATAAATGAGTGTTTTTCAAACCATTTGCAGTAAATAATTAAGATTAAAATTTAGAAATCAATAGAAAGAGAAGCTAGTCAAAAACTTTGATTCATCCATTTAATATATTCTTTGATAAATTTGTTCTAGAGAGCAAGCGCAAATAATTGTATACTGGTGAGGCTGCTTTACCTCGTATTATTGGGTAGTTATGGCTTAAATCGCGGGGTCTTTCAAATGAAATTTATATACGAGTCAATGGTGGATTTCAAGATTGAAAAATTTTGCTCAAGATTTGGGCAAGAATCCAAAAAAAGATTATTTGGTTGAACAAATATTTATGTCGTTCATTACTACTACAGAATTTACGAGTTTTGATCATTAAACGAGACATACTCACCAATCTTGGAAGAAAAGAAATTAATGCTAACAATGATGTAATCAACAACTAGTAGGAAAAATGAGTCGAACAGAAATTGATTTCGGATTCGAGATGCAAAAATAATTTCAGTAATGGAGAGAAAATATTTCGCAAAAAAGAATATTGGAAAGATAAGAGAGAAGAACTAGGGAAAAAGAGAGCAAAATTTTAGCTTAATTTGGAAAAGAAAGCTATCGTTCAATTGCTATTAGGAAAAGGGATTAAATATCTAGTATTTTCAAACTTTTAGGGGGCTGGATGGCAATTTACCCTTACTGCCGAAAATAAAAGGGAATTAAAGGTGAATGGTGTGGCCTAATCTTGAGCATGCAGGGAGGAGTGCCCATTGGGCTACTACCCATTTCTTGATAAATTTTTAATTCCATTAATATTTGTTTTAGAGTAGTTTCCATCTTTGCTGAAATTAAATGGAATGATGTGATAGAGGAGTGGTTTGAACCATAGACCTTTATGGAGTGCACTAACTACATAACTATGAAGCCTCATTCAATACTCGATTAATTGTTTTGATTAGTCCCATGTATTTTGGGGTGTGACATTTCACTCTTCAATTTTTATTATTTCATCTCTAAAAAATCAATGTAAATAAATTTGCTATATTATAAATCAATTAAATAATAATATTTTAAATTCTAAAACAAATCATCCATATGTTGTAACCACTAAGTAATATTTTTACTTTGGTAGAGTTATATTTAAATAATTTTCAATATGTTGTTTTAATTAATATTATTAATAAAAATATAATTTTAGTTTAAATATTATATTAATATTTTTATCATATTTTGTTGGAAAATAATGGATATTTTAGAACTTTGAGGCATATTATTTTATTTATAAAATTAAAGGTTTGAATAATAAATTATGGATTTATATTCTATATAATATGCTTAAAATTGTTGAGTGATGAATGATAAATTGATATTCAAATTAAACAATAGTTATGTCTCTTGATGAACAGTTGTACCTTTTGAACAATTGTATCTCTTGGTGATCAGATTCATTGCTTTTGGTTTAATATTACATCTTTTCATTCATTTTGTATGTTCACTTATATATATTAACTTTTCAACAAAACTCTTCATGAATTGGTCAAAATCTCTTCATTCATTTCCTCTCCTCTATATAAAGCCAAGTTAGGAGACTTCTAAAATACATCATCAAAAACCATCAATAAAAAAAATTCCTTCTAAATTCATTCCTCCTGGTGATAGAGAAAGGCAAGATTGTGTTTGATTGATCACTGTTATTTTGCTACTACTATGATCGTTTGTTGTTGTAGTATCTTGGGAGACAGACGTCCAACATTACTCAAAGCACCGAGGAGAGGTCAAATCTATCTTAAGGAAACTGTTCATACAGGCGTCAACAAAATTCTTCTTCTAATTTTCAACTCTGCCCGATTATAGGTATTTTGTTGTGTTACTACTACTGCATTGTATTGCATTATTATTGTTACTAACATATTATTACTACATACGATATTATATTTTCTTACATTCTTAAGACAAATTATTTATTGTAGTTTTAATCTAAGGCGTACAAATAACCATCGTAACTTATATAGGTTGGTTTATACTTCTGTTTCAGATTTTAATTTATTTACGGATTCTGATTCTTCATTCTGAATATAGAAAAATGTATCATACGTCAAATAACTCATCCAATTCAAAGGCCGAGGCGATTGTTGCTGCTACTTGAAAGTATGGGGATGTCTTACAAAGGTAATGGTTCTTTTACCGAAGCAAATGAAAATAGGCCCTAAACTGGTGGATTGTAATTTCATTGGTTATACACGCCATAGCAATGCATATCGGCTTCTTGTGCATGAATCAAAGAATCCTAAAATTCACAAGAATACGATATTGGAGTCTAAAAATGCCTCATTCTTTGAAAATATATTCTCTTGTAAGACTAGGGAAGTTGGGTTAAATTCAAAAAACTGAACTTCAGAGACTATTGATAGTCAAGGCATTCAACAAGAGGTTGAAGTCGAGGGAGAGCCAAGAAGAAGTAAAAAAGAAAGGGTGGAAAAGTCATTTGGATCGGATTTTCTAACCTATATGCTAGAGACTAAACCTCAAACTTATAGTGAAGCTAAACGCTCAACTGAAAGCACTTTTTGGAAAGATGCTATCAAGAGTGAAATTGATTCTATCATGAAAAATCATACGTGGGAATTAGTGGATCTACCTCAGAGAATTAAACCACTAAATTCTAAATGGATTTTCAAACGAAAAATAAAAGCAGATGCAACAATTGATAAGTACAAGGCTAGATTGGTTATAAAAGGTTATAGACAAAAGGAATACCTTGATTACTTTGATACATTTTCTCCTGTATCAAGAATAACTTCTATAAGGATGATACTTGCTATTGCCGCTTTGCAGAATCTAGAAGTTCATCAAATGGATGTTAAGACAAATTTTATAAATGAAGATCTTGATGAGGAGATTTACATGGAACAACCTAAGGGTAATGTAGCTCCAAGGCAAGAAAGAAAAGTTTGTAGATTGGTGAAGTATTTGTATAAACTTAAGCAAAAACAGTGGCATGAAAATTTTGATAGTGTTATGATATCAAATGGATTTAAAATTAATGAGTGTGACAAATGTGTGTATGTTAAAACCACTATTGATGGATATGTAATTCGTTTATATGTTGACGACATACTCATTGTTGGAAGTAACAATGAAATGGTAAAACATACCAAAAACTTGTTAAATTTAAGATTTGACATGAAAGATATGGAACTTGCCGATATGATTTTAGGCATCCAAATCAAAAGGTCATCTAAAGGTCTTGTATTGACTCAATCACACTACGTAGACAAGATTCTTGAGAAATTTGGCAAGGATGATTTTGGTGTAGCCAGAACTTTGATAGATATAAGTCAACATCTGTCCAAAAAAAAAAGTTGAAAGTGTTGACCAAGTGGAATATGCAAGAGTCATAGGTCGTCTAATGTACCTTATGAGTTGCACTAGACCTGATATTGCTTTCACTGTAAGCAGTTTAAGCAGATTTACAAGCAATCTAGGGGAGAATCATTGTCAAAGTAAATATACTTTCACAAGAGAATGTTCAAGGGTTGATGCTTACCTGTCCTATGCAAATATTGAACGTAGAATCTATCACCTCTTTGAGTCTTTGAGTCTCGTTGACCCATCAATTTCATTCATGTGGGGGATTGTTGGAAAATAATGGATATTTTGGAACTTTGAGGCATATTATTTTATTAATAAAATTGAAGGTTTGAATAATAAATTATGGATTTATATTCAATATAATATGCTCAAAACTGATAAGTGATGAATGATAAGGTGATGCTCAAATTAAACAATAGTTCTGTCTTTTGATGAACAGCTGTATCTTTTGAATAATTGTATCTATTGGTGAACATATCCATTGCTTTTGGTTTAATATTGCATCTTTTCATTCATTGTGTCTGTTCACTTATATCTATTAACTTTTCAACAAAACTCTTCATGAATCGGTTTAAATATATTCATTCATTTCCTCTCCTCTATATAAAGCCAAGTTACGAGACTTCCAAAATACATCATCAAAAACCATCAATATAAAAAATTCCTTCTAAATTCATTCCTCCTAGTGATAGAGAAAGACAAGATTGTGTTAGATTGATCACTGTTATTGTGCTACTACTGTGATCGTTTGTAGTTATATCTTGGGAGACAGACGTCCAACGTTACTCAAAGCACTGATGAGAGGTCGAATATGTTATAAGGAAACTATTCATACAGGCCTGAACAAAATTCTTATTCTAATTTTCAACTTTGTTTGATTACAAGTATTTTGTTGTGTTACTGCTACCACATTGTATTGCATTATTATTGTTACTGACATATTAATACTACATACGGTGTTATATTTTCTTATATATTTATTGAGAAAAACATGAAAATAGAAGAATATACATGCATGATTAGATTATATGCGTTATACTTCTAATATCCAAAATAATAAAATATTAAATGATTCATGAAAATATTTAGTGTATAAAGTTGTTGAGTCTTTTATCAAATATAAACTTTCATGGAGAAATATTTATTTTTTATTTTAATGTTGCAAGTGGTTTAATTATATCTAAAGTAATTTTAAATTGATTTTTAATAAGATAATTATAATTATTATTTTAGTTTAGATATTATATTAATATTATATAATTATATTTAATAGGAATAATGTTAACATGGGAAATTATATGCACGAGGTTATACTTCTAATATTTATAATAATAAAAACATTATAATGGTGCATAAATATTCAATCTGTAAGCTTATTGAGTTATCTATTGAAAATATTTTTTTATTCAATGAACATTTAATTCAATGAAGAATTTTTTAAAATGATTTAAATGGTAAAAACACCTTGTAAAAATTCTAAAAATTAAACAAGAAAATATATAAAAATTATAAAAAATTAATAAAACTATAAAAAAATTCATAAAACATGTCAGTTAAATAAAAGAACATTTATATTTGTGTTTTGAAAACATATTTTGTTTTTTAAGCTTAGTTACGGGCAAAACACCATTAAAAGTCCCTTTTTTTAAAATTTACCGAAATGGGCCTGATATTTTATTATTTACCGGAATGGGTCATTTTTCCCGAAAACACGTCTATGTCAGCGCGATGTCAGGGTACGTGACAGGAAAACACGTCCTCAAGGGCGCGCTTTGTCCACGTGGACAGAAAGCACGCTAACGTGGATGCGTTTTGTTGCCACGTCAGCGCGTCCCAGGGGACGCGTTTTCCCCGTGCGTGAACAGTGCCAACGATCATTTTTTTGACCGTTGGCCCCCCCAACGGTAAAAAAAAACCATAAAAACCCCCCACTCCTTCATTTTTTTTCACAAATTAATCCCTTTCTCAATTATTTTATCAATTTCCTCTCAAATTGCTCTCAACTTCCTTCCAAATTTCTCTCAAATCCATATTTAATCTCAATTTGCTCTCAACTTCCTCTTAAATTTCTCTTAAATCCCTATTTTTAATTATTTTTTAAAAAAAATTTAATTTTTTTAAATTTTTTTTAAATCGTAAAAATTTGTACGAATTTAGCAATGGCCGGAGAATTGATTCGTCTTAATAACACACACATATCCATCTAACAAATGAGAATGATAAGTGTTAAATTTATTTTTTAAATATTATTTAAGATTTTTTATTTATGTATTTTTAAATAATTATTAATTTATTATTTGTTATAAAAGTGTGTAGATTGGATATTGGAATGCTATATCCGGAATATGCATGGTCCTCCATCACCGTTGGTAGAGAATTACCTGCGGGAAGCGGGTTTTTGGCACGTGGCGACGGTAGGCCGGGGATGCAAGTTGGACCCGAATCTTATCAGTGCGTTGGTTGAGAGGTGGAGACATGAGACACACACATTCTATCTTCCATGTGGAGAGTGCACTATCACTTTGGAAGATGTCAATCTGTAATTGGGATTGCCAGTGGACGGGTACCCAGTCACCGGGTCTGTTAAATCTGACGATTGTGGAGCAGTGTGCTACGAGCTTTGGGGCGCTATTCCAGAGAAAATTAACGGAGGTCGGATCGAGATGGGCTGGTTACGAGACACATTCCCGGATCCGGATGATGATTCAACCGAAGTAGAAAGAATCCGATATGCTCGGCCATACATTCTTCAGATAATTGGAGGTTATCTGATTTCGGACTTGTCACGGAACCTCGTACATCTAATATGGCTGTTGAAACTCGTTGATTTTAGAGCAGCTGGTGAATTGAGTTGGGAGTCTGCCGTGTTGGCAACATTATATCAGAAGATGTGCGGGGCGACGCGACCGAGTAAAGTGAAAATCGGAGGTTGCCTGTTACTACTGCAGTCATGGGCACGGTTTCACTTTCTATCTTTACGTCATCGAGTGGACCACCCATATACATTCCCACTCATAACGAGGTGAATTTTATATTAGATTTTACAATTATTACGTAGATTTTAAAAATAATAGTATGCTAAAAAGTTTATTTAATTAGGTGGAACCATTCGGCAAGTTATGCTCGATTACCTACCTCTCTTGAAGATATACGGCTTCTATTGGACCAACGGTCGAAAGCACAAGTAAGTATTAAATAAAATAGATATTTCCATAATGAGATAGTCGATTGGTATTTAGTATTTAGTACATAACTAATATTTCCATCATGGTCATATAGTTTGAATGGACACCATACGAGGATCCAGCAATTCGGGCAGTAATTTCGGATGAGTACTTGCAAAATCGAAACGGTTGGCATGTGAAAGTTGCATTGGTCAACTTTCCGACTGTGGAGATGCACTAGTCGGACAGAGTATTACGGCAATTTGGATTCTGACAACTGATTCTCGTGGCACCTGAGGTGTTGGATGATCATCACAAAATCAACCTATGGCAATTGCATACGGATTGGTCGAGATTCTGGTCACACTACATCCAAATGTGGGAAGATCGGTATGACTATATACCTACTCGGGAACCGATCATCATTCCAAAATTAACGTGCGTGCCGGAATACATGCCATGGTTTAGGATCAATGGGAAGTCGTATTTACTCTCGCCAGAGGTGAGGCAGCGGCAATTGAGTGTCCAAAGGGAACGACGTGGCCCTTTAAATCCTAGAAGAAGGGACGACGACGCAGGCCCATCAACAAGGCCCAAAAATTCACCCGGCCCATCATCAGCACCCATAACTTCATCAGGCCTAATAACAGTACCGATATAGTCACCCAACCTAGTAGTTCAACCGACAATACCCACGGCACAGCCTTTTCAGATGATGCCAGGTGCATATCCTAGCCCTTTTATGTATCCTAACCCTTATATGTTTCCTTTTTCTAGTCCTATGGCAGGTTGGAATCAATGGCTCGGTTCATCTCTATTTTCAACTACGCCGATTGGACCGCCGATGTATAGGCCATCGTCACAGGAGAGATCGTAAGAGGGGCCATCGGGGAGCTCTTCTTTTTACCAAACGCCATCACCGTATGAGTTTTAAACACCTTGGCCGTTGGTGATGCAAACACCTCCACATTCACTATTCTATCAAGGTGGGTCATCGTCCCAACACCGACAACCAGATCCCCTACCGGATGAACCAGAATCCTTGCCGGAGCAACCACAACCCAATTTAAGTCAAGCAAAGAAGGAATCCAGTCGCGAATCGTTTAATGACCGCCATGTGGCAATCGAATCCGCAGCACGGAGATTGATTTTTATTTTAAAATATTTTTACAAAATAGTTTATATTAATGTAATAAAATACAAAATAGTTTAATTTGAATATTTTGATATTATTTGATGTAATAAAATACAAAATAGTTTATTTTTGAATATTTTGATATTATTTGATGTAATAAAATACAAAATAGTTAATATTCTTAATAATAAAAATTATTTTAAATAATTCAATATGTTGAACACTTGGCATATTATTTCATTTCACAAAATAGGCAAATATTCTTAATAATACAAAGTTGTTTACAATGACGTTAAACTACTGTGATTTGGGAGCGATTTTCTTAATAAATTTTAATTAAATTACTCACGTAACCCTAAACCCTAATTTAATTGATTTTTTCTTAAAAAACCATAAACACGAAACTTAATCCAATTTTGAAAAAATTATAATTAATTTAATTAAGAATCCCTAAACCCTAATCCCTTATTTGTTTAATTTTTTCTCCAAAACCCTAAAAATCCTAAACCCTAACCCTAAAAACTCGGGAGAAATGGGCAAAACGCGTCCCCAGGGGAGCGCTTATGTGGCAGCAAAACGCGCCCTTGAGAACGCGATTTATGTCCACGTAGGCAAAACGCACCCTCAGGGACGCGTTTTTCTGCCACGTCTCCTGACATCGCGCTGACATGGACGCGTCTTTGGGGAAAATAGCCCATTCCAGTAAATAATAAAATACTGGGCCCATTTCGATAAATTTAAAAAAAATGGAGCTTTTAATGGTGTTTTGCCCGATTTTGCTCCATCAAAGGAACAGGGAAGTCAATTTATTTTTTATTTATTTGAAATTTATGGTATTATCATAATTAACCTTGATTATATGTTGACTGTTTTCTATCTAACTTGGTTCATTCCATTGGGTTCCAGTATATATATTTTGCCCGACATTAAATTAAATAATTTTAAATATATTTAATTTAATTATAAAAAATATAATTGTTAATATAAAGTTATATATCTTGAATATTTTGTTATTTTAAATATATAATTATTAATACTGAGTCACGAACTTCACTCATAAAGACCTCTATATCATACTAAGTACAATAAAATTATTTAAGTTCATTTCTTGCATTTAAGGATTGATTGTAAAGCTAGACGTGAACAATTTGATATAAAACTTTGATTTAGTATAAGTATACACATGAAACTTTGATTGTGGTTCAAATTTAAACATGAGATTTGAAATTTATATTAGAAATATATGATTATTTTTATATGTAAAATAGTATTATATCGAAAATTGAATCAAATTAAATTTTTAAATAGAAAATTACATGGGAGGTCTTAATTCAAATTTTAACATTTATAAAGTTATTGTAATCACGAAACTAGGATTTCATAATAAAAAAACATGAATAACCCAAATGTGTGATGATTGATTGTTGCAAGCAAATGAGAAGAATAAGAAAGGCCTAACATCCAACCGAATGTATTTTTAAGCAAAACACTTAATCCAATAATAATGCCTTATCAATTAATATATTTCTTCTGGGTATAGAAGGTTTTTGTAGTGGCTCACATTTTCATATTGTCGCATGCAAGTCAACTTCTAATCATTAACTTAGATCCCATAAAGTAAGAGGGAATCACAATGCAGCAACATGTTTTCACTAAAATAATTAACAAGTTTCAAAATTCAACTATGAAATATGCCAATTTTAAAAACTGTGAAAATTATTGTTAAAATAAAGGTTAATATACTATTATATTGGGATTAAAATCTACCGTTGTTTTTGTCCAAATTAATTTTTATATTACCTTAAAAAACCAACCCTTAGGAACTAAAAACACCTAACTTTATTATTAATACAGTTCTATCTGTGTCTGGTCCCACTTTAATTAAAAATTATTACTTATTTTCATTTGCAGCAGAAAGCTGTATTAGAATAAATAAGTGGTTAAAGATGATGGAGATAAGACGAACAACCTCCCTATCACCTCTAATATTCTTCAACTTTCTTTTCTTTTTCTTTTCAATCCTGCAGTTTGAATAATGAAATAGTTATAATATTCAAATTTCAACTTGTCGAGATGATTGGGGTTTTTTTTTATAATATTTTCTTGAAATAATTAAATGAATATCTAGACTTCTATTATTATTTAGTTTTTCACGGCTTAAAAAGTAAATAATGGTAGTAGGTAGGATCATTTGATTCCAGTCCCATTGAAACACATTTACCTACACAGAATTAATAATATAATGTTTGAGAGTTGTGAAGTTTATTATATAAGTTTGGTATGGGTTTGAGTTGTGCTACTCGCGTTACTGTTAAGGATTTATCATCCTCTTGTAATTCATTAAAAAAAAACAGTCCACTTGAAAAAAAATATAAGATAAAAGTATTATGAAAGTCTTTGTGCTAGAAATTGGCTTGCATTTTATTTTCATTACCTAAAAAATGAGTAAATATATAAGATAACAATCTAACCATTCTCTTAAAATTTTCATCCACTTCTACTGTTAAGTGTTGATGTGGTTAGCGGAACAACCAAGCAATAACACGTGGCATACCATTTGTAAGGTTGACATGACAATATTTAAATTTTTTTTAAGATCCTTAAAAGTAAATAAAACATTTTATAATCATTTAAACCCCACACCTAACATGAACTTGGACATGGTTTTTAAATAATTATAAATAATAGAAAATTATTTAAGAATTATAAGAAATTATAAAATTTATTAAAATTAACAAAATTTATTTAAAATAACATCCGAATGAGCTTGGACAAATTTTTGTCTAAATACAAATGAGTCTGGACAACCATTTGTCTAGATTCATTCAAGACTAATTTATTAAATGGTTATAAAAATATAAAAAATTATTTAAAATTGATTAAGAATTCTAAATAAAAGTTACATTATTAAAATTTATAAAACTATATATAGACAAATAACATGTCAAATATACAAGTATATAAACAAACACATATGTTTCTTCTTACTCAAGTTGATATTTTGAATTAATCAAGTTAATAAATTTTATTTAATTAGTTTATTACAATTCTTATTTGTTTTATAATTTCTTATAATTCAAGCACACATATATACATTAGTAACCTTTCATAATAATATTTTTAATTAATTTTTAAATAGTTAATAATTTCTTATAATTTTAAATAATTTTTATTATTGTTTAAGAAATAATTCTATAATAAACTTAAACAACCATTTGTTCAAGTTAATTCGAATGTCATTTTTAATAATTATTTCGCTATAAAAAATCTACGAATTTTGAGATTTAATGAAATAAAATTGCATGGAAGAAGGAAAGTTCAACTTCTTTTAAGTCCTACTAAGACAAGAAAAGAGAATGTAGAGCACTAGCTACTCGATTAGGGATAATCAAACACCGAAAATTTAAGTTCTAACATTAAATGATGTAAAACTTCAAAATCGAGTTTAAATTTGAAAGAATGAATGGTTAGACTATCGGAGGAGTAAAAAAAACAAAATCTGAAGAAACCGCACCCTGGATCTATGTGTGAGGAAAGGAATTAAAGAAAAGAAATGTTTGTTGAAAACTTTCGAGACAATTAGGTCAAATCGCAAACCACAAATCTTTCGCTTTAGCGTCGATTGTATCCACCCAAAGACCCCTTTAAAGAGTCTTTTAAAATTCTGTGTCTGCTAGACTGAGAGTTTTGAGGTAAGGATGAAAGAATATGGGATATAAAAACTCTTTTTTATTCAAACCACGTAGAGGATATTAAGAGATTTTAGTCAAACATGACATTTCACTTAATATAAACATGATATCATGTTTTATTAAATATCATATCTATTCCATCAAACAGATTTATCCAATTAAAATGTGAAACATATTCAATATCATCTTAATTGATCACGCACATATATTTTCTCAAAATTTAACAAATATAATTAATTTCACTTGTGTGGTAGGTTAAATATTATCCCATTCTTCTCACATCGTTTCAATCATAGGTGTGACCCTATAAGATCCTATAACATTGATAATAATATTAAAATATTTTTAATATTATAAATAGTGGGTGACATAATTGTTACCTAAATTGCAAGAAGCTATGTGACAATGTTAGAGTGCAGTATATCCCTTTGTCCGTAATATTAAAATTCAACAAAAGTCATGAAATAGCCACACATGTATAGTCCAATCTTTTATTTCTTACATCCCTAGTTGACTAAGATAAACAAATGAGTTTGATATCCCATATCAACTCATTTGAGCACGACCATGCATTCTATAGTTTTACTTGATCAAAGGGTCCAAGATATCTCTCCCATCATGTGATGTAGGAGGGACAAATTCTATCTTGATCATTTATATCCCACTACATAGTTTTTGATACATCCAACAACAATCTTATAGTACTACCAGTTATGAAATACGTTTGATTGTGTCAAAGAATACAACTCCCAATGTTGGGACTATGATGACCTCAAATCTAAGAATTATATACACTATTGTCACTATGTAAATTGTTGTGAATGTTACATTATAAACCGGTGAGTTAGTCCTGTATACTATTCCCTTTCTGATAACTTGATATCCCATATTCATGTCAACATCTTGTTAACTTTCACACTGATGGACTACCATTAGATGATTCCTGGTCAAACCCTAAAGGTTGAGCCATATAAATTTAATAATATACACTCAATGTAAGTTTTACTAAGGCGCATATACCTTGTATTGGGCACATGAAATCAATACTTATCCCCCATCAACTCTCAATAATATCAATGTAATGTGAGTATTTTTTTATAAAATAATATGTTATTATACATTTATAGGTAGAGTGAAACTCACCTTAACGGAAAAGTGTAAAATTTGAATCATGGATTACACTCACCTTGAAGGTAGAGTGAGGCTGAGCTTAAAGAAAGGGTAGGTTGATTATAAGCTTACGCGGATGTGATAAGAGTAGATACTTATGTGTAACAATTCTCTTCGCTTTTCTCTTCATTATCCTGTTGAAAACTTGGTCAATATTTTAACAAAGCAAGAAAATGGTCAGGTTTCTTATTTTTTTCAGTTTGCTATACGCTTGTCTATGGATGTCATGTCAAGTCGCAACTTGTAAAAACTTCATATTAATTATAAATTGAAGCTCGATCAATCTTCGAGCTATTAAATTTATGTCAAAATCATTCTTGTTTAATCTCCTATTAGAAATATATTTTACGATAAGTTGTATTATAGATCATTAAATTATGTTTAAATTCCTCTTCTTCTTCTTTTTTGTCATTTAACTATAAAATATCACGTGATTGCATTATACTTTTCAACACCTATACATTACATCAATTTTATCATAATTTTAAAATAATATCTCATTTGATCCTAATTTTATAAAATTATAATTTTCTTTTCTTTTCTCCCAATCTTCTTCCGTTTTTCTTTTCTATATTTCTTTCTTCTTACTCACCCAAACTTCTTTCATGTAAAATCTTATTGGCTAGGATTTAGTTTCTATTATTGGGATTGGGATTTAAAATCCATTAAAATTTTAATACCAAAGTTTTAAATTATGGACAAATTATAGAATCCCAGAAAGAAAAGAACATGAGGAAAAGGAGATAAGAAGCTATAATAAAAAAAAGAGAGTAAAAAGAGAATTTGAAGGTTTTGGCAGATAACAGTGTCCTTGACATTTCATTCCATGCTCCTTTTTATATCTCAGTTTTCATTTTAGGAAAACATAACTTGAAAATAGTAGATAACTAAATATTACTTAGGCCAGGCCTAACTCACTAACAAGCCTATTAACATAACTTAAAGTCCAAGTAGTAATAGAATGTAACAGAATAAACTTCCTGCATCAATACTCCCCTATTTAAAGATTCCTAATCATCAATGATTAAATTCAGGAAATAGCTGCCGAGTGTTGTCTATAAGATTGAAGCTATAGGTCTACCCACTTTCCTACCTGAAACTTTCTTTCGGATTGTTTCTTGTCAGCCAATGATTTCATGCGATTTTTAGCCTTACTTAAGTAGAATTTCAGCATTTTTGTTGCAGCGTCTCGAGCTTGCAAGCTATGGTCAACTACATGGAGCTTAGATTCTCCAAGAAGATAAGACAAATAAATGGGAGGTGGCTGACCATAAGCAGCTTCATAAGGAGTGGTTTGAATGGCCAAGAGGTGGGAGCTGTTGTACCACCATTCAACCAAAGAAAGCAAGCGATTCCATTCCCTGGGTCTCTCACTTGTCATGCAATGCAAATAATTTCCATGATTTACCACTTCGGTTTGATCGTCTGTTTGTGGGTGATAGCTTGTCAAGAATTTCAAGGTGGTACCAATCCTTTTGAAAGGTACTTGTCAAAAGGAACTCGTAAAAATTTTGTCCCTGGAAAATACAATACTATACTATTGGGAATTCCATGCAACTTCAAAATTTGGTGCATAAAAGATTATGCCACTGTGATAGCATTAAATTGATGTCTGGGGAGCAACAAAGTGAGCATATTTAGATAACCTATCCACGGCGACTAGTATCACATCATATCCATAAAATCAGCAATGAAGCTAGCTCCTTATACCATCCATGAGACATCTTTGCAAACCCCGAAAGTGTAAAGTTATCCGCCATCTGCTATAGCTACACTTAACTTACATCCAGGCCAGATGTTCAAATTAAGTTTCTTAGCTAATCTCTTGTCCAAAAAATTATGAGCACTTCTTAAGTCGATAAAGGCACTAAGGCAATGTTTTCCCACTAGATATTGCACTCTCACAGTTTGGAACTCAATGGTGCCTATCATAGTATTAAGGGATAGCATTGGTTGTTTAGTAGCATCCTCTTCATTCACCAATAAATCAGGATTGTCAATTGTTGGAACTAAGAATGTGAAATGAATGAAGTTAGCAGTTTCTTGAGCTTGAAGGCTCGATACTTACTGAGCAGACAAAACAGAATCGGGCTTGAAAGACAAAAGAAAAGCAAGAAAAGGGAATTTAATGATGAATTTTCCTTCTTTTTTGAAAGATGGCATAATGCCAATACATATACCAGACATAAGCTGGTCAAAATAAGCAAATTGTTACATAAACATTACCTACTACCACTAAGTACATTGAAACTTTTTAAACATAACTTGTATACTTTGCAAAGCTAATTTATCAACTGAAGCTTTACCTAATTACATCAAGTATGTTACCTACTTAGTTCAAATCTGACTAAGTTACAAAACAACATTTAAAGTAACAAGACAAAATGAAATACAACAGCAGTAATGTGCTTCAGCTGCTACATGCATGGCTCCGGCAACTTGTTCTGCAATTTGATGTTGCATGTGCTGCATGGAAGCCAAACTTCAACACTCCTCCTTGGCTTGCATGTTGCAGAGTCCCAATTTAACTCTCAAATGTTCGAACCTTGACACACTAAGGGGATTTATCAAGATATCAGCAAGCTAATCCTCAAAACTGCAATGAATCAGTTTCACCTCTTGAGCTTGTTCCATTTCCCTAACAAAATGAAACTTAATCTTGAAGTGCTTTGTTCTTCCATGGAACACTGGATTCTTTGCAATTGCAACAGCAGATTGGTTGTCATATTTAATCTCTGTTGCTTCCTTTTGGTGAAGATTCGAGTTTGTCATGATCTTTCTTAGCCAAATGGCTTAGTTAACAGCACTAGCAGCTGCTACATACTCAGCTTCAGCAGTTGATTGAGCAACAACATTTTGCTTCTTCGAACTTCAACAAAAACTGGCTGAACCAAGGGTAAACAGATACCCTGATGTGCTCTTCATATCATCCACTGATCCAACCCAATCACTATCAGCATAACCAAGTAGCTTCATGCTATCAACTTTGCTGAACATTATTCCAAAGCTTAGTGTACCTTTGATGTACCTGAGAACTCTTTTGGCAACTTGTAAATGTTTTACATTGCAGCAATGCATGAATCTAAATAGTAGACTTACAACAAACATAATGTCTGGTCTAGTGGCTGTCAAATAGAGTAGGCATCCAATCAAACTCCTATAAGTTGTTTCACAAACCTTCTCGAAATCACCTTGACTTGACAACTTCTCTCGAATAACAATTGGTGTGCTTGTTGCCTTGCAGTTCAGCATGGAGAATTTGTTCAGAATCTTCAAGGCAAATGCCTTCTGACATAGGAAGATCCCTTGCTGAGTTTGAGACACTTCCATGCCAAGGAAGTAGGACATTTGTCCAAATCAGACATCTCAAACATTTTCTCTATTTTGCCTATAAAATCAGCCAGCATTGCATAATTTTCTCCTATCACCAGCAGGTCATCAACGTATAAGAACACTATGAGCTATGCTTCATTACCTTCCTTCTTCACATACAAGGTTAGTTCACTAATGCTTCTCTCGAACCCCAACCTAGCTAGGTAGCTATCTATTCTGTCATACCAGGCTCTTGGTGCTTATTTTAAGCCATATAAGACTTTCTTCAGCTTGTAGACACTATTTTTCTTGCCAACTACTTTGAAACCTTCAGGTTGTTTAACATATATCTCCTCATCAAGAAAATAATTGAGGAAGATAGATTTTACATCGAGTTTATGAATCTTCTAACGATTCTGTGCAGCTAAGGCAACTAGCAGCCTAATTGTGTCAAGCCTGGCCACTGGTGCAAATGTCTCAAGGTAATTAATGCCATACCTTTGACTGAATCCCTTCACTACCAGTCTTGCTTTCAGCTTGTTCAAAGATCCATCAGTATTATGCTTGGCTCGAAACACCCACTTCACTCCTATAACCTTCCTGTTGGCTGGTCTTGTAACTAGATCCCAGGTTTGATTCTTGTGAATCATGCTCATTTCATCAAGCATGGCCTGTTTCCATCCTTGTTCAGCTTCAACCTCTTCAAACCAACTTGGTTCAACAGCAGCCACATCAGCCCTCACATATATTTCAGCCAATGGTCTGGTTCCTCTAACTGGCACATCATCAATGTCCATTTCAGGATCATTTCGATCAACTTCAGTTTGATCTGTCACCAGGTCTTCAGTAGCAGTCTCTGGTTCATGTTTATCCCAATTCCAGCCTGACTTCTCATCAAATACTACATCTCTGCTCATAAAGACTCTATTGGATGAAGGGTCCAAGACCCTATAGCCTTTTTTGATACTACTATAGCCCACCAGGATGCTAGGTTGTACCTTCTTGGCCAACTTATCTCTTTTTACTGCTGGGACATGTGCATAGCATATGCATCCAAAGACCCTCAGTGAGCAACTAACGGTTTGAACCCAAATCAGGCCTCAAATGGAGTTTTATGAACCAATACCTTGATTGGTTGCCTGTTTTGAAGATATACAGCAGTGTTAACTGCCTCAGCCCACAAGGTCTTGGGGAAATTCTTTCAAACAACAGACATCTTGTCATATCCATCAAGCTTCTATTCTTTCTTTCACTAACACCATTCTGTTGAAGCATGTAGGTGTTGGTGAGTTGGTGCTTGATGTCTGCTTCATCACAAAAGCCCTGAAACATAGCTGAGGTATACCCTGTCCCATTATCTGACCTCAATGTCTTCAGTTTGCAATCTATTTTTGTTTCTACTGTAGCCTTGAACTTCTAAAATACAAAGGCCACTTCTAATTTGTGCTTTAGGAAATAAATCCAACAATATCTCGAGTAGTCATCAATGAAAAGGATAAAATACCTGCTGCCATTCAAAAACTGTGTCTTCATAGGGCCACACACATTAGTGTGGACTAGTTGTAACTTTTCAGAGGCTCTCCTAGCCTTGTTCAAAGGAAATGGCAATCTATCTTGCTTTCCTAGCTGACACACTTGACAAAATTCTTCTTTATCAATTGATTTGGAGAAGTTTTCAACCAAGTCTTCTTTGGTTAGCTGAGCCAGTGACTTGTAGTTGACATGGCATAGCCTTTTGTGCCATAGCTTAGATTCATCCAAAGCAGCTGTAAAGGCACTGTCTGAACCCTTGTTCCAGTCCACAACAAAACTTCTGTCAGCCATGGTCACTAACATGAGTTTCGATCCACACGAATCACTAATCAGGCATTCTTTACCTTTGAACACTACTGAATACCCCTTTTCTAGCAACTGAGCTATACTAAGTAGATTTCTGTCAATTTCAGGCAGAAACAAGACATTTGAAACAATTTTGATACCTATCGGAGTGTCAATCAACACATCTCATTTTCCTTCTGCTTTGATGAAGTGTCTATTACAAACTTTCACCCTTGTGTTGAAGGTTCTGTTTAAGTTCTTGAAAATTGTAGCATCAGGAGTCATGTGGTTTGTGCAACCACTGTTTATCAGCCATACTTTTTGTGGCTTTTCTTCTGGCAGCTGAGCATGAAACAACAAAGACTTGCTCTTCTTGGTCACTACCTTCTTCTGCCACTTGAGCTTCAGCTCTTGACTATTGAGGTTGGTTTTTGTCTACGCTTGCCTTTGTTTCTACAAACTTTCTCAGCATGGCCCATCTTTTTACACACTTTGCACTGCACATCAGACCTAAACCAATAGTTTTCTGCCTGATGACTAAGCCTTTTACAATGTGGGCAAGGTGAATATCTTCTTCTTACTCCATCTCTCCTAGGCTTGTCTTGCCAGGTCTTCTTCTCTTTATAGCCAGCGGAGCTCAAGGTAGGTCTACTTTTAGCTTGGAAGGAACCTTCTTGATGCTCTTCCTGTCTGCTGGTTATTCTTTTCTCTTGAGCGTAAAGAGCATTAATTAGCTCAGTCAAGGAGATGCTAGTCAGATTTCTCGAGTCTTCAAGGATGAGATCTTGGCCTCATATCTTTCAGGCAGGGTTGAGATAACCTTCTCTACAAATCTTGTTTCACTAAATTGGTCCCCAAGCAAACTGATGTTGTTCACAACAGCCATGATTCTGTTTGAATATTGCTTCATTGTTTCTTATTCCTTCATCTTCAATAGTTGTTGCCATTTCGTTCTTTCAGTCCCTTGAAACTCCTCCTTCAACCTATCCCAGGTCTGCTTTGGTGACTTACAAGCCATGATCCTTGTAAAAATCACATCAGACACACTTTTTTGTATACAAGACATGGCCTTGTGGTTCTTGGTTCTTTCATCTGTGTGATGCCTGATCTGAGCCATTGTGGGATTGGCTCTTAGAGGTGCTAGTTCAACATCCAAGTTAACCACTTCCCACAAGTTAAATGCCTGCAGGTAGGTTTTCATATTTACTACCCAAATGTGGTAGCCTTCTCCATTGAAGACTAGTGGTGTAGTTGGAGAGAAACTTGAAGAAAACATAGTTTTGAGGAATGAAAAATGACAGGTCCACTAAGAAGATGAGCTTTAGATACCAATTATTGGAACTAAGAATGTGGAATGAATAAAATTAGCAGTTTCTTGAGCTTGAAGGCTCGATACTGAGCAAACAAAATAGAATCAGGATTGAAAGACAAAAGAAGAGTAAGAAAAGAGAATTTGATGATGAATTTTCTTTCTTTTTTGAAAGATGGCATAACGCCAATACATATACCAAACATAAGCTGGTCAAAATAAGCAAATTGTTACCTAAACATTACTTACTACCATTAAGTACATTGAAACTTCTTAAACATAACTTGTACACTTTGGAAAGTTGATTTATCAGCTCAAGCTTCACCTAATTACATCAAGTATGTTACATACTTACTTCAAATCTGACTAAGTTACAAAACAACACTTCAAGTAACATGACAAAATGAAATACAACAGCAACAATGTGCTTCAGCTACTACATGAATGGCTCGGGTAGATTGTTTAGCACTTTGATGTTGCATGTGCTACATGGAAGCCAAACTTCAACATCAATGCAATACAAAAAAACCTTTGACCCTCCATCATCTTCAATCTATTTTGCAAGAATCTGGTAAAGCTGGGATTTTACACAACGGTGCCCCACTATGTACTGGTTACCATACCAATAATACAACCCACCCTTCTTCTTATCCTCCATCTCCGCATTAGTAAGACCTTTGGGTAATGTTCTAGGATTAGCACGTAATGGATGCTTAGAATTTGGTGAAGGAAGGTAAAGGTTAGCATTAAAATTAGAAGGTAAAGGATTAGGGATTTACTTTCAGTGTAGGCAAAAAGTGTGGTAAAGTATGGTTCTTTTGACCAGTGCATAGAGGGGTCTAATGAGGGCTTTGTGTCATTGTTGATTTGGTGGTTGTGGTAGTAGTAGATTTTGGTAAGTTGGGACATGTAATAGATTCAATGGTTTTGGTTAAATGCAATACTCCGTTCAAGTTTTTAGGGTGGAATAATTTTTGTGGTTTTGATATTTCGTCCATAAGATTACTAGCAAAAATGCTCAAGGCATAAGAATCGGATAATTACAACTGGTTAAGAGCACTAAAAAGATTTCATATATTGTTCTATAGTACCTAATTGCTTTAGCATTACCAAATTTGGCATGGGATCTTCGAAATCATCAGATGCAAACCTATTTCGATTATCAACAACCATTGTAGGCATAGATCCATCAGCAACCAAAGGTTCCTTTTCATTATCGATTTGTGAAGAGCCATCAAGAGTCAATGGGCCTCCTTGAAACAATCATGTGGGCATAAGCTCAAAAAACTTTTGGAACCTTGCTTTCATCTCCACTCTGAGGTTATCGATCTTTTCATCCATTAACTTAAATATGTCTGAGTGCGTGAAAGATATCTTATTATGTTTGGTGGAGGTCCTTTTGCAAATAAGTGGTTATGCCATCAGTCATGAAGTTAAGAATGTGACTCTCATACCAATTTGATGTAGGATAAATGATGAAGTCCCAGAAAAAAAGAAGAACGCTAACAGAAAAGAAAGTGAAGAGAATCTGAGGTTTTCGACAAATACAGTATCCCTGGCATTTCATTCAATTCCATACTTATTTTTATATCTCAGTATTCATTTTAAGAAAACATAACATGAAAATAAAAATAACTAAATATAACTTAGGCCAGGCTTAACCCACTAACAAGCCTGTTAAAAAAGTATCAAGTAACACCTTTTACATGGTGGATTACATTTCACTCCCTCTATTGAAAAAAAGAGTAAATAAGTTATTATACATTTTGAAACCTGCAAAATAGTCCTTTTGGTAAATTTATCAGTTAAATGATGATGTAAAACGTTAAATTCATGTTGGAAATTTTTTATGGGTAAACTATAAAAATGGTTACCAAATTATGCCTTTCGTTCAATTTTGGTGACCCAAGTATTAATTTTTATTTAATCACTAGGCTTTTGAAATTAAATATTTTGTCACTTTGAATTAATGTGGGCTTTTTTATTGGTCTAGTAACAAAATTAGCCCTCTAATGTTTATACATTCTACCATTTTGATCTTAAATATAAAAATTCATCAAATTTAGCCCTTAATGTTTAAAAAATTTTCATTTTAGTTCTAATTCTAAAATTAATTAAATTTGGCCTCAAAATTTATAAAATCTATCAATTTACTCCTAACTCTAAAAGTTTTAAAAATAATTTTTAAGAAAATAATTCATTTTAGCCTTTCATAACCCATCAAGCAAAACCATATAGGATATTAAAATAAGAAAAGAGTACCCTCTTTCAACTCACTTGCAAAAGTACTCTAAAAATTGAGATAAAACACAATAATTTAATATCCAAAAGAAAATAAAGGCATTAAAAACATTATATCTGAGGATTATTTAAGATAAGTTCCAAATAATTAGTTTGGTCTAGTGTGAAGCCTAATTTATAGTAAAAGAAATTGTTGCAAGTGATTTGAAAGAGGGTACTATTTTTCTTATTTTAATATCTCATATAGGTTAGTGATGGGTTATAAAGGGATAAAATGATTTTTTAAATATATATTTTTAATTTTCAAAGTTAGGACTAAATTGAAAGATTTTGTAAATATTGAGAGTTAGATTCATTGGTTTTTTTTAGAATTAGAACTAAAATGACAAATTTTGTAAACATTGATGGCTAAATTTGTTGAATATTTTATATTTAGGATCAAATTAGAACTAAAATGTGTAACTATTATAGGGCTAATTTTGTTACTAGACCAATAAAAAAGATCACATAAGTTTAAAGTGACTAAAATATTTCATTCAAAAGTTTAGTGACTAAATCGAAATTAATAGTTGGGTCACGAAATATAATGAAAGGTGTAATTGGGTGACGATTTTTATAGTTTATCTAAAAATAAAATGATTTTCAGCATGGATTTAATGTTTCATATCATTATTTAACAGATAAAATTTAGTGGAGGGGTTAATTTGCACGTTTTGAAATGTATAATAACTAATTTACCTATTTTTCAGTAAAGAGGTCGAAATGTAGTTCGTCCTAAGTTCAGGAGCTTCCATGGTACTTTTACAAATAAATTATCAACTCATACACTAATAGAATGTAACATGGTAAACTTCATGCATCAAATTCTTTAGGAAGTTTCCAGATTTAAAAGTTTAAATGGCATGTAATTGTTGAAGAGAATCTTCTCCATTGTTTTCAGCAGTACATACCACTGAATTTCAAAGAGAATTTGGAAGGGGCAACAACAAAACTGATTCAAGTTCTGGAAATTCAATACCCACTTAAAGAAAACAATGGAAAAGAACGGGTTTGGGAGGTTTTCTTTTAAATAAACAACACTAATTCAAGTAAATGTTGAAAACCCAAAAAAACTGAAATTATATCAAGACCTTCAATGACGGATAAGAATGAAAGGCCCTGCTTTTCGATGATGGAGAATAAAAAATAAAAATAAAAACAATAACTAAATATTGTATGTTTTAAGCTTGTTCCATAGCAAATTATGGGGGAAAGTTTGGGTGAGTTAGAAGGAAGGGGATTAAAAGAGAAATGGGAAGAAAACAGGAATAAATAAATAAATAAATCACGAAATCATGATAAAATGTAAATTTTAATATTAAATTTATTATTATATCAATTTTTTATTACAGAACAGGACAAAACCGAAACAATAAATACAATTAACACAATTTAAACCCAAGCCATGTCTAGAATAATAAACATCCTCACTATCAAATTATCATATAGAATTCATTATTATATTAATTTTTGAACTATGATGTCATCTTTCTCTCATAAATATCTAAAAATAATAAATATTTTGAGGGTAAAATAAAGCGTTGGTCTCCTAAAAAATAAATATTTTGCGGGGGAAATTTACACAAAAAAGCATTTTTTTTAAAATTACCGAAATGGACCCATTATTTAATTATTTACCGGAATGGTCCATTTTTCGGCAAATCGCGTCCACGTCAACGTGATGTCAGGGGACATGCCGACAAGTCATGACCACGTCGGTAGCGCTTTCTTGACATGGCGACAAAACACGTGACATGGCAACAAAAGCGCTTGACGTGGCGCGATTTGTCCCGCATGATGAACGATCTTTGCAACGGTCAATTCTCTTAATCCCTTTTTTTAAATAATTTCAAAAATATATTTTTTAATTTTTTAAACCGTAAAAATTTGTACGATTTCAGCAATGGCCGGAGAATTGACTTGTCTTGATAAGCATCACATATCGGTGGAACAAATGAAAATGGTAAGTATTAAATTTAATTTTTAAATATTATTTAATAATTTTTTATTTATGCATTTTTAGATAATTATTAATTTATTATTTGTTATAAAAGTCTGTAGATCGGGTATTGGAATGCAATATCCGGAATATACATGGTCCTCCATCACTGTTGGTAGAGAACTACCTGCGGGAAGCGGGTTTTTGGCACGTGGTGACGGTAGGCCGGGGATGCAAGGTGGACTCGAAACTAATCAGTGCGTTGATCGAGAGGTAGAGACCCGAGACGCACACATTCCATCTTCCATGTGGAGAGTGCACTATCACTCTAAAAGATGTCAGTCTGCAATTGGGATTACCGGTGGACGGGTACCCAGTCACCGGGTCTGCCCAATCTAGCGATTGGGGGGCGGTGTGCTACGAGATTTTGGGCGCTATTCCAGAGAAAATGGAGGGAGGTAAGATCGAGATGGGCTGGTTACGTGACACATTCCCTGATCCGGATGAAGATTCAACCGAAATTGAAAGAATCCGATATGCTCGAGCATAAATTCTTCAATTAATTGGAGGGTATCTGATACCCGACAAGTCACGGAGCCGCGTACATCTAAGATGGCTGCTGAAACTCGTTGATTTTAGAGCAGCCGGTGAATTGAGTTGGGGGTCTGCCGTCTTGGCAACGTTATATCGGGATATGTGTGGGACGATGTGACCGAGGAGAGCAAAAATCGAAGGTTGCCTGTCACTATTGCAATCGTGGGCACGGTTTCGCTTTCCATTTCTACGTCTTCGAATGGACCACCCATATACATTCCCACTCATAACGAGGTAAATTTAATATTAGATTTTACAATTCTTATGTAGATTTTTAAAAATAAAAGTATGCTAAAAATTTATTTAATTAGGTGGAACCATCAGGCAAGTCATGCTCGATTACCTACCTCTCTTGAAGATATACGGCTTCTATTGGACCAACGGTCGGAAGCACAAGTAAGTATTAAATAAAATAGATATTTCCATACAAGTAATTATGTATATAACTAATATTTCTATCATGTTCATATAGTTTCAATGGACACCATACGAGGATCCGGCAATTCGGGCAGTAATTCTGGAAGAGTTCTTACAAAATCCACAAGCTTGGCACGTGAAAGTCGTGTTGATCAACTACACAACCGTGGAGCCGCACCAGTCACACATAGTGCTACGACACTTTGGATGTAGACAACCGATTCCCGTGGATCCTGAGGTGTTTGACGATCAACACAAAGTCGACCTTCGGAAATTGAATACGGATTAGCCGAGATACTAGTCCGAGTACATGGAAATGTGGGAAGATCGGTATGAATATATACCTACTCGAGAACCAATCATTGTTCCGGACTTAGTGTGTGTTCCAGAATACATGCCATGGATTAGGATCCATGGCAAGCCGTATTTACTGACGCCAGAGGAGAGGCAGCGGCAAATACGTGTCGAAAGGGAAAGGCGCGGGCCTCTAAATCCAAGACTACAAGACGACGAAGGCAGCCCCTTAACGAGGCCCAGACATTCACCCGGCTCATCATCAGCGGACATGCAATCACCAGGCCCAACGAGAGCACCGACACAGTCACCCGACGTAGTAGTTCAACCGATGATACCCACGCAACCACCTTTTCAAATGATGTTAGGTGCGTTTCCTAGCTCTTATATGTATCCTAACCCTTATATGTATCCTTTTCCGAGTCCTATGGCAGGTTGGAGTCAAATGCCCTGTTTAGCTCCATTTCCCGTTATGCCTAGTGGACCGCCGATGTATAGACCAGCGGCGCACGAAGAATCGTAAGAGGGGCTGTTGGGGAGCTCTCCTTTTTACCAATCCCTACCAACGTATGGGTTTCAAACACCGTCGCCGTTCGTGATGCAAACACCTCCACATACACTATTCTTTGAAGGTGGATCATCGCCCCAAGTCTGACAACCAGATGTCGTACCTGAAGAACCAGAATCCCCGCCGGAGGAACAACAACTGCCGCCGGAAGCTAGAGAAATGAGGAATCCAGCGCGTAACCGTCGACGGCCGCCATGTGGCACTGAATCTCCCAGGCATAGACATTGATTGCCGTATTTAAATTTATTTGTACAAATATTTTGAATATTTTGATATTATTTTATGTAATAAAATAGAAATTTTTTTGAGTTATTTTGATATTATTCGATATTATTTGAGAATTCTACTAACCATTAATACAATTATCAGTTAATATTTTTACATTCACATAATGTTAGATTTGAAAAAATGTTTTGACTGTTACTAACAATTAATACAATTATCAATAAATAATTGAAAAAATATAATTTATTTACAATTACATTCAACTATTCTGATTAGGGCATGATCGGCTTGTATGGCCAGAATTCTTACACCAACCGCACAACTTCTGTTGACTGGCTATTTCTCGGATATCCATATTGTTACGTATTCTAGTCGAGCAAGGTCGACCCTTTGGTTTACGATGCAATTCTCTATCTGGTAACAGCTTAAAATGAGCAAGAGATACGGGCGGCCACTTACGTTCATTTGGGACCGGTGGGAAAACGTGTCTCCAGACGTTGAACATGTTTTCTAATTTGTACACTTCGTCCACATAGCTCATCGGATCCAGCCGGATATTCTGACAAGCTGAAATAACATGAGCGCATAGATAACGAAGTGCATCAAACATCCCACAGTCACAAGTCCTATTTCGCAAGTGTACACGATATTGCCCGCCAACAACACCTTGGTGCGGTCTGTCAAATTCTGTCATGCGAAACCGTAAATTATCTCGATCGTGACACACAGTGTGCATGGTGTTTGCCCTCGCCTTGGCCTTGTTAATTTCTTGAACTACCTTACTGCACCATATATGGCCTCCCTGCATCTGGCCTGTATAACTTACTGCTCGCTTTGGAAATAGCACCGCCAAACGAAAATATGTCTCTCGCACAACTGATGTTATCGGTAGATGGTGCGTTCCTTTAAGAACAGAATTTATGCATTCAGCTAGGTTCGACGTCATATGGCCATATCGTAGGCCGCCGTCGTATGCTTGTGCCCACTGTTCGAAATGTATGTTACAAAGGTAGTCCACACCTTCTCCGTTAATTGAACGTAAAATTGCCAACATCTCGTGAAAACAATCTTTATTTATTTCATACCCTGCCAATATAAGATCATAGCGAATAATTTATACAACTTCTACCAATAAAACTAATTCAAATTGACAAACGAAATAACACAGATATAGACTAAATACCCATGTTGGTCACTTGTCGCCGTTCGCTCTTATATGGATATTGCCTGTAGTAGTTCGAAGCAACGTGTCTTAGGCAATATCTATGGTGTGTGCACTGCCATAAGCTTCCCTGTCGATCAAATGCAGCTAGTATACCGGTGCCCCGATCTGAAATAACACAGATATCAGGTTGGGGGCACACATGCCTCCTTAACCTAGAGAGAAAGAAATCCCAGTCATCAGACGACTCCCTTGGTGTTATTGCAAATGCAATTGGAAGAATTCTCCCACCGCCATCCTGTGCCACAGCAAGCAATAGTCGATGAGTATTCCTACCGAACATAAATGTACCATTAATTTGTACCAACGGCTTGCAATATGGAAATGCATCTCGGCATTGTTTAAAGGTCCAAAATAGGCGTTTGAACACTTGACATTCATGTAGCAATCAGCCGTTGTAGTACGCATGTTCCGTTTCAAGGTCTGTGATGGCACCTGGGACGCATCTCTCTAGCACCTGACACCACTGCCATATTTCATTATATAAGGCGTCCCACCCACTATGCATCTTCTCCAACGCCTTTTGCTTAGCTATCCAAGCCTTGCGGTAAGAGGGCATGTACCCTATTTGGCTACGAATATTGGCAATTAACACCGGCACTGAAGTCCTGGAATCTGCTTTAACCGTGGGCAGTATCGAGCTAGCTAACATAGTTGAATCCATCTTGGGATGATCTTGTGAAACACCTAAAAACCGAGTACATTAAATAATGCAACATTGCATCATAAAAATATTATTCAGAAACCGTCAATACTATACCTGCAGCACATGTATATGGACCTTTGTACTTTTTAATCTCCCACAACACTGTCCTTTTCCTTAACGAGGCGTAGATTTTCCATGAACATGTGCTGTCTTGGACCGCACACTTCGCCTCAAACTTATCAAATTTGGATTTAACGACGTGGTAGTTAACGCCGTTTTTGATGCTATGTTGTTTCAAAGCACCAATAAAACTATCCTTGTTGGTAAACTGATTACCAACTTTAAATTCACTGGATCTACCCCCAAACTTGTACGATCACGCAACCGGTGTGGTAGATCTGGAAACTCTAACGCATCATCTGCAGACAGATCAACATTATGCATGTGGGCTGGAGGTGAGTATGCTCTGAATCATGGATTTTCTTCTTCATCTGAACTCCTTTCAGCATCTTCAGGTTCTGTTGGAATAGGCTCCAGTTCAGAAAATAAGCCAACTTCTGGACCATCCGGCCCGGGCTCTCGAGGTGGATCCATATCAGAGTCATCTTCTAACCCACAATCATCTGCAGCGTACGAAGTCCCCTCACCGGTTGACGTCATAGGGAGTACATCATCCCTTCTTCTGGGTATTTGATAACGTCCCCAATTGGATGTAGATTGCCACCTACTAGAACTTGATGCCGTTCCCCAGTACGTATTTTCAGCATCAAACATCGAGCCACCGACGTACATGTCCCATCCACTGACAGAGTGTCTTGCAGGGGATATGCATTCGACACCGCTACCAAACATGGGCTGTTCCTTATTTTGTAACCCGCTAATCGAGTATCAGCCAGGGGTTGTGTATACATCTCGAACACCGGTCGCAAGTACATCATTTGGTGATGTAAATTGTACATATAACTCAATATAAGGTGCTCCACTAGCAAGATGAGTCTGCACCATTGCCTCCAAGCTACGAGTACCTTTTATGTCGAACGAGTCATATGTCACCGGATCAACAGAAGAACAAAATCGATACGTGATAGACAAAATTTTCATTGGCGTCATTCCGAAAATTTTACGCCTAATTCTCTTACGAAGTTCTGTCAAATCTATGTTCTGGTTAAAAACCAGCCGCACCATATTCTCCGACAAAAAAACAACACCATTCTCGGTGTGGCAAACCTCACCATTGTAGTAAATAACAGCACTAATACGTTCACTCATATTTGAAACTCTAACCTTCTTAGCCTCTCTAAATTGTTTCTGCTGTGACCTATGCATTACGAGAACATTTTACGCCTAATTTATAACCTCATTCAAACATGCTATTGTAGCAAAACGCGTCCACGGTAGCGATTTCTAAATTCTTCTCAACTAGCATCCCGCTAGAAGCGATTTTATACTATTTGCTCGTAAAGCGTCAAAAGAAATTATTTCTTCCATGACCTCAGAGTAAAGCGGCGCCCACGAGGCGCGATTTCACAAATTCTTCTCAAATAGCATCCTGCTAGAAGCGATTTTATACTATTTGCTCAAAAACGTCAAAAAAAATTATTTCTTCCGTGACCTACTGTAGCAAAAGCGCGTCCACGAGGGCACAATTTCACAAATTCTTCTGAAATAGCATCCTGCTAGAAGCGATTTTATACTATTTGATCACAAACGTCAACTTGAAATTATTTCTTCCAAGACCTAAAAACCCTAAAAAGCCTGAACCCTAAACCCTAAAAGCCAAAAAAACTAAGGTGGGAAAAACGGCAAAATCGTATCCCCCAGAACGCACTACGTGGCATGAAATCGCGGCCACGTCAGTGCGCTTTGCTGACATAGTAGCAAATCGCGTCCTAGAGGGCGCGATTTGTTGCCATGTCGACAAAAGCAACCGACGTGGCCGCGACTTCTCGGCATCGATCCCCGACATCGTGTTGATGTGGACGCGATTTGCCGAAAAATAGACCATTCCGGTAAATAATTAAATAATAAACCTATTTCGGTAATTTTTTTAAAAAAAGGGCTTTTTGTGTAAATTACCCGTTTTGAGGGTCAAATATTTGATAAGTAAGAAAATAAATTTAATAAAAAAATATGGGATTAAAGATGAGTAAGCATTCTCTTAATTAGCCTTTTATATATTCCTATAAATTCATATAACTACAACATTCAATTTGTCATTATTTAGGGAAAAAGTGATTATTTTTGTTAATTCACTAGATTTTTATACCCCGCTACGTTGGAATACAAATAATTAAATAACAAGTATAATTTTATTATATTAAATAAATGCTATATTATATTTTGTATTTTATGTAAGTGATTTAAAATTAAACTTTGAATAATGTATATTATTTAAAAATTCTTGATTGATATAGTATTACCAGTCAATTGGGTATCAACTCGGTTAGGGAAATTATAAAAATAATTTTTCATATTTAAAATAAGTGATATTATTCGAGAGTACTTTATTCTTTTAATTCTAAAAATAAAAATATGTATATTGTGAGATTTGAACCCATGTCAATTACATTGGAAAAATATTAAATTTACCACTTAACTAATGGCTTGTTTTAATTTAATTATACATTTTAATTTTATTATGCAGACTATATTTTAATCGGTTTCAAATCATACATTTAATTATTTGTCGTATATTAATATTCTATATTTGTGGTTTCATATTTCTAATAATGAATTAAGAAAATAAAAATTAAATTGAGATTGAAATAACACGGTGAAATTAAAACAAGATACAATTTTCAATTTATAGACCAATCAATTTTATTAACAATTTGATTTTAAAATTTAAATAATATCTCAACATTTACATATTTTAAAATTAAGCATATTTAGATAACCTATCCACGACGACTAGTATCACATAATATGCATAAAGTCAGCAATGAACCTAGCTGCTTATATCATCCATAAGACATCTTTGCAAGCCCCGAAAGTGTAAAGTTATTCGCCATCTGCTACAATTACACTTAACTTACATCCAAGTCGGATGTTCAAATTAAGTTTCTTAGCTAATCCCTTGTCCAAAAAATTATGAGCACTTCTTGAGTCGATAAAGGCACTAAGGCAATGTTTTCCCACTAGATATTGCACTTTCACAGTTTGGAACTCAATGGTGCCTATCATAGCATTAAGGGATAGCACTGGTGTTTTAGTAGCGGCCTCTTCATTCACCAATAAATCAGGATTGTCAATGCAATACAAAAAAACCTTTGGCACTCTATCATCTTCAATATATTTTGCAAGAATCTGGTAAAGCTGGGATTTTACACAACGGTGCCCTACTATGTACTTGTTACCACACCAATAACACAACCCACCCTTCCTCTTATCCTCCATCTCCGCATTAGTAAGACCCTTGGGTAATGTTCTAGGATTCGCACGTAATGGATGCTTAGAATTTTGTGAAGGAAGGGAAAGGTTAGCATTAAAATTGAGAGGTTGGACATTAGGGATTTGCTTTCGGTGTAAGCAACAAAGGTGGTAAAGTATGGTTCTTTTGACCAGTGTATAGAGGGGTCTAATGAGGGCTCTATGTCGTGGTTGATTTGGTGGTTGTGGTAGCAGTAGATGTTGGTAAGTTGGGACACGTAATAGATTCAATGTTTTTGGTTAGATGCAATGCTTCATTCAAGTTTTTAGGGCGGAATAATTTTAGTGGTTTTGATATTTCGTCCTTAAGATTACTAACAAAAATGCTTAAGGCATAAGAATCGGGTAACTGCAACTAGTTAAGAGCACGAAAAAGATTTCATACATTATTCTACAGTACCTAATTGCTTCAGTGTTACCAAATTTGGTGATGCAAGTCTCAAGGCTTAATTTCAGACCTATGGATGTGATAGGCTCACACTACCTCAAGGTCCAACAACAATGTTAAAGGCCGAGCAAATCAAACCAATATTTGATCAAAGAAAATATTTGAGGACGAATATTTTTGAGGAAAGGGGAAATGATACATGCACGGGTTGAGTGAAATTTATTAAATTCAATTCAACAAAGTTGTCAATTTTTAAGCTTGGGAAATCAGTTGACTTGCGAGGACTTTTTGAATGAGATCCTGGACTTTCTAGGTTGAGATGTCTTCATGGAGTTTAAAGATCTGTCTCTTAGCTTCGAAATGCACTTTGAATCATTCAATTTTGAGTTCAGTAGCTCAAGTTATGATCATTTTAGTGAAGACTGCGCGAGCAAAATTTCTAGACGAGATTATGACGAGAATTATGAGTTTCAGGCTTTTAATTCGAGTTTAAATCATATTGAGTTCGAGTTTTGGGCTTAAATTTTATTATATATGAGCCCAATATTGTATTTATCAGCTCTAATTATTTTATTATTCTGAATTTTTAATAATTATTAAGTAGTTTATGTTATTTAGGAGTTTTATATTAACAAGAAAGTTTAGTTTAAAACTACTTCTTGTTTAGATTAATTAAAGTTCTAGTATACTTAAGAGTTTTATTTAGATTTATTTAGCTAACCTATATATAGGCCTTTGCATTGTACACAAATCATTCAATTCATTATTATTCAACTTCTCTTTTGAGTTAATAAATTCTTTTTAAGTTTTTATTTTCAATAATTTCTCGAGTTTCTTTTAGAAGAGTTTTAACAATTTTTTCAAATTGTGAGGATCATTTTCAAACTTTTTCTTATCAAGTTTTTTTTTTTAGAGGGGAAATTAGAGCCACTTGAAGGGGGTTGTGGATTCTTTGTGTTTCCAAGACTTCTATGGATTTTTATACGCCACTATCTATCTTTTCCATCCATCTTCTTTATTTTCTTCCTTACTGTTCTAATCGTAGATTTATTATTCTATTTTAATTATATTAGTTATTTATTTTAAGTGTTTTATCTAACTTGGATTTGATTGCATTTCAGGTTGTGTCAAAAATCCAAATTTTTTTTCGAACGTCTAGAGTTCTAAGTCAAATCCGCTACTTTAAAAAACTTTATGATTCGCTTCTGCATTCATCCATCTCGTTCCGTATCAATTGACATGGGATCTTCGAAATCACCAGGTGCAAACCTATTTTGCATTTCCTCGATGTAAGTAACCAAAACCATATTATGAAGTCCCCCTTCTAAATACAACATAGCCAGTTTAAGTTGGGCATTTTTTACTACCTTCTCAACTTTAAAATACTATTCAACCTTCCTCAACTATCCTTTGAAGTCTTCCCTATTGAACTTTGGGCATTTCTACCTGTACAGACAATGATATGGGTACTCTGGGTGCCATTGTAGGCATAGATCCATCCATAATCAAATGTTCTTTTTCATTATCGATTTGTGAAGAGCCATCAAGAGTCTCTGGGCCTCCTTAAAACACTAATGTGGGCATAAGCTTGAAAAAATTCTGGAACTTTGCTTTCGGGTCCGTTTGTTTGCTAGTTTTACGGTGTTTGGAAGCTTGAAAATATTTTACATTTGAAAAATGTTTTCCAAGACACAGATAAAATGAATGGGTTTTAGGGGAAATGTCTTACCGATTTTATTTCTGTAACACATTTTTCGGAAAAGCTTCCTCCCCTCTCAGCATATTCCTTCTTCATCGAGGTAACTTTCCTCCTTCTACTTCTTTCGTTCTTCAACTTTTATTTTCGTTTTACCTTAGTTGTATCCGTCGCATATCTTCTCTTCTCAGGGCTGCTGTTTCGTTTCGCTCAAATCTTCCTCTTCGCAGGGCCTCCATGGTTTTCAGGAAAGCCTAGAAAAGGAGGAGGAAATCAGGATTTCAGAAAAAATACGAGACATGTTGAGCACAGTGTAAATAAATTAAAAGCTGAATTGGGTCGTTTGAGTTATGACAATGAAACGAGACTTCGTGGACAGCTTGATCACCCTGTGCCGCCGGCAGGGAGTTATCCGCAGTCTGTTTCAGTGACTGAGATTGAAGGGCCTCTTTTGGAATTGCAAATGGATGGTGGTGCAAATGGGTTTTCAAGGCGTGATAAGCCTAAAAGAGAAGATGGTGGCGAAGTGGATGAAATTGAGGAAAAGTTTGTTGAACCTTTGTTGGTTGAGGATGAATCTGATGATAAGAATGACAAGAAGCGGCATCATCGGGAGAAGGTAGACTTAGGCTCCGTTCTCCATTGCGTTGTAAAAGGACTTTTGCAATAAAAAGTCCTTTTTTCTTCAGAGGAATGAAGAAAGGCCTCCATTTTCTCAAAAAAATCACCATCTGAAACGTCATTTTTTCCAGATGAAGAAGCTAAAAATTTTACCATCTAAAACGCTGGAAGTGCTTTTGGCTAATAAAAGACCAAATTAACCTATTTCTCCCCCTTGAAAAAAGGTTCTTTCCTCTGCTGTGAAAGCTCTATACCCATTTTTTTCACATTTTCGCTGTGAAAGCTCTTTTCTGTTCTTTGTTCCTCTTCCGCAGGTAAGTTTGTTTTCTTCTTCTTCTCTTTAATTATTAATGATGCTTTGTTTTTAGTTGCTTTTTATTTCCTCTTCCGCAGGTAAGTAACTCTTCCAACAGAAAAAAAAAAGAGGGAAAATTCTGGCTTTTGTGCCTGTTTTGCTTTACTGCTTTGTTCCTCTCCTGCTGCTTTGCTCTGCCTCTTTTGCTTTACCACTTTGTAATTATTCCAAACATTTTAGTTGATAAAAATAGAAGAAATATAGACTAAATCAAAATTCGTATCCAAATTCCATATCGTTGGTGAATTTTCTGTATCTTTTGTATTTAAAAGTTTTGATGATGTTCTTTTTAATTGTTTCTAGGGTTTAGCTTTACGATAAGAAACATTACTAATTACTCGAATTCAAGCTCTCCAATCTATTGTTGATATTTCGATACTGAAAATTAATTATATAAATGATCATAAAATCACATTCGACGGTTGGATTTTGCAATGAATCAGATTCGTATCCAAGCTAAAGGGGAAGGTTTGATTTGAAAATGCTGTGAAGTACTTTCAAATTGATAACCAGCAAGGCCTTTCTTCTTAGAAAAATCAAATAGATTGAATGTGCAGATTCCAACTTTGCTCAGTTTATGTAATTGTTCTTAGATCTGTTTGATTATATTAAAGGCTGAAGTCCCTTTTCTTCTTTTAGTAAAATATGGAATTGGTTCTGCTTGTTGCATTCTTTGCATTCAAGAATCGAGAGAAAAATCAAGAAAAAGCAAAGAGTTTTATTTATTAATAATGATATTTAAGTAATGAAAACCTGATTGGTTCTTTCCATTTTTGGTGTTTTTGCTTTGTGGTTTGGAAGTAGTTAATAAGATGCTTTTGGAATTAATTCTTATCTAATATAACAATTGATTTGATCAACGTGATTGCTTGGATTTGAGAATAGATGAACTTGTTTAATGTTGGGAACTTAGTTGGAGAACTTGTGAATAGCTAAACATGGTATATTTCTTTGTTTTGGTAAAAGAATCTAATGCCAGTAAGTGCCCCTTGGGGTATATTCCTGTTCCATTTTTTAACATAAGTTTTGGCTTTTCTCTACTAAAGCTTGATTTATACTTAAAACATTTAATCAAGAGCCATTCTTCTCTCTACGGCGCTTGGCTCACAGCCTTCTATTTGTAAATTTGTTCCCAGGTAGAATATGATATTCTCAGATGCTAGCATTTGATGTTGGTGAATTATGTGACCTTTGGTGGAGAGTGTGAGGCTCTGCGCTGAGCAAATAGATGCAGGCAGTTGGCTTTTAGTAGTAATGAAGAACATACAGGTGTTTCCCTCTTTTAATAAGTAATTATATGTATATAATTGCTCTCTTTGGTGTCAGCTAAGTAGCCACTGTGTCAAGTTACAAGTGGTCATTACTCCTAAGTTAACATATAAAAGAACTGTTCACTCCTAAGTTGCAACTGTTGTATTTTTTGGATTTTTTTTTAAATTTTAGTAGGAAAAAAGTATGATTAATTCAGTTAAGTGATATTGCCATTAGACAGATAGCTCGTTGTAGTTGCTTATCTAAATACTTATTTGTTTGTGTCTATATCTATGTGCAGTGGTTTTAAAATGGAGAATGTCATTCAAACAAGTAGATTTTTAATAGCTTTCTTTGGACTTAGGAAGTTATGCTTTGCGTTTCAAACATAATGAAAGATACCATGCGTTTCAAACTTCAATTTCCAACTGTGGAACATACCTTATCGTCTAGAGTTTATAGCTTGTGGAAAATAAGATTTGATGTTATAACCACTTTAGTTGTGGATAAGAATCCTTTCACTATATGTTATAAGCTTTGATGTTCTCTTTATGGCATGTGATTATTTATATGATTGTTATTTGGTAAATTACTGATGTGGATAAACTTTATATCTAATATACTGGACATTGTTATGATAGAATGTTCTTTCAATTTTAATATTGTATGAGCAAAATGAAATGGATTAGGATACTGCAAAGGAGTAATCACTTTAATAATAAGTATTATTTAATGAAATCTTCTACATATTCCTTAATGTTCTTGTCATTGAGTTTAAGTTGGATTATAGGTTCAATTGTATTTATTGTTCCTTGACTGTGTTGTGTTGCATGTATGTACTAAAATCCCCCAGCATTGCATCAATATCAGATTGTTATTCATGTCACATGATGAATGAGTAGTTTTCAAGTTTCTTAATAAAGTCAATCAAAGTGGAGAGCAGCAGTATTCCTATGAGTTGTATTTCTTTGCACAGGTCATACAGTAGCCAGTAAAAATGGGAAGTAAAGGTCGAATTCCACCCCCTCATCTGAGGCGTCCTCTCCCTGGACCTGGCATGGTACATTCTGACCCATTTGGTCTAGGAATTCCTCCCCGTCCAGGTCCTTTTGCACATTTTATATGTTGCCACCTCCAGAAATCATGGAACAAAAGCTTGCTGCACAGCATGTAGAAATGCAGAGACTTGGCACAGAAAACCAAAGAATTGCTGCTACCCATGAGACATTGAGACAGGAACTTGCTGCTGCACAGCATGAGTTACAGATCTTGCATGCTCAGATAGGAGCTGTAACACCTGAAAGAGAACAACAAATGAGGAGCCTTGCGGATAAAATAGCTAAGATGGAAGCAGAACTGCAAGCTGGACATTGTTATAATAGAATGTTCTTTCAATTTTAAAACTGTATGAGCAAAATGAAATAGACTAGGATACTGCAAAGGAGTAATCACTTTGATAATAAGTATTATTTAATGAAATCTTCTACATATTCCTTAAAGTTTTTGTCATTGAGTTTAAGTTGGATTATAGGTTCAATTGTATTTATTGTTCTAGAGGCTACACTAGGTATCAACTTTAGCACCCTTTCTCTTTCAATTTTTTTTTTCAAATGGTAAATAAATGCGTATGAAAATATTTAAGGATCAGAGTTTTCATTTTTGTTTGAAGGTCTTTTGATAGACAAAGCACCTCACTTGTTCTATTGAAGTTTATGTAAGGAAAAACTGAATTGGAAGCTGTGAACATATCATTTAACAAGTATCCTAGCTAAGACCAACCCTGCAGCCATTGCAGCTCCAAATAAAGCATGCAACCTCACACAATAATATTTTGCCATGAAGATCATCCTTTTGTCCAGTAAGAAAGAATTTCAATCAGAATTTTCGGTTGGTTAATGTTTTATATTTGGTATATAAATATTATCCTTTTTTAAAATTTTAATCCAAATATATGTAATATTTTAATTTGTTAGGTTTATACTTTCTATGTTATGTTAATATATAATATGAGTTATATATTCAAATATATTTTAAAATAAAATAATACAAATGTGTTAAAACATTAATTAAAAATAAAAAATAATTTTTATAATAATACATTTGTGTCAATATCTAATTACAAATATTTAATTTTTATATTTAAATATAGTTTATATATTCTAATTAAATTTAATAAATAATTAATATTAATTACTTAGAAATATTTAAAATTAATATTATATATTAAAATATTAACAATAAGTTATAATAAATTATTTTTTTATATTTTTGCTAAAATATCATAATATTAACTAATTTGAACATTATTTAAATACATATTTGTTACTTTATCATATCATGTCTAAAATGGACATTTTATTCTTCAAAAGCACTTTTTGATAGAAATACCAAACACTCAAATTTTTCAAAAGCACTTTTCCACAGCACTTCTCAAAAGCACTTTTCAAAAGCAATGAAGAACTGGCCATTGTTTTCTTACTTCTGTTACTTTTTATTGCCTTGAAACAATTGCTATAATCTGTGAAGCTTTGAGAGATCTGAGAGTTAAAAGATTGAGGTGGATGCCAGAATTATAATTGAAATTATATGGTCACAGGTAATTTTGGTAGTATATGCTTAATACATCTTAAATTTAGTTGGTAATATTGCCCAAATAATGTTTGGCTGAACACATCATGTCAGTGCCCTTGAAGTTTGAGTTTTATCATACACCAAGGACTGTGTCTAGGCAGTCAGAATTTCATACTGAAAATTTTGGACTGCTCATCATTATTACTTAGTGAAAGGCTAGACTATGTTTGAATTCAGGATTACTTGTGGTTTTTTTTTATCAGGAATACAGAAAAGATAACAGGGGGCAGAGGTTACTTAGCCAGAGGGAGAGAATGTTAAAAAGGCGGACGGATTGTCGCAGTGATATTCTCAGGTTAAATTCACCTTTACTTGCTATTTATGAGTGACTCATACCTCCAGTGGAAGAAAAAGCTAAGCAAAAACAGCTGTTAGCATTACTTGAGAAACTAGTTTGCAAAGAATGGCCAGAAGCACGGTTATATCTCTATGGATCTTGTGAGAACTCTTTTGGGGTGTCAAAGAGTGACATTGATATTTGCCTTGCGTTTAATGAGGACATTCACGACAAGTCTGAAATCTTGCTAAAGTTGGCAGATATTTTGCAGTCAAATAATCTTCAGAATGTGAAGTTTGATATGTGTGACCTTCTCCAAAATTCATTGTAATAAACTACATATGTGGTGTAGCGATAATTTTTTTCCTTTCAAATTGATATATAATGTTTGCTTAGATTTTCAGTTTTGTTTTATTTTAGATGGTAATTTTCTGAGTTCGCTTTGTTTCAACTGATTTGTTCTATTTATTCATAGTTGCTTCCTAGGAATTTGGTTTTTTATTTTTTACTTTTAAATAGGCCAATGTTAATGAGCCATGATTACAATTTGTGCACTCTACAGGTTTGTAATCTTGATAGGTTGATTACAAGTGGCAATTAATGCATTCTTTTTTGTTTGCCTTTGTGGATGATAATTTAATATGCGAAAATCTTCTGCCAAAATTTGATTAGTACATGCCCCTTAAGTAGTCTCTATTTTACAACCCTTAAGATTCATCATCTGATTTATATTAGTTTGAGAAGTTGCGGGTTCTGAGCCCCCCCTCTGTTTCCATTGAACTTTCTTACTTTTTGTTAATCTGTATAGAGAATTTGCACTTGAAGTTCAGACTCATAATGTGTAGGGAGAACATTGCAATTGAAGCTTAGACAGTTTATGGTTAAACTTTACAGTAAAATTGAGTATAACTTGCTGTTGGCCTCATGTACAGGCACTGACTCGTGCCAGGGTCCCCATAGTAAAGCTTATGGATCTAGTGACTGGAATTTCCTGTGACATATGCGTAAACAATGTTTTGGCTGTAGTAAATACAAGGCTTCTACGAGATTTTGCAAAGATCGATGTAAGATTACGGCAGTTGGCTTTTATTGTGAAACACTGGGCCAAGTCCAGAGGAGTGAATGCAACTTACCAAGGAACTCTATCTAGCTACGCGTGAGTTGTTTGCAACTATAATGCTATTCCCATAGCTAGCAACATCATTCCTGAGCAGCATATTTCAATGGTGTTTGTGGTTAGTCTATTTGGTTTGCTTTGAAATGAATAAAAACATAGATAAAAGTATAAGCTGTGATGATGCCAATTTAGGTAGGATTCATGTATCTAGAGATAGGGTAGGACACATTTCAGGTATTGCTTAATAATTTAACTTGCAGCTATAAAGTCACCTGTTCTTGGTATTTATTTATTTATTTTTATCAATTATTATTTTGAACTAGTATTTTCTTTGCAGGTATGTTTTGATGTGCATTCATTTCTTACAGCAACGTAGACCTGGCATCCTTCCATGCTTGCAAGTGTGTATGCTTTTTGCTTCCTATATCAATTTTTGTTTTTAATTAGTATTTGGATTTTGCCCTACCTTTGCTACAACATTGTTGGTAGAAATTTCCTTCTCCTAAATAGTAAAGGTTACATGATAACCTATTTTCTTATATACCATTTTTGGTTTTATTCAGTTATTGTTTATTACTATTTTTTTACATGCCTTGTCTAGTAGGCTCTGAAATTTGGCTGTATATTTTAAGGATAAAGGATCAATAAACTGTGTGTTTACCAGTATGGGTTTCGATCTTTCACTGGTTAGGACATTTTATGGATGGATGTTAAACAAGTTGTAATTAATTGATTGATAGTGTATACAAAATTCCTGTATGATCCAAACATATTCATATCAAATAAGTGTGTTATATCGTATTTGTGTCTTCAAGTGAAACAAACAAAACAGTCTTATTATATACATCTAATAAATCATTGCAATATATGTAAGAACAATTTAAAATATAAATTTATTAATATATATAAAATAAAATCAATTAAACAATGAAAAGATAATAAATTCTTAAATATAATTTGTTTAATTTAAAACGGCTTTTATGAAATATTTACAGAAAATATTTTACACAGATTCATCCAAACACTAGAAAAGTAAATCATTTCCAGAAAAGTAATCATTTTTCAAAAATTATTTTCCGGAAAATATTTTACTGGCAAACAAACAGAGCCTTCACTACACCAAAACAGGCTTTTAGCGGCATTTTTAGCGGCGTTTAGACAAAAAAACGCCGCTAAAAATCAAGCATTAGCGGCGCTTTACGTAAAACGCCGCTAGAGATCGAGCATTAGCGACGCTTTTTCAAAAACGCTGCTAAAAATGAGCATTAGCGGCAATTTTTGGAAAAACGCCGCAAAAAACCCTAAGCCCAACGGCATCGTTTTATACCTTTCGGGGTTTTAGCGGCCTTTTTAAAAAAAAGCACCGCTAATGCTCAGATCTTTAGCGGCGTTTTTGGAGAAGCGTCGCTAATGCTTAGTTCTTTAGCGGCGTTTTTGTAAAAGCGCCGCTAATGCTCAGTTCTTTACCGGCATTTTTGGAAAAGCGCCGCTAATGTTCAGTTCTTTAGCGGCGTTTTTGTAATAGCGCCGCTAATACTCAGTTCTTTAGCGGCGTTTTTGGAAAAGCGCCGCAAAAACATTTTATCTGTCTATTTACTATTTAATTTATTTATTTATATTAATTAAAATTCAATTTATTTTTAATTTAATATTTGTTAAAATAGATAAATTTGAAATAATGACACTATTTAATTTGTTTATTTATATTAATTAAAATTCAATTTATTTTAATTGAATATTTGTTAAAAATGGATAAATTTGAAATAATGACACGTAGAAATAATTTGAAATAAAAAACTTATAAAAATATTTGTTAAAAATGGAGAAATTAAAATACTATTATTTAAAATAATTTTAAAATTTTTGGCTACATAATTGATTGATTTTTAATTTATATATTAAATAATTTCAAATATAATTGCAAAAGATACAATAGTATTAATTTTAAAATATTTAATTTAATTATCATTATAGTTTAGGGTTTAATATATATGGTTTAGGGTATATATATATATGATTAATTTAGGATTTAGGACCGGTTTAAGAGTTACAATTTTAAGGTTTATAGATTATGGAATTAGGGATTATGGATTAGGGATTCTGATTTAAGGGTTGTGATTTAAGGTTTATAGGTTAGGGGTTAGGGGTTAGAGGTTAAGAGTTAGGGATTTAAGGTTTATGGATTCAGTGACAGGTTATGGTTTAGGGTTTAGATTAATTAGTGTATTTTAATTTATATATTAAATAATGTTTAGGGGTTAGAGATTCAGGGTCGGGTTAGGGTTTAGGATTTAGATTAATTAGTGTTTTTTTAATTTATGTATTAAATAAGATTTAGGGGTTAGTTGTCAGGGGTTTGGGGTTAAGAGTTAGTGATTTAGGGTTTAGAGATTTAGGGTCGGGTTAGGGTTTAAGCTTTAGATTAATTATTATTTTTTAATTTATATATTAAATAAGTTCTTATATAATAAATTGTAAAGATTATTAATTTAAAATTGATATGCAATATACAATAATTGAATATAAAAAATTATAAAATATGCGAGCTTTGGCGGCGTTTATAGCAAAAACGCCGCTAATATGTATTAGAATTTTTTAAAACGGTGTCGTTTCATTACAATAATTTAATTTATTAGTGGCGTTTCTTCTGTAAACGTCGGAAAAGGTAACATTAGCGGTGTTTATCACTAAAAAATATTTAATCTAAACCATTTGATATATTTAAATATTAGATTTAAAAAATTAATAAAAAAAGTAACAAATTGATACGGATAGGTAACTATCTATTTTGGATATATAGGACCAAATTATAACAAATAAAAATAAAATACAAAAACTAAAATCATTCCACATCGAACATCTAGCAAAATAATTATATTTTAGTTAGGAAGAAATATCTTTAATAAAATGGAGATTATGGTTTAGGGGTTAGGAGTTAGGGGTTAGGAGTTAGGGGTTAGGGGCTAGGAGTTAGATTAATTAGGGATTTAAGGTTTCAAGGGTCGGGTTAATGTTTAGAGTTTAGATTAATTAGTTTTTTTAATTTATATATTAAATATGTTCTTATATAATTGTAAAAGATATAATAATAAATTTAATATATTGGAATTATGAGTATAGTTTATATTATTTAAGAGATAAATAATAGATAGACTTTATGTATATTGAATGGTTAATTTAGGGTTTAAGGTTCATTTGAGATTTATTAAATGATACAAATTTATACAATTAATTAATGCTTTTATATTTAAAAATATTTAATCTAAACCATTTGATATATTTGATATGGATATATAGGTAATTATTTAATTTGGATAGGACCAAATTATAAGAAAAATAAAATACAAAAATAAAATGAAATAAAAAACTAAAATTTATAATTTTCTAATTCTTTTAAACATTACTTAAAATTTTAATAATTCTTTATGTAAAATTTATATGAAAGATACAATAATTGAATATAAAAAATATACGAGGTTTAGCGGCGTTTTAGCAAAAATGCCACTACTATGTATTAAAATTTCCCAAAACGGCGCCGTTTCAATAGAGAAATTTAAATTTCTTAGTGGCGTTTTTAAGAAAAACGCCGCAAAGGGTAGACATTACCGATGTTTTGATAAAAAATGCCACAAATATATATTGCAATTTCTCAATACGGTGTTATTTGAACTTAAGTAGTGGCGTTTTTCTTTAAAACGCCGCAAATATGAAAGCAAATAAAAGGTAATCAAAATCCCGCTCACTTCCAAAAAAAATTTTTGGTTACCCGCTCATTACTCCCTCTTCTTCTCATCTCAGTCGTGCGCCCTAAATCCCCCAAATAAAAGTTTGTTTTTCTTCAGCTGAAATCCCCCAAATTTCCCATTTCCAACAACAGACTTCATGGAAGAAAACCAGAAGATGGGATGGAATCACCCAGACATATCGCTGGAAGAAATGATGAAACTAATAGAAGGGTTTGTTGATATCCTGGTTTTGTCTTCTGGGTATCAATCCTCTGGTCTTCCCGCTCACTAGGACTTTGATAACATCAAGCGAGCCTTTCAATGGGCCTTCTTCTTTGAAAATATCAGTAGTCTGTACCCTCTTTGAAAATGTCTGATAAGAGATGCTAAGTCGGATTTTGTTCCAGATCTTCAACAGCAGGTAGTATATAATATTTCCTTTTGATGAATACAATATTTCCTCTGCGTTTCGAGAAAGACTAGAACACATGGAACATTCTAGAAACCAACGTCTAATGCTCCTCCTGGTAAAATCTGAACTTCACTTTTTTTTGTTTGGTTCCCGGTAAAATCAAAGCCAGAAAGTCGTAATTTTGTGTCTCTTCTTGTTAATACACAGGCGGAGAAAGAGCTGCAAGCGCACAAATCTCAGGTTTTGGAATCGAAGCTAAAACAATAAGGTCGTTGATTTTCTGACTTGCTTAATAGATTAGTTGTTTCATGTTTGGAAACTTTTGATGCTCTTGGTCTTTATGTCCTGTAGTCATTGAAAAAAATTTGGTTCTCATTCTTCACTTAACAAGTCCAGTGGCACATACATATGTAAACTAGGAATTCATTGGTTTCATTGCTGTAATCTCTCTTATTCAATATCTAATTCATTTCCATGGTTGAGATAGCTAAGTTGTCAATTTCCTCGAGTATTAATTTTTGCATTCATGTTATTTCCCATTCATATTTAACTTGTCAATATCAATTTTTGTTTTAATGCACTATAATTATTTTCCCAATTCTGCAGGGTATATGAAGATTGGATAACCAGGAATGTAGCAGTTTGCATTGTATTTTTATTACCAAGATTTACTTGATTAAGAAAATGTATTGTATTTTTATTACCTTGCAATGTGTATAGTTATTGGCAAGTTCAACTAATCAGTCTATTTCTCATATGTATTATTTATTTTAGTTTTGATTCTAATTTTTTTACTTTAATATTTACGACAACTTTTTAACTTTTGGATTTTAATTGTGTTATTAATTTATTATTTTAAATTCTAAAACTAAATTCATTAATTTTTATATTTAGTTTTAAAGTTAAAATTTTCATAGAAAATTTAATTTAAATAATATTTTTTTATCCGTAAAGTATATTTAAAGTTTAAATTTAAAAAATAAAACATAATATAATATTTATCATAAAAATAAATATTATTTGATTAAAATAATTTTTTTAAATGTTATATTTTTAGTGGCGTTTTTGTGAGAAGCGCCGCTAAAGGTATCGAGCTATAGCGGCGTTTGTGGGAAATGCACCGCTAAAGGTATAGAGCTATAGCGACGTTTGTGGAAAAAGCGCCGCTAAAGCTCATGAGCTATAGCGGCATTTGTGGGAAAAGCGCCGCTAAAGGTCAATGTCTTTAGCGGCGTTTGTTAGAGAAGCGCCGCTATAGGTCATGGTCTTTAGCGGCGCTTTTTCAAAAACGTAGCTAAAGACTCTGACCTTTAGCGGCGTTTATTTTAAAAAACGCCGCTAAAGTTAGCGACGTTGTCATTAGCGGCGTTTTTTGCGGCGCTTCTCAAAACGCCGCTAATGCTTTTAGTGGCGCTAAAAAACGTCGCTAAAGGCCTAAATTTGGTGTAGTGCTTCATCTCCACTATGAGGTTATCGACCTTTTCATCTATTAACTTAAATACGTTCGAGTGCGTGAAAAATATCTTATTATGTTTGGTGGAGGTCCTTTTGCAAACAGGTGGTTATGCCATCAGCCATAAAGTCAAGAATGAGGCTCTAATACCAATTTGATGTAGGATTAATGATGAAGTCCCAAAAAGACAAGAAGAATGCTAATAGAAAAGAAAGAGGAGAGAATTTGAGGTTTTCAACAAATACAGTATCCCTAGCATTTCATTCCATTCCATACTTCTTTCTATATCTCAGTCTTAATTTTAGGAAAACATAACATGAAAATAACAAATAACTAAATATAACTTGGATCAAGCCTAACCTACTAACAAGCCTGTTAAAAATAACTTAAATTTCAGTTTATAAAATAAATTAGGTGAAAGTATCAAGGAACTTCTATAGGTGGTTTGCATTTCACTCCCTCTATTGAAAAAAAGAGAGTAAATAAGTTATTATACATTTTTGAAACCTACGAATTAGTCCTTTTGGTAAATTTTATCGGTTAAATGATGATGCTGAAAATTATTTTTAAAACTATAAAATGGTTACAAAATTATGCCTTTCGTTCAATTTTGGTGACCCAACTATTAATTTTTTTGATTTAATCACTAAGCTTTTTGAAATTAAATATTGTTGTCACTTTGAGTTAACGTGAGCTTTTTTTATTGGTCTAGTAACAAAATTAGCCCTCTAATGTTTACACATTCTATAATTTTGATCTTAAATATAAAAATTCAACAAATTTAGCCTTCAATGTTTACAAAATTTTCATTTTAGTTCTAATTCTAAAAGTTCATTAAATTTGACCCTCAAAATTTAGAAAATCTATCAATTTAGTCCTAAATCTAAAAATTTTAAAATATGTTTTAAAAATAATTCATTTTAGCCCTTTAAAACCCATTGGTAAATCCATGTGAGATATTAAAATAAGAAAAAGCAGTACCCTCTTTCAACTCACTTGCAAAAGAACTCTAAAAATTGAGCTAAAACACAAGAATTTAAGATCCAAAAGAAAATAAAGGCATTAAAAACATTTTATGATCGGGATTATTCAAGATAAGTTCCAAATAATTAGTTTGGTCCATGTGAAGCCTAAATTATAATAAAAGAAATTGTTGCAAGTGATTTAAAGAGGATACTATTTTCTTATTTTAATATCTCATATGGGTTAGCCGATAGGTTATAAAGGGGTAAAAATATTTTTTAAATATATATTTTTTATTTTCGAGTTAGGACTAAATTGAAAGATTTTGTAAATATTGAGGTCGATTCATTGGATTTTTAGAATTAGAACTAAAATGACAAATTTTGTAAACAATTATGGTTAAATTTGTTGAATATTTTATATTTAGGATCAAATTGATAGAATATATAAATATTACAAGGCTAATTACATTACTAGACTAATAAAAAAGATCACATAAGCTTAGAGTGACTAAAATATTTAATTTGAAAAGTTTAATGACTAAATCGAAATAAATAGTTGGGTCACGAAAATATAATGAAAGGTATAATTGGGTGACGATTTTATAGTTTACCTATAAAAATTAATTTTCAGAATGGATTTAACGTTTCACATCGTTATTTAACAGATAAAATTTAACAGAGGGGGTTAATGTGCACGTTTCGAAATATATAAGGACTAATTTACTTATTTTTCAGTAAAGAGGTCGAAATGTAGTACGTCCTAAGTTCAGGAGCTTCCTTAGTACAACTCATACAATAATAGAATGTAACATAATAAACTTCATGCATCAAATTCTTTAGGAAGTATCCAGATTTAAAAGTTTAAATGGCACGTTATTGTTCAAGAGAATCTTCTCATTGTTTTCTGCAGTACATACCACTGAATTTCAAAGAGAATTTGGAAGGGGCAACAACAAAACTGATTCAAGCTCTAGAAATTCAGTACCCATTTAAAGAAAACAATGGAAAAGAAAAGGTTTGGGAGGTTTTCTTTTAAATAAACAACACTAATTCAAGTAAATATTGAAAACCCAAAAAAACTGAAAATATATCAAGACCTTCAATGACGGATAAGAATTAAAGGCCTTGCTTTTCGATGATGGAGTGTAGCATTCCAAACCCGACCTAGAAGTCATGACCGGATATTGAGGAATTACGTTAACTTGTTTAAAAGCCTTTGCTTCAATCAAACTAAAAACGTGTTTCAGAAATATAAAATTTGGCAAAAACTTTCACAAATGTCTAGAAAAACTTAATTTTGAAAACACTTAATCCCAAAATTTGAGTTCAAAATCGTGTTTGAAAATAAGTATTTTGACAAATCATTTCTAGTTTTAAGGAAAATATTCGTTGAAGCCGTTTGTTTATTTACAGAAAAACTCTTTAGGGATTACCTAATTTGCAACGAAAAACTTTCAGAGTTTTAATTTTGAAAATTGAATTTTAAAATTAACTTGTGAGGCTTTGCAGTATCACGTATGCAAATATCAATATCGACGAATTAAACAGAAACTAAAACAAAGCCCAAAAACAAATTACAGTTCCCAAAAGACCAAAATAAATAATTACAAAAATCACCATTTTTTTTAATTTAACTGATCCGATTCTAATTTACCAATTACCTGAAACGTCAAAAATAAAACAACGGGAGTGAGCTATAAAGCTTAGTGTATAACTAAGCCCAAACAGAGATCATACATAACACAATATACAAATTAGAGTTTCACAGAGAATTTCGTGGTGCACAAGCAAATACAACTGAGAATGCATGATTATGCCAATGCGGAATTTTCAGAAAACTAGAATGCATATTTTTTTCAGAAACTTCCTACCCAACTCCGCTACACACCAAAATAGAGTTCCTCAGAACTCGTCCAACCAAATCACACCAACAAGTAATTGTGGACATTGCCACCAGAGTTGCAGTTAAAATTGCCAAATTAGAATATATGTGGTTGAGCTACTATATTGCAGCCAAGCTGCCAGAATAGAAATGTAGATAAACCGTCGGATGAGGAGGATCATTAAACTGCCAGAACTTCCTTCTTATAAAATCATCCCAACCCCATGCATGTGATATGACACACAGAACATAATCAGAACAATGGCATGCTTAACATGCAATCAAATATGGCGATTTCAAAAAATTATCTTGTATTAAGAGATCAAATTAACAGAAACAGAATCGTGTCATAATATCACAAAACATGAGTGTCAAAATATAACGTATTCCATTATCACACAACCGATCAAACAATCAAAAAATACAAGTTAAAGCACTTACCTTAGTTTCAGAATTGGTAAGCATATTAGTACTTCTCAATCATCATTTAATCACGATTCAAAACATATATTAATCATAACAGATTAACATTTAAATATAAATAATTAATGCACAGTTTTTATTTGTTAAAAACCCACGTTACTTATAGTATCATACTTAACATATATCTTATTAACATGCGTACATAATTTATATTTTATGCTAATAGAATATCAGAATTTGTGATTTATGGCCTAATTTGTATCATGCGGACCCTATAGGAAGCCCACATCCGACTCATACATCAAATACAGCTTTAGGGAAAATTTTTAGTTTTTTAGCTCACACACCCGTGTGGCCAACATGGCCCAATTGGCCTCACACGGTCTGGCATACGGTTTTGTGGTGCCGACAGTCCCAATTTTTGGCTTTTCCCGTTCGCTGTTTTCTCAGGTTTTTGTTACATACCTAGTCGTTTTTCGATGCTGGTTTAACAAACGCAATTCCAGCACCCTAAAACGTCATCCAAAACAAATGAATGAACAATGATATACCACATTCAAACACTAAATTAGACCTTAACACCAAATATAACAGTCCTTTCAAAGCATTCGATTGCTTACGATGCTTGTAGCAGTATTTCCTAAAGCCCACTATACGCTAAATAAGTAAATGCTAAAACAATCCACGCCTACAAGAGGCCATTAACGATCAAAACAGAACTAAAGACGCACTAGAACCATCCATCTTACATAAAACTAGAAAACTAAATAACATACTATGGGAAAAATAAATAGAAAAGAACGTGAATGACACTTACACAATGATGAACCCGCTAACTCTCGTCCAAAATGCATTAGCAGAAAAATAGAGACTCCATAATAATAATTGGAAACAAAATAGAGAAGAGAGGGAATTTTTGCAGAGATCAAAATAGAGAAAAGAATAAGGGTAAGTTGACACATTACCACTGAACCAATAAACTCATTATTGTCATCAATTGAGCAAAAATAATACTTAAGCTATAAGCTCAAAGATAGGAGTTTTGGCAAAAATGAACAAAATTTATGGAACAGGATTTGAACTCAAAACCTCACACACACAAACACAACATTTAACCACTAAACCAAATTAATTTCCTTTAACATAATTTTGCAATCCAATTTCTTCTAACCCGGTTTTCGGGATGTGACATGGAGAATAAAAGAAAAAAAAACAATAACTAAATATTGTATGTTTTAAGCTTGTTCCATAGCAAATTTTGGGGGAAAGTTTGGGTGAGTTAGAAGGAAGGGGATTAGAAGAGAAAAGGGAATAAATAAAAAGAGTTAGAAGTATAAAAAAGGAATTTTATAAATTTTATAGAATTAATTTCAGATTGGGATTAATGTAAATGTAATTTTGAAGATTAAATTTATTACTATATTAATTTTCAATTATGATGTCATCTTTCTGTCATAAATATCTAAAAATAATAAATATTTTGAGGGTAAAATAAAGCTTTGGTAAGAAAATAAATTTAATAAAAAATATGGGATTAAAGATGAGTAAGCATTCTCTTAATTAGCCTTTTATATATTCCTATAAATTCATACAAATACAAGATTTAATTTGTCATTAGTGAGGGAAAAAAGTGATTACTTTTTATTAATTCACTAGATTTATACCCCGCTAGGTTGGGATACAAATAATTAATTAACAAGTATAATTTTATTATATTAAATAAATGCTATATTATATTTTGTGTTTTATGTAAGTGATTTAAAATTAAACTTGAATAATCTATATTATTTACAAAATTCTTGATTGATTTAGTGTTACTAATCAATTGGGCACCAACTCGGTATATTATGAGATTTGAACGCATGTCAATTACATTGGAAAAATATTAAATTTACCACTTAACTAAGGGTTTTTTAATTTAATTATACATTTTAATTTTGTTATGCACATTATATTTTAATCAGTTTCAAACCATACATTTTATTATTTATCGTATATTAATATTCTATATTTGTGGTTTCACATTTCTAATAATGAATTAAACAAATATAAATTAAATTGAGATTGAAATAACACAATGAAATTAAAACATGATACAATTTTCAATTTATAGATCAATCCATTTTATTAAAAATTTAATTTTAAAATTAAAATAATCAAATAGTAAAATATTTTTCTATTTTCTTTCTCTAAAATGAATTGGAATAGTAAATTAAACGCAACATTAAATAATTAAGTGATAAAGAAACATTTAATCCCTTAACTTGATAATTTTCAACTTGATCCTCAAAATTTTTGGTTAACATTAGCCTCAAAATTTGACATTTTTTACTGTGTTAATACCTGAAAAATAATATATATATATATACATAAATTATTAAAAATATATAAATTAAAACAATTAAATGAGATGTGACAATTTAAATGGAATCTAAATTCAAGGATCAAAATAGAAAAAAAAAAACTAAGGCTAATGGAGATAAAGAAGTTCAAAGACCAAGTTAATCGTTTTAAATATATTATTTCACATTTAAATAAAAGTAATTTTATTATCATTAGCCTCAAAATTTGACTTTTTTTACTGTGTTAATACCTGAAAAATAATATATATATATATATACATAAATTATTAAAACATATAAATTAAAACAATTAAATGAGATGTGACAATTTAAATGGAATCTAAATTCAAGTATCAAAATAGAAAAAAAAACTAAGGCTAATGGAGATAAAGAAGTTCAAAGACCAAGTTAATCATTTTAAATATATTATTTCACATTTAAATAAAAGTAATTTTTATTATCATTTAAATATTTTAAATACATGAAAAAATACATTTGTTTTCCCTTTCTGTCCTCTTCTTTTTCTCTCATTTTCTTTCTTTTCTCCTTACCTTCTCCCATGGCATCACCACCCAAACGATTAAAAGAAAATAAAAATACAAAGGCTTTAACGTGTCAACATTAGAAGTCATAACTTCCACAGTACCCCGTCGTATGTTTTTCTATAAAATGTTATAGATAGAAATATCATTCAGTCTCCAAAATGCTTCTTTCCCATTTAAATGCACCAGAGTTGTCTACATCTTGCAGTGATAAAGCCTGAAAATCTGAAGACTTCTTCCGAAGCACATTTGAGATAATCAATAATAGCGATTGGCAGGCGTGAAGCTCATCAATCCTCTCCAAATCATTAAGTTGAGATGACTGATCCTCCCATGGATGCTCAAATGACCTAACAACACCACAGGGCATTTTAGTTTCTCATAAATGAACTTCATCAGGGATACATGGCATAAATAATAAAACTAAACAAAACTTCATTCAAACCCCACTCCCTCCTATGTTGTAAATTATTTGTAGGCAATATGCAATTTAATAATCTGATTCTAAACTCAAATGCAGTTATCAAGTATACCATCACATAGAATTTATCATAAAGGAGAAGAAAAAGGTGATGGTGGGGACTATATTTACCATCTCCAAGCAGGATTAAGTTCAGGAGGACAGCGTATCTTCGAACATAGGGTCAACATTGAAGTCCTACAGTCATGCATGAAGTCTGATCCTGACTCAGTAGAAACCACACAAAGGTTAAAAATGAATCAAAAGATAATTAAACAAAAGCATTTTTGCATACAGAAAACTGTTTCTCCAATTGACGTACTCCCCAGCGAAATTTTTAATAAACATATTGCTTCAAATAGTATACCTTTACCCCCGGGAAAGAAAATTAGACAGTTAAGAAACAGTATAGCAGCTCTGTAAAGTTCAATACTACAAGGAAACAAGTCAGACACTGCACAGAGTATATGTTTCCAAGTAAACAAGAGCAGCACCTTAGACTAATTCAGAAACCATACTGTCAAAAAGGAATGACTAGTACATGCTTTTTCAATTTGTATAAACATTTTTTCCCCTCAACAGAGTATATGTTTCCAAGTAAAAAAGAGCAGCACCTTAGACTAATTCAGAAACCATACTGTCAAAAATGTTCAACATCCAACCACCCATCACAAAGTTCACAAATAACTAGCACTGATTAGAAGAGTGACCTGTTTGGTTGGCACAAACTGATGAATCGATTCTTTTCATAAGCCTACTCTAAATCTCTATTCCCACCTCAACCAATATAGATAAGACTATCAATTTTAGCATACCTGAGAACTTGGAATGATCACAAAGTAGGAGACAAAGTGCAGAGACAACTGATGGAAGAGCACTACAATTTATGCCAAGAGACTGCTGAAGATAAAAGATTTGGGCTGCTAACATCTCCTCCAAGTCAAAGCTACTTTTGTTGCCTTCTTTATCCCCCTCTGCGACATATTCCACCAAAGACTGAAGAGTTTTCAAGTTAGATCGGTCTGACAACTTGGCAGTCGAATTGTTAGAATTCAAAGAAAGCTTCCAATGAATTATAGAAGCAGTAAGCCAGCGTAAAAACTTTGATGTGAAGGACTCCTTGTGTGATGCCTCCTTTGAGACTATTGGGACATGGAGACCAGATTCTTGGCACTGAAATAATTTTCTAGAATAGGACTTCAAGGCAGTAGAAGCAGCCCACATAAGAAAACTTGGGATGTTCTCTCGATTCTGCAAAATACATCCAAATATAATCTATATTGTTTAGTGCAGGGAACAAAGGCTATTTCAGCATAATAGTGGACATACAACAGAAATAACATAAGATTAGATTGAAAGAACTCTCTTTTTCTTTCTTTCTTCAGAGCAGGGTATCAATTTAAAAAGCTAAAAAAACCACGTTAATCCAACTCAAAAATGTTGAGGTCTTAGACAGACTGCTACATATTTATCTAACATATATGAGGAACCTAAAACGAGGCAGAAGGTACGAACAGATAAGCAGCAATGTCACAAAACAATGCATCCACTAATCTATTATTCTTGGAGTCACTTGGGAATTATTTAACAAAACTATTAATAAAATTATTTTTCCTGTCTTCCACTACAAAAAATATATATAAAGGAAATTTAATCAGCATAGTTGATGATTTATGCTACATGACTTGATAAAACCAGTTATAAAGTTCTCTGTCAGGATACTATAAACATATAGATAAATTTAAGTGCACCCTCATCCAAAATTGAACACACACAGAGAAAGAGAGAAAGGAAAGAACCATGCAGAAAATGTCAAAAGGAGGTCCGCTCAAAAGTATAGCCTCGAGTGCACACTTGGCATTTGCACTAGATCCTCCAATGTCATCCTCACTAACAGCAAGATAGATTTGAAATAAAACCTCATGCGATAGGGTAAAATGAGGCTGGTACATTTGCCTGTTCTGGGACATCTTTAAAGTTGCTATGATAATCTGTAAAGTTGGATTGATGAAAGCAGCACATTCATTTATCAACTTCATGCCACCAACTAGAAGTTTATATAGATGAGATGTAAGTTCCATCAGCTGTTCAAGGGCACAGCTTTGCAACCATTTGGCGATATCGTTCGATGAAATGACCACACTGACAATCTAGAAAGAAAAAAAAAAGGTTAGTCAATAAAGCATTTAAGTTGACGTTTTACATATACAGAGAGCACATGTAGCATTAAAGGGTCATATAACTATGAACAGCATTTAAGTAATTGGACTCTCTTTAAGTTGTGGTAAGACTTTAGACAGCAAAATTCAAGCAGCATTCATACTATGTCCTACCATAACAATGGAAAATCGTTATAATCTTAATAAGTATTTTCTAATATTGAGAGACTAAGGTAGTTCACAACATTAATGGCAATGATGGCAACACAAACTCAATTTAAATCATGAGGACAACCTTGAAGATTTGCTAAGCCAGAAATTGGTTTTATATGGAGTCTGAAATAGAGAAACTAAATTCACCTTCAAATACGTGGATTGCACATTCATTTATTTGGATACTATTCCAAAGTAAAAAAACCACATGAAAAAATGCAAGTCTTCAAAGAAATGTAAGGTCCCCTTTAGGAGGACTGACAACTGCAATTAAAACTTCTTTTACAACCTTACAAATACATTTAGACCATAAACACTGACACAGCTACTATATCTGATCTGTGTCGCTCACTTGGGATAACGATTAGGTACGTTATACAAGGGCATAATCACATAGTGGAGAAGGGAATTTAAATGACCACAATCACCTAGAAGAAAATATAAATTGTGTATCCAATAAATTATTAAATACTAGCATCAGTAAAAGAAGTAAAAGTTCTTTTTTTAATAGCAAGGAGTCAAAAATTAAATTAAAATAATCACTGTAACAATTCAAGTAGATAATTTTATTTCGATTATAGGTCAGTAAAAGAGTTTGGCGTATTACCTGTTGAAAGTCTTTCCCTTCAAAATTTGGCTATCCATTTTTTTTATTTTTCCAAGCAAAGGACATTTTATTTCTCATATTTGAAATTCTTGCTACAAATGAAATCCCTCTGAATCCTAAAAGTCCCAAACCAAACCCAAACCCAAAACAAACTCAACTCAACTCTAACCTAACCTGACAACCAAGAAAGAGCCATTACAAGCTAGGAAGTAGAATTGGAAATAAACGCAAAAAAAAAAAAAAAAAAAAAAAAAAGAAGAAGAAGAAGAAGAAGAAAGAAAGAAAGAAGATAAATACATCAGCAAATAGGACACTGTTAAGAAATTGTAGAATGAAATAGAAGGTAACTACCTCTATAACCACAGCCAGCTCAGTTAAGAAAAGTTTCTTTTCATCTCCAAGTAGCACCCTGCTATAAGTTGATAGAATAGATGACAACCATGGAAACAAACTGCAGTGTTCGACCAGATAATGAGCCATTTCATGCAACTGGACAGACCTTTTCAGAACCTGCAAAGCAAACAAAATGGAATGCCTTGCATTATAAGGCAGCTCATCACCAACAGTATAGATCTGGGTCGTATCCGCATTTTTCAAGCATAGAATTTATTCCATTAACATTGGCCGTAATTGTTGAACTTAAATGATATTGAACAAAAAACTATTTAAGATTATGGGATGTCTCAAAAATTATATATTTCCCTTTGTACAATGTTTCAAAAGATTGTGGAGTTAGCACTAACTCCACCTTGGACTCTCAATACCATGTCAACAATTTTGACTTGCAAGTGATTCTATTGGTGAACCTAAAGACCTCCACCCTAATCATTTAGTTATCTGACTAATGTAAATACTTACATCTTCATTTGAGTAATACTTTAGCTCATTTTCACCTCACTTCTTCCGTTTCCAGTGCCTTCAAAGCCCTAACTCTAACACTTGAATACTCATTTTCCAATTAAATATTTATCCCATATTCAGGATATTCAAACCACTACTATACCAATACAAAACCTAATTCTTCCTCATCTGTCACCACTCACCACACTGAGTTCTTCAAGGACTGCCCAACAATGTATTCATTTCCTTAGATATACCTAATGCACTGCCTTAAAGAACCCTAAACACAATTATCAAACTTACAAAACACACTTTATTACCATAACTGTCTATCAACTTGGTACAGAATGATTGATTTTACTCAATTTATTATAGTGTAAAACTTTAATACACTCCACTCATAGTGTGTATTATTTAATATTTTTCTTAATCATCAAGCTCTTTCAAAGAGGATATAGACATAGGTTATGGAGTCACAATAAAATAAGATTATAGTATGTACCAGTGATAAGAAGATAATAAATAGGTTCTGGAGTCAAATAAAACAAGATTATACTATGTATTAGTGATACGAAGATAATGAGTGAACTAAATTTGCACAAAACACACATGAAGCTGCACACCCAAATATTACCTGAAGAATCAATTTCTTTGACTCAACATCTGAAAGAGGGGAAACATAAAAGCTCATCAGAGTCTCTGGAATAGAGCTCCTGATATATAACCAAGCATCATCCTCTAAATTAAGCCCAGCAAAGGCTAGCCGAAGTATCCAGAGCCGCTTTGCCTTGTAGTTAACAGCACTGCTATGGAAAAAATCATGGAACAGGGGTATTTGCTGCAAACACAAATGAACCATACAAAGAGTTGGCTAGCCTATATAGAAAATTGGAAAAGAGAGTAATTTAAAGAAGCATATTTTACAAAATGATATTCGCATTTTATAGAACTTATTTAGGTGATGAACAAGTACCTTTATATTCACCCTAGAAGAGTCCATCAACAGCTTATTTAAGGTTGAATAATGCTCATGCAAAGTGTCCAACAAAATCAATGAGGCCTCTGCGGCAAAAAGGGCTATAACAGAAGGGATTCTTTGCCATGGCTCTTCTATTCCATTTTGCATATACGTCAACAACAGGTGAAGTCGAATAACATCTTTTTTCTTCTGACACCCCTGATATGATTAATTAGAACTTTAGATAAACAGTACTTTACCAAACATTCCATGCAATTTAGCACACAGATGCAAAATATTTAATCAGTAAAACATAATATCATATTGATACTATCTAGGCCAATTAACAGCTTAAGTTCTAGTCTACATTCAATTACCAATGTTTAGCGAATCCACTTCCAGAAAGAATTAGTTAATAGGGGGAAATCTCATAATGTCCAATCTTCATGCATTGGGGAAGCATCATCAAACAGGCAAATTTTGAGCCTCGGAGGAACTTATAGTACAAACTACCCAGGAGCAGTTTAATTATTAGAAGATAGGTTTATCAGTTGAACTTGCGTTCGTTATTTTTCGAAGTAATTCTGGTTCTTTTTGTTGTTGATAAGCAAGATATTTGAATTATGTGAACTTCATTAGACCAACCATACAACCAGAAAATAAAGATATAAGAATAAAATTTGCTTTCTGCAACAGTAATTGATACTGATACCAAGACATTTAAAAATCCAGTACCTCCAGTGAAATCTTGAATCTTGCAAGAACTTCATATGCCAATTTTCTCATCCCAACATCAAGAGAAGACATACCAACAAATGCAACAGCAAGCAAGCCTAAACCAGTGAACTCCACTGGTTCAATATAGCCAGCTGACAAGCTATGAATTGAAAAGTGCATGATAAAAACAGGATCATACCGCAGAATTTTTCCTGTACCAGGAGAACATAGCTGCAAACATTGAAATAATAAAAATTGTATTATAGAATAACCATACCATACAACACAAATGGTAGAGCTACAGAACAAAAATCAGAAAATGGAACCCAATAACTAAAGATGTACCTCAATCATGTCCATAAGATTATCAGTTTGAAATTTGTTCGAGGATAAATGCTCTTCAGTGGCAGTTCTATCATAAGGGAAATGCAACACTGTTGCAGCAGATACGTTTGGGTCAACTGGAAGATTCTCCCTATACTTAATTTTTCGACCTTCTTGAATTGCTTCAGTATCAGTCATGGTATCAGTAGAAGCACCATGCTCCAGCAGGTGCTCTTTTTTTACTTTTGTAGCAGCACTGCCCCAAAGGTAATCCATTTCTGTAATATATTCAGATCCAGATGAATGAAATGACTCAATCACATTCATCAGACTGTATATCTCCAAGTCAATGTCACCAAGTGTAGCACCATAAGAAGACAACAGCAACAAATGCAATTCTTTAAGGTTTATGCCATTATCATTTCCAGAATCAAAACCAGACTGGAGAAGTATTCTCAGTATCTTAAGAATTTCTAACTGCTTCATACACATTTCAGCTGTCTCCTGGTCATCCTTGCCATCCATCATATCTGAAGGGATAGGAGGGGTAACAAGCAACCTCAGAATACTGGACAAAGGCCTAAAAAATGTACCAGTCTCCGAGAGAGATGATTTAGAGATAGAGTGAATCATAGGGCCAAACTGAGAGTGACCAAGCAACATTTGAAGGCATAGAACACGTGAAAATTTTCCCTCTGACAGCAATAAGAGGATGCTTCTTAGAATTCTCAGTGTTTTGGAATCTTCAAATCTGTGGAGGAGAGTGGATCTCATTAATTGTTCTACAAAAGGAATAGATTGCAACTGAACTAGATAGCTATGCATTTTGCTGGTCAGTTGAAGAATACTTCTCAAGATGAAAACTTCGAAACATCTGTACAAGCATAGGCAATCCCCACCACTTGCTATTATTGATGTTGGATACTCATGAACTAAAGGTAATTTCTTAACCATCCATTGCCATGCACCCACTAAAGCATTTAGAAAATGCTTTCTTGATGAGTCCACTTTATTAGACCCTGATATTAATGAGGCTTCCTTGAAGCCTTCATCTGCTTCTTCAGGCATGAACAGAAGTTTATCATCTTCTGGAAACAACAGCATCCTGCAGAACGATATTTTGGCTATAACTTTATTAATATGATTCAATGACTTGTTAACTGAATTAAAATCCATTTCAGTAGCATCACACTCAATCAGTTCTTCAGGTGTAACAGAACATGCAAAAATGGAATTGAAGAGCTCCAATCGCTTTTTCAGTTTCAAGGAATCTCCACTTAAGAGAAAGTGATATCTCAACATGTGAATTGATTTCCTGAGAACACTTCCATCAACCAGATTAAATAGTTCTTCAGCAGAAGATGGCAAGGTCTTGCTGTAATCCTCCTCAAATATATCACTAGACACAAAGCTCTTCCAATGCATGAAACCGTTCAACAGAATCCTCGAATAAAAAGATGGTATACTTTTAAAATGCTGATAAAAATGCTTCTCAAATTTCACAAAAGCAGCATTTACCAATGACAAAGCAGCAGGAAGGAGCACCATATAATCCTGATCTGAGAGGGCATAGATAGAGACTTCTTCCATCAAAATACCATTGGAAAGAAAATTTTTGTTTAACATGCTTAAAAATAATTGCCCAAAGATTGACAGATGCAGGGGACTCATCTCAATAACAAGATGCAACAGTTTAGCTTTTACAGTGCTGGTCCTACAAATACAATGAGAAACCATTTCTACAGGAGTGCTGATTATAGCCCTTGACATTGCTATGCTTGATGGATGAAGTTCACCATGATGCATGGTTTTTTGCCTATACACAGCACTAACAGCTCTTAGTAAGCACGAATCAGCAAAATCTAATTTGAAATTACAGGCAATTTTACAAGCTTTAACATAAATATCCTCCAAAAGGTTTACATCAAAAGTCTTCTCTTCCACTTCCCATAAGAAATCATATGGTACTCTCTTTATTAGAGGCTGCTGCAAATAAGTGGACAGAACTTCAAAAGCACCAACAGCAATTGAAAAACTAACAGACAGAGCCACCTTTACATGAAATTTTTCAACTGTCAGTTCATTCACATCAATTCTGCTAAACATCCAATGCCCCAAATCAAGAAGCTCAAAAGGGGATAAAGATTCAATCAAAGCATGAACAGCACAAAATGACGATAGAAGTGGCTGAAAATTTCCGCTAGCAATGCGCAAATCAAACCTGTCCCTGATGTCTAGAAAGAGCCTTTGTACCAGGGAACTGAAAGCCCTTCGAAATGTCCTTTTTGCTCCATCATCAATGACAGAATAATGTCTTCTGGAAACAGTTAAGTAGTAGTCCAATGTTGCAGTCAACAGATCGAGGACTTGACGATCTAATTTAGGAAGTCTTTGCCTAGATAAACTCAGAAAATTATCCAAAGCATTCCCTAAGAGTCCTGTTGCCATTTGACTCTCCTCCTTATTCCAGCTCAATGGGCAAGTCAGAGATGACATCACTTCAGGATGACATAAGATGGTTTCTGCCACTTCTCTTATTGTTTCTACTGACAAATGAACCTCACTACCCGTTGAACATTCAAACTCAGGCTTTAAAGCCAACAGTTGCGAAAACATGTTCTTAACAAGAATCAAACATGTATCAGAAAGTTGTTCCAGTTCAGTTAGTTGTTTGTTTCTATAAAAAGAACGTGCATGATAAAGCCAAAATAATACAAGGCGCAGACAGGAAATGAGATAATCACTAGTCCATTCTGACCTTTTAGCCAATAGCAAGTCCTGTATTTTGGAGTGCTCAGATAAATAAAGGGCATGAATGGTTATAAGTGAAGAAAATAAAATGTGAAATGGAACCTGCTTCAAAAGCAAACCAAATGCTGTGGCAGCTGATTCTATCGTATCAAAATCAATGTTAGAGGGCATTCCTTCAGCATCATCATTGCCTTTTTGATGGATCATCATCAAAGCCAATTCCAGACCAGGAAAAAACACTTCAGGCCATAAATTAGAAATGCCAACGAGAAAATTTTGCTCACTAAATATTACTGATGACAATAGAGGGACAGCTACTCCAAGCTTCAGAGAAATAGTCATTACCAAAGGGAAATTCATTAATAGATCCTCCAGTGTTGCACATAGCATTGCAGAATAAAAGGCTTTAACTATTCCAGTTACTTCACCACCATGCTCATTTGTAATAATTTTTTTCACTTCGCCAAGTGTATTTGCAAAAGAACTATCATTAGCGATCGCAGTTTTGTCAACTGAAAGGAAGTACTGAGGTTGTTGATGCAATGCATTTTGAGAGAAATATAATAAGCTCTTCAATGGCCTCCACTCACATAAGAAATCCCCAGAATCGTAAACCATGGAATGCTGATCACCAAGTCCCTTGGATAAAACTGATTGAATTAAATCAGACAATAATCCCGCATCTACCTATCAAATTTCAGAGGTCTTAATAAATAAAAGTTAGAAGTATTCAAGCATTAATTAAAGCGTAAAATCTGTACCTGTATCTGCAAGACATACTTCAATGTATTGCATACATACAAGGATATCATAGACTTCTCAGATAATGAAAAGGTTCCAGATGAGGAATTGAGCAATCTTAGACACTTATCGAGGGCACATATAGTGAGAGGGCTAAAGTTAGGTGATATAACTGCACCTGCACAACATAAGTAGTGGGTTCAGTAAATAATACTACCGCTTATAATGAACTTTGAGGAAAAGAAATATCTTGAACCACAATCAAAATCTTTTACCAACTTATTCCAGATTAAAAAACAGATTTATTTTCAAACTTATTAGCAAAGTTGCCATAATTTCAAATTTTATCAGTGGCACAAAATCTGACAGTCTCAAAACATCTAATATGTCAAACCCTTAAATAATTCTTCACTATCTGTTAAGTATATGATATTTTAACTATCAATATTTCTGCTTGCAGAATCCAAAGAGCGGATGCTCTTACAATAAATGTAACAGCTTTTTCAACCTCCGATAAGCTGTTACTGCCCAAAATAAAGAAGACAAAATGCAGCAATGCTAATCTAGCCATTCAAGCTAATCCATGCTTCAAAGTAGTTTTCAATAAACTGAACAGGAAGAACGACTACTTTGCATGAGCTAAATATTAAAAATAACAAGAACAAGGAGAGCAATAACAAAACTAAGCAAAGAATGAATCCAGAATACACTAGTTCATTATCTATTCTGTTTGTAATGCCATAAAGTTGCCAAACTGTTTAACTTGGCATAAGTAATTGTAAAAGGAAAAAACAATAAGCTCATGGTGTCTCTCACAAATATTTGAAATAGCTAAAACATGGACCAATTTTGTTCACATAAAATTCCTTAAATATTGGAACAGACAGGCAAACATAAAGTCCCAATTTCATTTCATCAATCAATACTTCAACAAGCAATCTCAATGTCAAACAGCTTAAAGCAATATAGACATTGAAATTTAATGAGCTATCAGTAGAAGCATAAAATATACAACACTCCCCTTATCTCTTTTTGTTTGTTTCCACTTTGTCTTTCATGGAGATTGTCAGGAAACAGAAACACTTAAATTTAGTGCATATTGTATTAGAGTTATAAAAACTTCTATAACATTCATTTTCAATGCCATTCAATACAAAAAGGTGAAAAACATAAAAATAAAAGTTGCGAAAAACAAATTAGGAATAAAGAGTCTCGAGTGTTCAAAAATGGAAAGGAATACAATTCTGGGACATCCCAACAAGGAAAGCTAGACAAGAAAATCAATTAATTGCTATTAGTACCTACAAATTTGATTTACAAAACTATGCACATAACCGTAACAATATAAGGTCAACAAAAGCAAATAAAATACTAGTTACCTTTAAAGCCTTTTAAGCAGGATATATGTTGCCTAACAATATCCCAATGCTTGAACAGATTATTCCCAATGGTAGAAATTGCATCACCCAAGAATGAGATAACAACTCCAGACAGACTCTGAAGCACTTCTACTGCTTGCATCTCAATAGGTGATTTAGTTCTAAGATAACCTGGCAAAAATAAGAACCATGCATCAATCTCACACAGGTTTCTGTCAAAGGCACCAGTACTCAACATAGCAGCTCTTGCCAGAATATATGCTTGATTCTTTATCTCACTATTTGGTGAGAGTATTAGCAAGTTAATGAACGTCTGCAGATGCCTGTACATCAGTAACGGGATACTATTAGATTTTCCATTCCCTGGAGACCATCCTATGTATTCAATTAGCAAAGAAAGAAGAGAACACTGCAGATTTATGGGTAATGCTGATGGATTGCTCAGAAGATTCATGAAGAAATCAAATGATCCCTCTAATATGGTTGGTACAGCCCGCTGCATTAAAAAAAACACTATTTCAGAATTTAAGGTATGGATCAATCACTTAGAATTCAGAATTTAAAAAAAACCTTAATCTTCCATTTTTCCTCAACACTAATACTATAATATTATGGCATGGAGCTAATCCATGGCACTCATTTAGTGCCTAGATTAGAAATTCATCATGCAAAAGAATCCTTCTAAGCAAAATTAAACATACATTAGAATATATGCTCCGCCAGTTGAACAAGTGTATCGTGTTAATAGATCTCGCAAACAAGGTTCTATGAATAGAAACATAGAAGATACATATTCTAAAACCGGAAACTTACGAGATATATCTTGAGAGTGTCAACGAGCTTAGAGTAGAAGTACATCTCCACATCTTTTAATTCCATAAAAGGGCTGGAGTTGAGGCATAAACCCCAAATTTCTGAAATGACATTCAAAAATTCCTTTTCTGTGTCCAACTCATCTGTCATATGATCATCTGCAACCATGTCATGATCTTCAGGCATGGAAATGTCAGGAACTGAACTTATTCCACCTACAATAATGTCTGAATCCTCCTTTGGAACACCACCTTTCAATTTCTTTGAACTGCTATTTGCTGGAAATTTTTCTAAACCAGGCTTCCTCTTCAAAGAAGACTTGGGAGTTCTACCATGACTACCCAGAGAAGAAAGTAGTGTCAACAAGACCTGTGTATCAGGGAGCAAAGTTCGGACCTCATTCTGAACAGCTTGCTTCAGCGATACCCAACTTTCCTTCAACTGATTTCTCACACAAGAAAAGTGGTTCAAAGAACTGATGAAGGAATCCAACAACTTCAGCGCCTCCAAAAGGAGCCTTAAGGCTCCATGCTTCACAAAAAAATCAGAGTGAAGCAAACCCTTGGTGACTACAGATCTGCTGAGTGGACGAGGACATATGCAATTAACAATGTCCTGCACGTCTGCACTATCAAACAAAGGTGGATCAGATTTTGCATCAAGAAAACCAAATGGATTTCCCATGGCCACTGATGAGATCAAGCTTGCCGCCAGAGAAATAGTAGAAAACCTGCAAGTGCTTCGGTTATCATGTATACATGCAGTAATATTAACAAAGATGAAAGGCAGGATATTATGAAAGTGTTGAGGAAAACTGACCAAGTAGGTGATGCATGATCTTCAACACTATATGGGAACTCATTCATATAAGCTGCAGCCAAGGATGGTCTCCCCTTAAGAGTAAAAAGAAGTAAGTCCTTATGGTAGCTGACCTCTGTTGCTTTTAGCTTTTTCATGACACCTAATAGTCTCGTTGGATTACCCTTTAATGGGTTAGGTTTTCTGTCTAAATCAGGCATCAACCCATTACTAGGATCAGTGCAAACCATGAGAAGAACACTGTAGGCCAGTTCTGCAGCAACCCCACCATTCTCCCTTCCAGAAATGTTCACCAGTTGCTCCAAAGTAACACTGCCAAAGAGCACGCTCCTAAGACCAGGGGGCACTAATGACTCTTTTATGAGTACCCTATCACGCAATGTAGCCAAAATATACATAATAGTTTCATCATCATCATTTCCAAGGCATCTCAATACACCAGAATACATATCCCTTTGTTGCAAGACCCACCTCAATAACCCTGGCTTCCCCATCTCCAAAAATGACATAGCAAACCCAACAAATGACCTTCTAGTCGAATGCTTTTTCTTATCAATCTGCTTTCTTCTTTTATACTCAGAAAGCTTGGGAAAACCCAGGAGTTTGAAGTCAAATTTCTTTGCAACCTCAGAAGCCAACCAGGAACCACGCCTGACAACTGAACCCATCAACAAAAGTGCAGCATTTTGACGTTTCCCATCTTTACTATTCAATTCCTTATAAACATCCTCCAACTTTTCATCAACAATCAATCTAGCAAACTTATCAAGCACCCTACTCACACCCAATTTATCATTATATCTTCTCCCATCAGGATGACACAAAATAGCCGAAATCAATGAGAAAACATAGGACATTCCAGGTTTTCCCTGTCGGAGCTTCCAAGCTTCTAGAAGCTCCGACAAGGAAGGAGAAGTTTGGACATAGTGACGAAGCAATTCAGCTCCAGCATCACTTTTGAGCAACTTAACAAACTCTTTGGTAGCATCTGAAAACAATTTGATTTCAATAGATTTAATCTTATGCAACAATTCATTCAGTTTAGCTTGAAGGGTCAACTCAAGAACAGCTGTTTTAGGAACCCCTTCCTCTTGCTCTCCCTCAAACTCACTTTCAGTATCATTATCACCTCCCATTACTGCAACTAAAGAATACCGAAATAAATAAACAATGGAAATTATTCTAAATAAAATGTCATTATTAGAAGAAAAAAAAGTCCAGTTTTTACATATATTAATTAGTCAATTTAACAAAAATCCAAAGTCCAAACAGCGAAGAAATCTCAAAAAGAAAAAAAAAATGATATACCTTGCTTGCTAGAGGCAGAAATTGCTTCCTCCATTAAAGGGCAAAGTCAAAAGAAAAAAAAAAAGAACTTCTAGAAATAAACGGTCATTAGGGTTTAACAGAGGAAGGGTTTTAGGTTTTGGTCTTTTTTTTTTTTTTTTGAAAGCAGGCTTCAGGTTTTCATTTTTTCGATAATAAGGGGGGTTATTTTTTAATTGTTATTATTTGTTGGGTTGGGGATGCGTGTACTTTTTATGGGCTAAAGTTTATACTTTAATTTTAAGACTTTATATTTTTTATTAAAATTTTAATCTTTTAATTTAATTTTTCTGTTAAAATTAATGATACGACTGTTATAAAAAAAAAGTAAAGTAATTTTTTATCATCAACATTAATAGTTTTTGTCAATATAATCTTTACCCTTTAAAAACAAATTTTAAATTAATTTTTGTTTCATATTTTACATAAAAATATTAACAAAATTCAAAAAAATAAAAGGGTAAAGATTAGCCAGTTTGCCTTTAAAAAAATATTAAATAAATTTAAATAAAAATTTAAAATATAAAAATATAAAAAAAATAAAATTTCAATGTTATCTAAATTGGACCAAATTAGCCAGTTGAACAAATTGGACCAGGAACCGAATAAAGTATCGATCTAGCTAGAGGTAAAAAATTAGTTGACTCGCGAACTAGTACGGAATGGTTGAACCGGGCTAAAAAATTCAGTTGAATCAGTAGTTGAGCCGATTTTCAAACTAGTCTGACCAATTAATTCCCAGAATGACTAGTCCAATTGGGTCAAAGCGAATAAAATATTAAAACATAAAAATATATTAAAATTTATAAAAGTCAGTTCAACTATTAATTCAATTAATTTTTTAGGCTGATTCAATCAATTTGTATTGGTTCGGGGGTCAATCAGTTTTTTATCTCTCACTGGACCAAAACCCCAACTGGTTCATGGTCCAACCAATTCGACTACTTGATCTGGTTTAAAAAACATTAAATTTTGGAAATAATTATAATTTTAAAATTTTTTATTTTTTTAAAAGATTTTTATTCTTTTTCCTAATTTTTTATTTTTTTTAAATTCATATTTTTATGTTTGTTGTTTAAATATGAAAATAATAAGTTTTTAATTTTTTAAATTTATGCATTTTTAAAGGTATGGATTAAATTGATAAAATTGTAAAGTTGAGAACTAAAAATTATTTTACCTTCCTATAATAGTCACATTATTAACTTTAACAGTAAAATTAGACAGAGAGATCGAAATTTTAAATAAAAAAAAGTACAATGTTTCAAAATGTAAACCTATTAATACAAATATATTACAAGTATAAAGACTTATCCTAATAACTAAAATTGAATTATCAAAAGTATAACTCTCAAGTCAGTAAAGAAAAAAAAAACAGAAAGGAAAGGAAATTACGAGGGATTTACCAAAAAAAGCCAATTTTTTTATAAAATTACCGAAATAGGCCGGTTTTTTAATTATTAACCGGACTGGGCCATTTCCCCTAAAATCACGCCACGTCGGAGCGATGTCGGGGGCGGGGAGAAGGTGGCGTCACGTCGGTAGCGACCTGGCGACGTGGAAGGAAATCGCTCCTTGAGGTGCGATTTCCTTCCACGTCGGCAGTCGCTACCGACGTGGACGCTGCGATGGACGACGCTGACGCGTGAAACGGTGCTCAACGGTCAAAAAATTGACCGTTGCCCCCCCCAACGGTCAAATTTTTTTTTACTATATAAACCCCCCACCCCTTTTATTTTCACAAACAAATTCAATATCAATTTCTTTCAAAAATTCTCTCAATTCCTTTCAAAATTTCTCTCAATTCCCTTCAAAATTTCTATCAATTTCCTTCCAAAATTCTCTCAAACTCTCAAATTCCTTCCAAAATCCTCTCAATTTCCTTCAAAAAATCTCCAAATCCATATTAAATTTCTTTTTCCATTAAATTTCATTTTTTTAAGAAAATTTTAAAATTTTATTTTTTAAATAATTTTAAAATTTTTAATATTTTCAACAATGGTAGGATCACCGATTCGTCTTGACAGAATCACATATCGGTGGAGCAAATGAACATGGTAAGTATTAAATTTAAATTTTAAATTTTTAAGATATTTTTATTTATGTATTTTAGATATTTATTAATATATTTTTGTTATAAAAGGTGAAGATCGGGTATTGGAATGCAATATTCGAATATGCATGCTCCATCACCGTTAGTAGAGAACTACTGGAAGCGGGATTTTGGCACGTGGCGACGGTAGGCGGGGATGCAAGTTGGAGCCAAACCGATCGGTCGTTGATCGAGAGGTGGAGACCGAGGATTTACATTTCATCTTCCATGTGGAGAGTGCACTATCACTCTAGAAGATGTCTATCTGCATTTGGGATTGCCGGTGGATGGGCACCCAGTGACCGGGTCTGCCCAATCTAGCAATTGGGGACAAAACTACGAGGGCAGCCCCTCAACGAGGGCCAGACATTCATGTTCGGTAGGTACACTCATCGGTTACTGGTTGCAGTGGCACAGGACGGCGGTGGGAGAATTCTTCCAATTGCATATGCAATAACACCGGGGGAGTCGTCTGATGACTGGGATTTCTTTCTCTCTAGGTTAAGGAGGCATGTGTGCCCCCAACCTGATATCTGTGTTATTTCAGATCGGGGCGCCGGTATACTAGCTGCATTTGATCGAGAGGGAAGCTTGTGGCAGCGTACACACCATAGATATTGCCTGAGACACATTGCTTCGAACTACTACAGGCAATATCCATCTAAGACGGAACGACGACAAGTGACCAACATGAAGGTACCGTCAATTTGTACCAACGGCTTGCAGTACGGAAATGCGTCTCGACATTGCTTAAAGGTCCAAAATAGGCGTTTGAACACTTGGCATCCACGTAGCAATCGGCCGTTGTAGTACGCATGTTCCGTTTGAAGGTCTGTGATGGCACCTGGGACGTATCTCTCTAGCACCTGACACCATTTCCATATTTCATTATAAGAGGCGTCCCACCCACTATGCATCTTCTCCAATGCCTTTTGCTTAGCTATCCAAGCCTTGCGGTAAGAGGGCGTGTACCCCATTTGGCTACGGATATTGGCAATTATCACCGGCACTGAAGTCCGAGGATCTGCTTTTATCGTGGGCAGTATCAAGCTAGCCAACATAGCTGAATCCATTTTCGGATGATCTTCTGAAACACATGCATAGGGAGGGAGTACATTAAGTAATGTAACATTGGAAAATAAAAAAATTATTCATACACATTCAATACTGTACCTGCAGCACATGTATGCGGACCTCTGTACCATCCGGCCCGGGCTCTCGAGGTGGATCCACATCGGACTCACCTTCTAACCCACAATCATCTGCAGCGTACGACGTCCCCTCACCGGTTGATGTCGTAGGTAGTACGTCATCCCTTCTTCTGGGCATTTGATAACGCCCCCAATTGGATGTAGATTGCCATCCAGTAGAACTTGATGCGGTTCTCCAGCTCGTATTTCCAGCGTCAACCGTCGAGCCACCGACGTACATGTCCCATCCACCGACAGAGTGTCTTGGGGGGATGTGCATTCGACACCGCTACCGAACATGGGCTGTTCCGTATTTTGTAACACGCTAACCGAGTGTCGGCCAGGGGTCGTGTATACATCTCGAACACCGGACGGAAGTACATCATTTGGTGACGTAAATTGTACATATAACTCAATATAAGTTGCTCCGCTAGCAAGATGAGTCTGCACCATTGCCTCCAAGCTACGAGCACCTTTTATGTCGAACGAGTCATATGTCACCGGATCAACAGAAGAACAAAATCAATACGTCATTGACTGAACTTTCATTGGCGTGGTTCCGAAGATTTTACGCCTAATTCTTTTACGGAGTTCTGTCAAATCTATGTTTTGGCTAAATGACAGTCGCACCGTATTCTCCGACAAAAAAACAACACCATTCTCGGTGTGGCAAACCTCACCATCGTAGTAAATAACAGCACTAATACGTTCACTCATTTTGAAACTCTAAATTCCCTAACCCTAACCTAAAATGTTTCTGCTCTGAGTTATGCATTCTAAGAAAATTCTTTGCCTAATTTATAGCCTCAGCCCAAACTTGCTACTGTAGCGAAATCGCGTCCACGAGGGCACGATTTGACACTATTTGCTCAGAAACGTCAAAAAATTATTTCCTACATGATAATCAGAGCGAAATCGCGTCCACGAGGGCGCGATTTCACAATTTCTTCTCATATAGCATCCTGGTATCAGCGATTTTATACTATTTCCTCAGAAAACGTCAAAAAAAATTATTTCTCACATGACCACTGTAGCGAAATCGCGTCCACGAGGCCACTATTTCACAATTTCTTCTTAAATAGCATCCTAGTAGAAGCGATTTCCCACTATTTAACCAGAAACGTCAACTCGAAAAAAAAATTTCCTGGACCCCTAACTCCTAAAAAGCCTGCACCCTAAACCCTAAAAGCCATAAAACCCAGGCGTAAAAATCAGGGCCAAAATCGCGTTCCCGATACCGCACTAAGTGACAGGAGGTCGCGTCCACGTCAGCGCGACCTGATGACGTGGAAGGAAATCGCGCCCTCAAGGGAGCGATTTCCTTCCACGTCAGCAGGTCGCGCTGACGTGGACGCGACCTTCTGCCCCGTCCCTTGACATCGCTCCGACGTGGCACGATTTTGGGGGAAATGGCCCAGTCCGGTAAATAATTAAAAAACCGGCCTATTTCGGTAATTTTATAAAAAAATTGGCTTTTTTTGGTAAATCCCTCGGAAATTACATTCTTTCGTTTGGATATCTAAAATGAGTAAGGGAAGATAAAGGAAAAGATTAATCACCACCTTCATTTGGTAAAATCAAGTGATATATTATTTTATATTTTTCAGTTATTGTAACAAATACAAACGATAAGATCTATTCTGAATTAAAAATTAAGTGTGTCTCCATCAAAGTTTACCCATTACGAGACTAATCTTAAAATTTTACCAAGTTTCCTTATCATCTAGGGCTCTAATTAGACTAATCAATTTTTAGGACTAAATTGTAACTTAGACAAATTAGAATATCAATATAAAAAAGACAAAAAATAAACCCCAAAAACCCACACGATCGTATCCCACAGACTGTGTGTCATTAAATGACCGTGTTTGTGTAGCGAAAAACTTTTAGCCAAATCACACATGCCTATGTGTGATAGCTCTAGTTTCCACACGCCCTTGTCACTTACCCACATGCTCGTGTGGACAGGCACACGCCCGTGCGGATAGGCACACGCCCGTGTGAAAACCACTGCACCTATTTTTCTGAAAAACTCATTTTAAAACCCGATTTTGCATATTTTAATGGCCAATTAAACCCGATTTAACTACGATTAATTAATATATATACATACACCTTCAATTGAATTTATTGAAATCAATTAAGCCTCAATTATATAGAATTAGGCAATCAATTTCATGCACATCAAACACCGAATAAATCATACAAGTGGCGTACCTTAGTCGCTAGTAAACCACTCCATGGAAGCTTCAATTAAACAATCGTTAGTATAAATTTCATGCTTCACACACCATGTTATCAATCACCGTGTTATCAAGCAACAATACACTGTAAATCATTCAATAATTAAACTCAAACATGCTTCAAAATTATTATAAAATCATACAAATTAAATGTCCAAAGTCCAATTACAACCAAAATCAAACTAATTTATAGGAGTTCCACAATGCCCGATTACAGTCTCTAAAATGTGTAATAAAGTCTTTACCAAGCCTAAATCTCTTGAAACTCTCTTGCTCGGCTCTTTAGCTCCTCAAGCCCGACGATTATCTACACGAATTGTGAGGGCACAAGCTTTAAAAAACTCAGTGAATGTTAATAGAAACAACTAGTAAATTAACATCCAATTCATGCTTAATTCATAACCAATCATTCACCAATTGTTAGCCAAAATAATTAAACATGTCAATTTAATTTCCATAAGCATTTTCAATACCAAAAATCAATTATTCATGGCTTTCAATCATCAATTGATATAGTAACAATCACACATAAATATATTGGCATACACATTTCATGGCTTAATCGGGTGATCATACATCGGATAAATGGATCTCCGAACTCCCACAAATATCAAATACAGTCCACCGAGTTGAGCGAGACAAAGCCCACGCTCCCTTATAGCGCCTCAAATAATCTATTGAGTGGAGACTCATGCTCAATACTCCCTTATCTACTCCAAACAAATCAGTCCACCTAGAGCCATATGCCCACAATGTCACAAACAAATGTGAGTACCCACAAATCCTATGACATGCCAACTATATCCAATGGATCCACCATGCATGGTGCCAATATATTCATTCAACATAGCATATAAATCAGTCATTGTTGTGCTTAATTTAATGTGACAAGATGTTTATGTATAACTTGTAACATAGCCATTTAGCATTCAATTAAATCAAGCAATTCATTTACCAATTTCCCATTTTCAATTACCAATTGTAACTCCAACATATCATGATTAAAATTTCAGCATACATGGTTTAAATCATCCCTAAAATTAATTTAATTAAATAGCACAAACACCACTAAAGCTTACTTACCATTTTTTTGAATACAAATTCAATTTTGCACATTTAATTCAAATATTGCAAAATCAGTCATTCAATCATAATTAATTAATTGAAATCATTAATTAAGCTACTAATTAAATATAATTGAGGGTAAATTTACCAAATCACCCTTAGAAACACTCACCACACAATTTTATTCTATCACAACAAGTGATCATGTAACAACCCGATTCTGGGCCTAGTCGGAACAGTGGTTTCGAGACCACAAATTTGACGAGGGAAAATATGATTATCATAATATTTTTATGGTCTAAAATTTTATGAAAAAATTTGGTGAAAATTTCGTTCGAAAATTTCGACGTTTGGGCACTTAATTTAGTCAAAATGACTAAATTGTAAAAAGTACAAAAGTTGAGTTCTACATGTTAGAAGTGTCTAATTGTTATCAAATTATAAATTAGGGGTCCTTATATGGTAATTAGACCATTATTTAATTGATGGACAAAAATAGACTTAAGAAATGGGTGAAATAGATTTTTTTTAAAATGGGGGCATTTTAGTCATTTGGAAATAAAAAGAATAAAAAAGGGAAAAAGATGGAAAAAATCATCATCTTCTCCATAGCTTGCTGCCAAATTTAGAAGGACACCATAGCTAGGGTTTCTTCACTTTCTCAAGCTCATAGTAAGTGCATCCTAGCTCCGTTTTTAATGTTCTTCGCATTTTTGAAATCCTCGTAGCTCGGTTTAGCTTATTTTATCAATAATTCATGTTAGGGTTCATATTTGGAAAAATACCCATAGGTGAAATGTGTTTATTTTTCTATTTTATGGTAGAATATGAAGCTAGAAATTATGTTAAACAACTTTTGCTAAGCGATTTTAAATGAAAGCGGGTAAATTGACAAAATCGGTAAAAATAATTAATGTTCAAAAGTGTGTGTTAGAGTGAGAATTTGATGTTGCCATAGAAGAGAAAAATGTTCAGCATGTCATAAAACATAAGAATAAGAGATGAAGTTTAATTTCAGAGCTTAGGGACAAAAGTGTAACTATGCAAAAGTTTGGGGGCAAAATTGTATTTTTCAAAAAAGTTGGGTGGAGGACTATTTTAATAAATGTGAACATTAAATGAGTTAAATTTGCTATTATAGATTAATAAAGACGAGAAGACTACTTCAAACGGGGAAAAGAGAAGATAGTGGAGTAAATTGCAAAATTACGATATTTTGCACCGAGGTAAGTAAACATGTGAATTAATGCATTGTTTTGATATTATTTAATATTTTTTGAGATTTAATTGAACATAAAATAATTAATTGACGAAGATCTTAAAAATGTGGTTAAGTTGGGAAATGTGGTAAAGTGTTGAAAAACACGGTTTTTAGTTGAACACTCGGAATAGGCCGGAGTACATTGAATATAAAGGGGGTTGCTAAATGCTGATTCCCCCAAGGGGTTGCTAAGTGCTGATTCCCCAATTCATTGGTGGTTGCTAAGTGTTGATTCCACCGTATTTTAAATGTGAAGGGGGTTGCTAAGTGCTGATTCCCCCAAGGGGTTGCTAAGTGTTGATTCCCCGAATCATTGGTGGTTGTTAAGTGCTGATCCCACCGTATCTTAAATGTGAAAAGGGTTGCTAAGTGTTGATTCCCCGATTCATTGGTGGTTGCTAAGTGCTGATTCCACTGTATTTTTGAATGTGAAAAGGGGTTGCTAAGTGCTGATTCCCCGAATCATTGGTGGTTGCTAAGTGCTGAATCCACCGATAACGGATAACATTCCGAGTGTTCAACGGGAAAATTGGAAAGGTGAATATTTATATATGGTGAACAAGGTTATATGAGGAATATTGGGTTTGATACTTAATCAAACCATGTGTAAGGTGAAAGGAAATACCAAAACTTTAAAAGAGCAAATTTAAATATAAAACTGTTTTGTATAACAATAGTTGGGAAACTTTGAAAAATCACCATAAATGGTGGAAAATGAATTAGAGGCTGAATAATATATGAAATTGAAGCCGAATGAGTCTATTTTCATATGAAAGGAACAGACCAAGCAAAGAAGTTGTATATTTGGGGACATTTAAATTTTATTGAAACAGGGTTGGATTGATTTCGAAATCCCCTATTCCAACTTTGAAAAATCACCAAAAATTGTACAAAAATAATTATGTCTTGATATTTACATGTTTGAATTCGTTAATGAGTCTATTTTTAGGAGAAAGAAACTAGAACATTATTTGAATTTTTTACAGGGAGATAAGTAAATTTTAGTAAAGAGAGGTTAGAACTATCAGATAGTGAAATAAGGGAATATTTATAGAATAAACTGTACTAATTGGCTAAGCCAAAAATTCTAAAAATTTGATGGAAGAAATTTATATGAGTCTAGTTTTGGGGAAAATTTACGAAACTTAATTTGGAGCCCTGTAGCTCCAGATAAAAATAAATTGGTGACTGTGACGCAGAAAAAAATAGCTTGCTGGAAGTTGAGCAAACAATGAAATTTTTGTGTGGTTAAAATTATGTTACTTTGTAATCATGTGAGAAATTTATTTATTCGTCATGTGCTTACTTACTAAGCTATATGCTTACTCTTCTTTATTTTCCCTTGATTATAGTGACATGGATCAGCCCGAAAACTGGACGAAGTCAGAACATCACCCACACTATCATCAACTTTTGGGTATTTTGGCAATCAACACTGTTGAAACATGGCATGTATAGATGACTTTATGTAATGTGGTATAAATATGTATATATATAGTATTGTTCGGTTTAATATGTTGGTGTTTATTAATGGATAAATTATGTCTGAACATATAACTGAAATTGGTTGGAAATATTGAAGTTGTTTGAAATTGTCTTTGGAAATTTGCTGGGGATTTTATGTAAAAATAAGCAGAAATACTGCCGAAATTTAAAAAAAAATATAAGTGTTTGAGTTCTAGTAATACCTCATACTCTGTTTCGGTAAGGGACACAGGTAAGTGGTGTTACATTTTAGTGGTATCAGAGCTACGGTTTAGCCGGTTCTCGGACTAATAAAATATGCGTGAAAGTCAATCTATACATGCCATAAATATATTGTGATAGTGTGATGATTTCTGACAATTTAAAATTTTGTTTTATATAGTAAATGGATCCTGACCGAAGTGTAGCAGATGATGTTGAGAGTAACGCACCGGCTCCCGCATAAGGGACCGCGCATGAAGAAAGTATGCGGGAGCCGCGCATGAAGAAAGTAGACATGAGACGCATAGTCAGGATGAGATTCGGGAAGCCTTTCTTCAAATGATGAGTAATTGGTATACAGACTTTGTTCGTGCAAATCCGAATGTTCAACCTCCTCCACCCCTTCCTATTCCTCAACCGGTCCCCGTAGCTCCACAAAGTGTTGATTTGGTAAGATCAAGTAAACCTCCCATTGACAAAATCTGAAAACATGGGGCTGAAGATTTCAGGGCTAATGTTGATGATGATCCAGAAAAAGCAGAGTTTTGGCTTGAAAACTCTATTCGGGTATTTAATGAACTATCTTGTATGAGGAATGTTTGAAATGTGCTGTGTCTTTACTGAAGGATTCAGCATACCGTTGGTGAAAAACATTAATATCGGTGGTTCCAAAAGAAAGAGTTACCTGGGACTTCTTCCAGGAGGAATTCAGAAAGAAATATATAAGCCAGCGGTTTATTAATCAGAAACGTAAGGAGTTTCTTGAGTTGAAGCAGGGCCGAATGTCTGTGGCAGAATATGAAAGGGAGTTTGTTAGGCTCAGCAAATATGCCCAAGAATGTGTACCTACGGAGGCCATTATGTGTAAAAGATTCAAAGAGGGGTTAAACGAAGATATCAGATTGTATGTTGGGGTTTTAGAGTTGAAAGAATTTGTAGTATTGGTTGACCGAGCCTGTAAGGCTGAAGAACTGAGTAAAGAAAAGACAAGAGCGGAGATTGAAGCTCGAGATGTAAGAAAAAGGTCAACGAGCAGAACATTTCAATCCCAACCAAAGAAGCTTAAAGGGATGGATCCACGATCAACTGGTTCAGCCGGGTATTTACGTAGAGATCGAGGGAAGTCATATCCCGGAGTTAAAACTCAAGCTACCTCAATGGCAAGCATGGGAAATGTGGGGAATAATAGACCCGAGTGTCAATAATGTGGCAAGCGGCATGTAGGTGAGTGTTGGGGATTTAGACGAGCCTATTTCAGGTGTGGTTCTCAAGAGCAGTATACAAAAGAATGTCCTGAGAGGATAGAAGAAGAGAGATTATAGAGAGTGGGATCGGGCGATGCTGTTAGTAGAGGTAGACCACCGAGGAATACTGGGAGCAAAGTCAGTGGTAAAAGTGTGGTGAAAGATACAGCTAGAAGATCAGAAGCTAAAGCGCCTGCCAGAACTTATGCCATACGTGCTTGTGAGGATACATCATCTCCTGACGTGATTACTGGTACATTTTCTCTTCATGATATTGATGTTGTTGCTTTGATTGACCCTAGGTCTACTCATTGATATGTATGTGTGAATTTAGTATCTAGTAAGAAATTGCCTGTTGAAAATACTGAATTTGTGGTTAAAGTATCAAATCCTTTAGGCAAATATGTCTTAGTCGATAAGGTTTGCAAGAATTGTCCTTTGATGATTCAAGGTCACTGTTTCCCAGCTAATTTGATGTTGTTACCATTTGATGAGTTTGATGTTATTTTGGGGATGGATTGGTTGATATTGCATGATGCCAAGGTAAATTGTAGATGAAAAATCCTTAAATTGAAATGTGAAAATGGTGAAATTCTCCGGGTTAAAGCGAAGGAGCCGAATAAATTGCCTATGGTGATTTCGCACACGTCTGCTCAGAAATATTTCAGAAAAGGATGTGAAGCTTATCTTGCTTATGTGTTGAATACTAATATAACTGGGTCAAAGCTTCAATCAGTGCTGGTAGTTTGTGAATTTCCAGATGTATTTCCAGAGGAATTGCCTGGGTTACCTCCGATTAGAGAAGTTGAGTTTGCTATTGACTTGTTACCTGGTACTGCACCAATTTCTATTGCATCATATCGGATGGCTCCGACTGAGTTGAAAGAATTAAAAGCTCAGCTACAAGAGTTGATAGATAAAGGATTTGTGAGACCGAGTTTTTCTCCCTGGGGTGCTCCTGTATTATTTGTGAAAATGAAAGATGGCTCTATGAGACTTTGTATTGACTATCGTCAGCTCAACAAAGTGACTATAAAGAACAAGTATCCTTTACCGAGAACTGATGATTTGTTTGACCAACTAAAAGGAGCAACAGTGTTTTCAAAGATTGATCTAAGGTCTGGTTACTATCAGTTGAGAGTTAATGAGTCTGATGTGCCAAAGACCGCTTTCAGAACAAGGTATGGACATTATGAATTTCTGGTAATGCCTTTTGGGTTGACTAATGCTCCGACTATTTTTATGGACTTGATGAACCATAAATTCGAGGTCGTAAAATTATTTTAATATTATTTTTGGTATTTACAGTATGTTATTTAATATGTGTGAAAATTTCATGATTTAATTTTACCGATTGGTTAGTTAATTTGATAAAAGGACTTAATCGCGTAAAATACAAAAGTTGCATACTATTTGTTAAAGTGCTCAATTGCTATGATTAATTAAATGTGAGGTCCTTATGATGTGATTAGACCATAGTTAGTGGATAATGACATAAATGGTCATCCATTATATGATTTTCTAATGATTTCATTAATGGCATTAAAGTAAATTAGTAAATAAAGATAAATTAAATAAAACAAAACATAGTTATCATCTTTCTTCACCATCTTCAACCGATTTTGGCTAAGGAAGAACACCATTTAAGCTATTAAGGTTCGGCCATGGTATCCTTGGGTGCATGATCAAGAAAGGAAGAAATCGGATTTGGATCGGGGAAAATCGAAAGTTGTCGAATAGTCATTCCGATCAGTTCGTTTCCAAACGAGGTAAGTTCATAAGTAAATACATGTTTTTGAGTTTAAATGTAAATATTATATACGTGGCTGAATTTGATTAATTATAGATATATATATTGCCGAATTTGATTGTTTTATATATTGCCGAATTAATTAGTATATAATTATAAATTGCTGAAATTAATTTGTATATAGTTATACATTGTTGAAATTGAATTGTATATGGATATAAGTTCTTTGAATTAATTTGTATATGGTTGTAAATTGTTGAAATTTATTTGTATATGGTTATACATTATCGAAATTGATTTGTATATGAAGATAAGTTGCGAATTGATTCAGTATATGATTATACTTTGCTAAAATTAATTTGTATATGGATATAAGTTACGAATTAATTTGTATATGATTATACATTGCGAACATGATTCATATATGGTTATACATTGCCAAATTGATTTGTATATGATTATACATTGCCGAATTTGATTCGTATATGAATATATATATTGTTGAATTGATTTGAGCATTGGATGACTAGTTTCGTGTATGAAATGATTTAATTACGAAGTCGATAGATCTGAATGAACCTTAGAAAATGTATTTGATATTGATGACATGATATTAGGACTTTGAATGTGTGATTTCGTGTAAGACCATGTCTGGGACATTGGCATCGTATATGACTCGTATAAGACCCTATCTGGGACAGTGGCATGGATATGCATTAACATATAACACCATATCCAGGATATGGCATTGTACGAGCTTTATATGATTTCTGTGTGTTCCTAACAAATCCGAATGTGAATTTGAGCTGAATGGTTCAGGTATGTGTGAAGTTATATGTTTATGAAATATAAAGGTAAGTTTAGTACTTAATATAATAATATGAATTTATATGAGTTAGTTAAATGTATATGTGTTTGAGATATATTTGAATTCGACCTAGTTGAATTGAATTATATATATAATTGAAATGATTTATTTTCTTATGGCTTACTAAGCTTCCAAAGCTTACTTTGTGCATTCTTCCACTGTTTTATAGATTATCAAAGCTAGCTCGGACTCGGGGATTATCTGGAAACGTCATCACACTATCGATCATCTTGTTGGTACTTTTAAGGCTTTGTATATATGGTATATGGCATGTATAGGCTAGTGAACTTTTGGTATATTTTGAATTGTAATTCTAGCCATGTGAGTTGGCTTGGAAATGGTATATATGATGGAGTTGTGTTTAGGATTATGTTATGACATGAATCATGGTAATTGATGTGCACGTATATTAGCTATGTGTTTAGCATGCCTATTATGATAGGTGACGTTTTGATGATTAAATGATGGCAAAGAATGAATATGTTTTATGATTGATTGGTTGGTTACTTAGGTACGGTTTTAATTGGTAAATAATGACTATGTTTTAGGTATGTTTTGTTGGTTAGATATATAGTTATAAAGTGACATATTTATGTTTGTATTAGGTTATGAAATAGTATAATTAGCTTAATATTGAATGATGGAAAATGGTATGAATTTTGAGGCTAATTTGCTAGCCGAATAAATGAGAAGTGAATTAGTTGTGTATATGAAATTTTGGCATGATGCTTGGCATATAAATTTGGTATGTTTGGTTCGGCAATTGAACTTAGAAATAGCTATTGTTATTCTGGTGAATTGCGCATAAATTAGTAGTATCAAAATTATATTGGTCATGTTGTAATGTTAGCTATTGTCTTATATGCTAATGAATAATATACCGTGTGATATGTGTTGACTATGTGATTCAATTTTACGAATTTGATTAGTAGGAATAAGAGGATGGTTATTAGTTGAGTTCAGAAAAAAAAATTGTAAAGGAGATTATATTACTTTGTGCTTAAATTGTAATGAATGACTGTTCTGAACCATGTTTTGATCGGTAATGCCTCGTAACCCTAATCCAGCGACGGATTCGGGTTAGGGGATGTTACAACTATGCTAATCGAAATTCTCTCACAAGGATACCTTACCAGATTTGTAACATCAAGTTGAAAACTCGATTCCTCACAAAATCGATCTCTCCAACCCTCCTAATCACTTTCAAACATCAATATTAAACCAAATACACATAAACTAAGCATCAATTTCACAAAAATCTGGGAAATCGGTTCATGAAGATGATGAAATTTGAAGTTCTTCAAATTACCTCATAAATCATGTTTAATCTTGATAAATAAGACCAAAAAACTTTTAATATATCCATTTTGAGTTGGAACATCCATTGATCTGTGGATTTCCTCTCAAAATTCAAGGTCCACCATTAAAACACATTAACTTTTGAAGAAGATGACATTGATAAAAATCATGTAATTGACTCTCAAATCATGTAAAAATATTTCTAATCATTATAAAAATAAGTTTAGAAATAATAATTACCTTTGATTCGTTCTAAATCCTTCGATTGAAAATCTTGGTTCAAGAATCTTGAGAAATTTTAGAATATTTTTGGCTACTTTTGAGAATAATTTCGAATGAACTGAGAAAGTATTTTGAGAAGAAAATTGGTTGGATCTATTCTCTGATGATAGATCTTTAAAACCATGCAAAGAAATCGAAATTTATAACTCTCTAATATGATATAAATGGTGTGAAAAGTAGGCTAGATGCATTACTTTTAAAATTGAAACAACCCACCAGAAATTTAAAAATTAGGGAATTTGCCTAATGGCCATTCCCACATTTCTCGTACTTTACCAATTAATCCTTTCCCTCCAAAGTTCTAAAATTTAAGGTTTATTTTCCAAATAAATACTCTAAAATTTCCCTTTTTTTACAATTAAATCTAATTTAATTAATATTTAAATTTAACTCAAATTAACCCCAATGAAAATTATTTTAAAATTCTTTTCAACCCAAATTAATTATTTTCACTAATAAATATTTAATTACTTTAAAATTAATTTTTCAAAAATATTTTTATTTTTTTGGATTATTGTTTAATCGATTCTAGATGAAATTAACCTCCTAAATTGAATTAAAAATTACTAGAAACCCTATAAATTGCTAGTTTCACACTGAGAACCTGAAAAATATACCCGAAACTACTAGAACCAGTTTAGGGATATTACAATTAAGTTACAATCATTTCCATGTTATTCGATCGTATCTAAGCCTAAATTGAGCATATGAAACATTTAAAACAGACCGGGAACAATTCTGGACTAAATTAAAACTTTTACAAAACCTTAGGTAAAAAGTGAAAACAGGGGTCACATGGCCGTGTGACCAGGTCATGTGACAAAGCTCAGACCGTGTGGATCAAAGACAAGGTCGTGTGGCCAGACTGTGTAACTCTCTCTGACTGTGTTGACAATCCAGTACCAAAATCAAATAGGCCACATGGGTGTGTCATGCAACCGTGTGTGACACACGACTATGTGGTAGGCCGTGTGCACCTAAAAGTGTATTCAAAATCAAGCCATTTCACCTAAAATTCCTTAGGCCCCAAGCCATACAATTAACATCACTTAAACCTATTTGAAATGCATCAAATCATGTCAAAATATACCGAACAACATTCAACCTAAGTGTCTAACCAATATGCATTCATTGGCACCACAAATCAACATAAACATAAACCATTCAAGCACAACTACTTAACTTTTCATGCTTAATAAACCATCACTTATACCTCATTTTAACATGACCAAATCATCAACCCAAGTTCTTCAACCAACCGCATCATAAGGTACAATTCATAGCAACCAAATACATTTTCAATATCAAATAAGTTCATACTTCCACAAAGCATTAAAATAACCATTAACTAACAAACTTATACATTGATTCACATATCAAATGACACAAAACATAACCAAATGATCATAAACATACATGTACCAAAATTCCTAATTACATGTCACTTATAACCGAGCCAAAATAAATGAATAGCTATTGAAAAAGATGACGGATTGTGTGATCTCCAACAATGATCCAATCAATAGCAGGAGTCCAACAATCTACAAGGAAAAAAAACCAAATAGGGTAAGCTTACATAAAGCTTAGTAAGTTTGTAAAATAAAATGTCACATACTTGTCAACTTAAGTTTACAATTCATACATAACATAGGATTAACATTCCTTTGCTTTGTTTCATAAATCCTACCATATTAAATGGTTAAGCATAAATAAATCATATCATTAAAATATAACATACCAAAATTCACATACCAAGTTATAACCATCATAGCATAGTTCCTCATACCATCTTGTTTCATTTCCATTTCATTTATCAAATATTTTGCCCGGAGAACTATAGTAAATTAACTTCGAATATGCTAATGCTCACACAAGCTAACAAACAAGACATTAACCAATACACGATGCTGCTCAAACAAGCTTTAGAGAATCCGCAACACATACAGGATCTCAAGCCATTAGTAAGGTATCCACCACCAGTACATAGTACGTGGAACTGTAAACACTGGCACAGAGTGTCTGGAACTGAAACACCAATACATAGTACCTTGAAGTGTAATCACCAACATAGAGTGCTTGAAATGCCCTAATGACATATAATTTGTATCCTAGCTATTCACTAATTTCACACAAGCTTTAACCTATATTCTGTAGTCATTACATGTTCATAACTTTAAACCATGATCACATTGATCACATACATTCCCTAGATTAGCATATATCCATTCAACCATGTACAATGTCATACTTTACATTCGAATCTATTTTTTTCCACTTTCAAAACTATCTCAATTAATCACATTAACTATGCAGATATATATAATCACATAATTAAATTCAACTGTCATACACTATAATAAACATAGTACGAATTACCAAAACACAGTAGCTAGCGACACCTCGCGACAACTATTCGATGACTTTTCCTTTCTTACGATTATCAACTAATTGATCCATTTATTGATCTAAATATAATAATTTAATTCGATTAACCAGTTCAAATATCCTAAAATATTTAATTTCATGTATTTAACCATTTATCAACATTTTACATTTTTACCCTAAACTTTTACCTTTATTCAATTTAGTCCCTAAATCCAAAACATTCAAATCGATCACAATTAAACCCAACCAATGCTATCTGAATTCTCTATTGTCCTTATACAACTCATATTTATGAAATTTTCATAATAATTTCATTCTAACTTTACTATTTTAACGATTTAGTCATTAAACTTAAAATCACCAAAACTACTTTACAAAATAGCCTATTTAACTATCCAACTTATAAATCTATCATCAAACTTCAAAAACATCAAGAATTCATCAATGGTATAAATAAAAAATTTATCAGTTTTATGAATTAGTCCCTGGGTTAGCTAGATTAAGCTACAACGATCTCAAAAACATAAAAATCATGAAAAATAGACCCGAAACACATACCATGGAAGTGAATTAAAGCTTGGCCGAAAGCTTCCTTACTCAACCATGGAGCTTTGATGGTAATAGGCTGAGGAAAGTGAAATAAAATAGCTATGTTTTATGTTTTTAATTCATGTTTAAGTTATTAAACAATATTTTATTAACATAATTTTACACCAAATGTACATAGTAACCGACCATAATAATCCAACATGGTCAAATTGCCTCATAAAACCCTCAAATCATGGTTTCATAACCATTTAGCACAAATAAACTAGTAGTGATTAATTTTTATAGCTTTTACAATTTAGTCATTTTTATTAAATTAATTATCTAAATGTTAAACTTTTTGGACCAAATTTAAATACATCTATATAATAACTCCATAAATATTTAATATAAATATTTACGGGTTCGCTTTACAAAAGCAAGGTCATGGTACCTCATTTTCAAAAGCCACTTGACTTTAGGGACAAATCACTTGTACTTAATTATTCGTTCAATTTGCAAAAATTATTAAATCAAAATTCAATATAATATTATATTTGACTCGTAAATATTAAATAATATTTACAAACTCACTCGTTGAAATTTTTGGTCCTGAAACCACTGTTTCTGACATCATTGAAAAATAGGCTATTACATTTATAGTTGAGTTAGTTTTATATTTTGAGTTGTCATTTTGAAATCTTTAATAGAGAATGTTAACTTAAACATGAATTGGAGCTAAATATGTGTAAAGAATAGAAGTTTGAAATGTTATTTGCTTACCAAGTTAATGAAGGAATGTTTAATCATGAACAAATGTATATAAAAACTTAGTTTATGAACCAGGTTGATTAAAGGTGTGGTAATTCCAAAAAGATATATTGCGACGTAAATTTTCCAATAAGTGGTGTCGTGACCACAATCCTCCGATGTCACGACGTGAGTTTGCCAGAATGTAACATCGTGACATCCCCTATTCCATGGTTACAATGACTCTAATTGTTTTCTCAAAGTCACAACATCCCCTCCGAAGTCGTGATGACAAGCCCTACTTTCAATGTCACCACATGATACCTTTAACGTTGTGACACCAACTTGGGAAATTTTAAAACTTTAGCCAGTTTATAACATGGTTTTGATCTAATATCATATTATAATTAGGATAGATCTTAAGTCCTTGTATAAATCGCTTATTTAATATGAAAATGTAGTTGTAGTTGCTCTGGCAACGAATGTGACATCTCGCATCTTGGATTCGATGATTGGGTCAAGTATGGGTGTTATATTTAATGGTATCAAAGCTACAGGTTTAGCCAATTCTTGGACTAAATCGAGCTTAGAATTGAGTCTAGGGGTACATTTCAAGGCCAAGTTGAGTTTGAGTCGAGATTTAGATGCTAATTATGTAACACCTTATACCTGGCCCGGTCGCCGAGCCCGAATATTAGGATGCCACACCACCGTCTCACATCATACACAGTACAAATGAGTTTATTATTAAAGAAACGTCTTCCATTTTAGCATTTACACGAGTTTTAAGTCGAATATACTCTTAATTATCATTAAGACTTACTACACACACTTTAATTGGTCATATAACAACAGTTGTACATACATGAGTGCCACTTAGTAAAATTTCAAAACTGACTACGTAGGTATCAATATTGGAGCATAGATATTGATACTGATTGAAAATTTGATACCAAAATAGCATTCTGTTTCTTGCCTAAAAATAAAACACTAGAAGTTATCGGTACCTTTCAATACGTATCGGTAATTTTACCCCGAGTATCAATACTCGTGATATGGTATCGATACCAAATTACGATTTTGACTTCCTAAAAATTTGAAATTCATATAGATATCCTTTTAAAAACTTGAATATCAATACCTCTGCTTCAAACAGTAAAAATTCAGCATATAAAAGCATACAAACCATTCCCACACAAGTTTATTCAACATGCATATTTTACCATATCAAATAAACGTCAGAACAACTATAACAACAGTTTCAAACATTGAAAACAAGTCCGAGCAATAATCAACATATATCTTTAAATCCTAAGAACAAATAAGCTATGGAAACATCCAAAATATCATGGAAATTACCAGTAAAAAGTCTACCACATTGACTTTATTTTCCCAAAACATAAACGGATAATAAATCACTTACGAAGAATTACTAGAGGCAAGCTTGGATTGATCCATTGGAACCACATCGCTCACACCAAAACGCTATTAATCTGCAATGGTTTAAAAGGAGTGGGTGAGCTTAACAAGCTCAATGAATGCCCAGAATAACTACCACGCAAATAAGTCATCATGCATTAACGAAACATCTATATAGCATAATTACAAAAATACTAACTTTAATGTTATATTCTACTTACTCATGCATTGTTTAATGGTTCGTTTACTTAGTGATCACATAAACTTTTAAGCATATATCACATTACATATATAATCACATTTAAAGATAAGCACTTCAGCTATGAAACATATCTATCACCAAATATCAGATACATGGATCTCTAGCACACCAATTGACTTATAGAGTCGAACATATCCCAAAAAGTGAAGCATAAAGCTAGCACTCTCTAACACACCAAACATGTCTCGTTGAATGGAGCTTAGCTCACATTCCTTTATCTCTTCAACCTGTCCCAGGACCTCAATGCCCAAAAACACAATACATATAGGTGAGTACTCACAATCCTATGGCATGCCAACTATATCCAATGGTCTCAAAGATCACAAGGCCAAAATTTATGATATTAATACACACATTTACTTACCGTTCATTACACTTATTCACTACATATATCGCATTATAAACACAACATTATCTCTGTCATTTAGCATGTATAACATGCCTACATTTACACTTTAACAATGGTAATCATGAACACATAACACATGCTATAGCATCTCGTCTCAGTTCACATTTTCACAATCACACTAGCACATACTTCACAAATTAAATTAAGAGTATGAGAAAGATTACACTAGGAATTTAGAGTAGGGGTTTAGGCTACTTCTAAATTCCCAATTAACGCAATGAATCATGTCCACAAATAGTGATTCTAAACACTCGCCAATTATTCTTTCGTTGAAATACCGAAAGCTCAAACTAGCCTTTCTTTAACTCGTAGAAGGTCTTACCGAATCTGAGGATTCAATAGTATAAATCACAGAATAACACAATCACAATCAGCTAAGGACTCACCTCAAGCAATCAAAAACATAAGCCTAAGCTAAGTTCTCAAGTAACCAAAACCTTCGACATAGCAAACTTAAATTTCAAATATCTCAGTCTATACTTAATCATTTTGCCTAAAACGAATTCCATTCATTAAATTATTCACCTACGACAGATTCTCAACCTTTAAACTACGTAAAACTACTCAATTCATGGTATCAAAATTTTTGACATGTTTATGGTAATTTTCACGAAAATTCATTAAAACCATAGAAATCTTTAACGAAACTTCAAAGTAAGTTTACAAACCTTTTAATCTCATCAAAACTAATTGAAAAACACTTTAAAAATCACGTTTTTACCCAAAATCCCGAAATTCACCATTAACAGCTCAAATTTTTACTTTTTTTGAAAACATGTGATTTAATAGCTGAAAACTCAGTTTTATAACTAATATTATAAACTAATGGGTAGACAAATGGCTACCTTCGAGGGAAGAAAAACGAGCTTTTGATTGAAAACTTGAAAAACCCACAAACTTAACAATGGAGAAATCTATGGTGTTTTGGGTGTTTTTCTAAAAATTTTATAGAGGTTTATGGCTTGGGTGTTGATAGAAATCAAAGGAATATAGTTTTGGACATCAAAATTTGATTAATTAAGGTTTGGGATGCAAAGGACGACATAAGAATGAGGGGAGAAGAAACAAACGTCATATGCTGAAGGTGGGGGATGGTATTAGGTTGTATTTTTAAAACTTGGCATAACTACTTCATAAACACACATAATTTTGCTTCTTTTACAAATTAGTCCCTATTTCAAAATTGAAAACCTTTTGAACATTATTTTCAAAATTTGATTTGATCTTCTAAATACCATAAACGAGAACATCTCTGATTACCATGCTTACGAAATTCTCGAGCTCACTAGAGCTAAAATTCCTAAAATACTCCTAAAACTCCTAGGCCCAATTTTAGGGTATGACAGATTATGTTGGACCTAGTGCCTTAAGTGTAGTATATTTGTTTGTATGCTTATATTTCTATCAGATACGTATTATTTGTATTATACTAATTCAATAAGGATTCTTTTATCTCTCCCTATAAATAGATGACACTAGTAGGGCTAATGTAATACTCGAAACCCGGCCTAGACATTACGACCACATTCGGAGAAGTTACCTTGATTCGCTTTGAAAATTCAAAATCTTTTGGGCTTGTAGAAATAACACAAGCTTTTGATAAAAACAATTCCGGATTATTTTAAATGAAAACATCTTCCTTACTTAGTTCGTTAATTCTGTCAGTTCAATTATATTTATAAAACGCTTATTATTGTAGTGGAAGTCTTAGTTAAATTCAGTTTGGAAAACACAATTTGAATTTTTGAAAATCCAACGTTTTGTTGATAGTATAGTTATGATTTTGAAATGATTAAACGGTTTAAGATAAAAAATAAAAGTCCAAAACAAAAACAATCCCGAATGTCTGAAGCAGTCAAAAGTACCAAAACAATATAAACCAGATTTTTAAATAGCACAAATTAAAAGTGTTTGATCGAGCTCCCGTTGCACCGACCCATCTTATGTGTAGGGGTTACTTGAAAGTAAGTAGACAGAGGTAAGCTTTCGAGCTCAATGTGTAACTTATAAAAATAAAAATAAAAATAACATATAGGATTTCAGACAAGTGTTTAAATATCAATCAGACATATTTCATAAACAGTAATAGAATCAGTGGATATCATATACAGATTAAAATCCTACCATCCGCTACACACCATCTTCAACCATCCTTACGCACCATTTAGGGTATTAAATACCCATCTAGCCCTACACACCACTAAGTGACTATATGTCAGTTTTTAGAATATTTGCAGCTTAGCTGCCAAATCATTAGGCGATAATCTGCCAAAAACATATATATATATATATGGCTGAGCCACCAAATACGACAGATAAATTAAACTTCCCACACTTCCTCCATAATCATAACTCTCACCCTAATGTACGTGCAGAACTAAACATACATCAGATACGTGTATGACATAAGTGCTGTTCACAACATAATAAGATAACATTAGCATCTAATAGATCATGCTATCACAAACAAAAAATTATTCATGCGTACATAAATCTTATTTAACTTTAACTGAGCATCAGAAATTAGGATTCATAGACCAATCTGTACCATAAAGACCCTACGGAAGGGCTACATTCGATTCGTATAACAAACACAGCCTTAGGGAAAAAATTCAGAATCTGGGCCTACACGCACGTGTGACCCACACGACATACTTGGCCAGTTTGTGTGGCCAACACGGCCTGATATATGTTCTCACACATGCCCGTGAGTCCCACATGACCCAATTGGCTCAAATCATGTGGCTCACACGGTCTAGCACATAGCTTGTCTGTAACACCCCCTAACCCTAAACCGTTATCGGAATAGGGTTATGGAGCATTACCAGACCTATAAAAAACATACAATTAATATAAAAATAATTATCAAACATAATATAAAATAAGCTTCAAGTACCTTAGATGGACCCTGGAGGCCCAAAATACTAGTTCGGAGTGATTTGGGACTAACTTGGGCACTTGGGAAAAAAAATTTTGTGCGACTCAATATAACCCCTTTATAAATGTCTAACCTTCCCTGCAAATTCAAATCGAAACTAATCCAAAAAAATCACAATCAATCCAATTCACATTTAAATACACCTAAATTATATCTATAACTCTACTTAACCATGTAATCAAATCACATCCATAAAATCATATAAAATTTTACTATTTAACTTTATGCATTTTTTTTCTTTCCAGGTTTATTACCCAAGCTTATCAAATTTGTCATACCATTTTATTAAACTTAGTACCAAAACACCAAATATCATTCATTACAACCAAAATTATATAACATTATAAAGTGACCATTGCAACACCTATGTACATGCCACTTTCATTTAAGGAAGAAAACATCACCAAAATTTTTGTGCTGGGGTCGGGATTGTTCGGATGCTAAACTGGGACTCTGGACTCCTATTGACCTACGCATGAAAACAGCCGTACACTGAGTACTTCATACTCAGTGGTATTACCATAATTCAAATTATATTAATAATAATGGAATATAATTATCAAGCATATAACTATCCAATTTTTTCAAATATCAATTCATTCTTAAACTTTCATTTTAACAATAACAATATAATTTTTTTAGCTATTCTTCAATTTCATTCACATATCATATGTCTCAATTTCAATCACTACATGAACATTAAGTTCATGTCTTCCATTTCCAATCTCAATTTCAATACACAATTCAACTTTCTCACATTTTCAATAGTACAATCAATCAAATTCATTTAAATTTTTCCCATTTCAGTTATTCACCCTATTAACAAATCCAGACTTTGACGGATACATGGATTCCAACCCAAACACACCAGTACGACACATTGTGCCTAAAACGGTACATAGTACCTAATTAGTATACGACACATAGATGCCTGAAACAACACACGAGGTGCCTGATACGACACACGAGGTGCCTGAAATACGACACATAAAGTGCCTGATATACGACACATAAAGTGCCTGATATACGACACATAAAGTGTCTGATCGGCAAAGCCGATAAATTCCGTACTCTTCCAAATCCTATGGCATGCCAACTATATCCGACTCAACCCAACTAGTTAATAGGGTTTCAAATTACATATCTATTTCATTTTCAATCTTAATTCAATCCCAATTTCTCATGCTCACAATTCAAATAAATTTCTCAATCCAATATGCATTTCAATTGTTCACATATAATCACAATTAAATTTCAATCAAAGTTATTCCAATTACAATTTCTCTTATTATCAATTCGATACCACCTTAATTCTTTTAACTCAAATCATATCACTAATAGTTTCCATTCAATTGACATATAATTCAAAATCATTTAATTCAATATCAATATTCACCTTAATTTTATTTACTAAACATATTATTCAAAATTCAACAATTGATAATAATAAATTTAATACCAATACGTATTTATCATTCAATTTAACCTCCATTCAATTCGATAATGATACTTACCTCAATTTGCTTATCATGCATATTAATTTAAAATTTAACAATTAATAATTAAATTCGAATTATAGTAATACAAACTTGAATTTGCTCCATTATTCCTCAATAATCTTCTCCTGTCCTTTATGTGCCGATGCCTCGAGTTCCTTGTTAGCAATTAAACTTCAAACTTCAAATCCCTAGTTTTCCTTTTTATTTTTCTTTTCTATTCTTTCTTCCCCTGTTCGAATGGCTTCTCCTGTTCTTTTTGTTTCTTTTACTTCTTTTGTTTCTTTTATTTCTTTATTTTATTTTATTTACTTTATTGTTTTAATTACTTAATAATTAATATAATATCAATATAAAATATCTTATGCTTAAATGTTAAGTAAACCAATTATTTAATTACATTTGTACATATTTATATTATTACACTTGTATAAATTTTGTACCATTTATTTTTCAATTATCTTATTTATTTAATAAAATCTATTTAACAACAAATAATAATATTACAAATGTACATATATATTTTATTCATAAATGTACAATATCATCTATACCATACACTTGTATTAAATCATTACCATACATTTGTCTTTATTTAACTTATTTCATAATATAATAATTATTATTATAATTTATAATTTAATATTAAAATTATTAATTATTAATTAAATATCATGTAATATCTTCAATTCAATCAACTTATGTCGCCTCATATTTATGAATTGGCTTAATTCCCATTTTGGCCCTTTATACTTTCTTTTAATATTTAATTCAACTTTTACACCTTATTCTATTTAGTTATTTTTCTTAATTTCTCTTAATTAAACTAAATTCATCTAATTAAAACTTAATTAGACACATTACTAGACTAATAATTACACCTAATAATTAGTTACGAACAAGGTTTACTAAGACGGAGGCCCGATATTGCACTTTTTTGATGCCCGTGAATTTTAGGTCATTACATTGTCACATAGTCTTGTGTCGCACACGTTTATGTGACGTCGACAATCCCAATTTCAGCTGTCAGCTATTCACTAATTTCTCGACTTTTCATTACACACCAGATCTATTTTGATGCGGAACCAACCACGATTCTTTGAGAACCTAAAAACGTCAATTAAATCATCAATTAAAAATGATTTCCCACACTCGATTCACGAATCACTATTACAAGTAACAAGTTTTAACGAAAAAATTCAACCTTAAACCTCAAATTGAATCCTTACCCTCAAGCAAACAGTAGCCCACCAACAATTCTAGGTCGCCAGAGATTAATCACCTAGTCAACTTCACCTAGAAACTCAAACAATTAACAACGAAATTATACACCGATAAAACAACACTCGTGCGCAAGGAATAACCAAACTTAAACAATGAAAACTAATCACTTGCGCCAAGATTAACCACGAACAAAACCCCTTTTAAAAATCCCGCTATTGATCAGAACAAGATTTGTGAAACAGAAACGACCACAAATCCGAAGAGAATCAAACGAAAAAAACTGGAAAAGGATAAAGAAAGGGGAAAGAAGATGAAACTAACAGGAGAACAAAGCAAAAAGAAAAATGGCTGAAAGTGGGAAGGAACAAAAAAGAACATGAGAGAAAAAAACGTAAAAGAAATGGGAGAAAATTTGGGGGAAAAATAAAATAAAAATCTTTTAATTAATCCCCTTTTTTAACAATCTTATTTAAGAAAACAAATAAAATATTCATGATAACAACTTATCAGATTTTGTAACTACTCAGATTTTCAAGAGTTAGAAATTAATCTAAACTTATCCATATGGACGGTACAGAGCATGAAAATAAAAATATTACCACTTGCTCACATGAGAACTCAAACACAAGACCAAAGGGAAAGCTGAAGCTTGACCACTAAACTAGTAGGTTTATTCTTGTCATAGGTTGAGCGAAAATAATACTTAATTTTCTAAGAGTGAGATTTGAACCCATGACCCCAAACACACAATCCATGCCCCTAACGACTGAAGCAAATACTTAATTATGCTAGAATTTAACAATTAGAAATTCAAATTTTTGGGGCATTACAAGTCAACCTCCTAATAGAAATTTCAGCCTTTAAATTTTACCTGATTCAAACAAATGTGGGTATTGCTGTCGAATCGAGACCTTAGGTTCCCAAATGGCTTTCTTAATGCCATGATTCTGCCACATAACCTTAAGCAAAGGGATGGTCTTCCACCTCAAGACCTTAACCTCTCGATCCAGAATCTGAATTGACTCCTCCTCAAAGGTTAAATTCCGTCTTACCTCAATCTCTTAAACAGATACAATATGAGATGGGTCAAACCAATACCATCTCAACATAGAGAAGTGAAACACATCGTGAATACGATCTAACTCCGAAGGTAACTCTAATTGATTTACTACCGGCCCAACACGTTTTAGAATCCGATAAGGCCTAATAAACCTAGGGTTCAACTTGCCCTTATGCCCAAACCGAATAACTTTCTTCCTCGGAGATACCTTAAGAAAAACCTAGTATGTAACACACCTAACCCACATCCGCCGCCGAAATAGGGTTTCGGAGCATTATCAAAGCTTATCAATCAAACAAACATAATTTACAAACATTTCTTATCATATTATATTCAGGTTAAAAACCAATTAAACTCATACATACTGTCCCTTATTCGAGCCTTTGAGGCCTAAAATATGCGTTAGAAACAAATTGGGACTAATTCGGAAACTCAGAGAATTTTTTGAAAAATATTCAAAATTTTCAAAGCAGCAGGGTTCATATGGCCGTATGGCCACGTCGTGTGACTCACACGGTCAGGAGACACACCCGTGTCTCAGGCCGTGTGGGCATTTGAAATAGGGACACACAGCCGTGTCCCAGCCCTTGTCTATACCCGTGTAACTCTCTGACTTGGGTCACACGGCCAAGCCACACGCCTGAGTGCCAAACCGTGTGCCCTTTCAAAATGGCCTCGCACACCCATGTGCTAGCCATGTGTCTTACACGGCCCAGTCACACGCCCGTGTGTCTGGCCGTATGGACTCAAAATGTACCTTAAACAACAAGTTTACCATTCCCTGCAAGCTTGAACAATAAGCAACTCAAAAACCATTTGTTTAACCATTTCAAAACACAATCAAACACATCCAAATCATATTAAACAAACATTCAAGGTGCCTAACCAAGGTACCCTCACAGGTACCACAATTATATCATCATTTCATATTATTAAAACATCATTTTAAATCATGCATAATTCAATATATTTTGCCTAATTCATGAACACTTAAACATTAACTTAATTTCACATGTTTATATATATACCAAACTAACATTATATTTATAACCTTATTTACAAGCAATTCACAAAATAACTATTATTTAGACACCCTAGGTACATGCCGACACAAAAGGATAAACATCACCACGTTTGAGATCGGGACCGTTGTTGGATGCTGGATCGCCGATCAAAATTGAAGTATCTAATCTGCGCACGGAAAACAAAACTGTACGCTGAGTAAAATTCAGTGGAATTTCTATAATCCGAATATTCGAAGATAAGATAATATAATATGCACAATTGAATGTTAAAAACCACAGTTATTCATACAATGACATTAGTCATTCAATTATTCAATTCATAAATACATCATTCATACCATACTCAATTCATGAATACACAATTCATGTGTCTCAATCCATATTTCAATTCACTGTCCCATTTTCAATTCACATTCAATATTATCCAATATCAATCATAGTGCCATTTCATTTAATTACCCATATTAACACGACTCAGACTCGGACGGATACACGGATCCAACCAAAACAAACCAGCCTGGCACCTAGTGCCTCATCGGATAATTTGAAGTAGTAAATTGACACCCAGTGTCTCATCGGTTAAACCGAAGTAAATTGGCACCCAATGCCTCATCAAATAAATCTGAAATAATAAATTGACACCCAGTGTCTCATCGACTCGAAGTCGAAGAAATCCCTGAACTCTTCCAATCCTATAGCACGCCATCTATATCTGATTCAGCCCGATACAGTTAATAGGGTTCCAATTCACCTTTCAAATACAACCAATATTCATTTCAATTCAAATAATCAATATATTCAAAATATATATACCAATCCAATCCATTTAATCAACTTAAATTCAATTCAATGACAAAGTGTCAAATACTCACCGCAACACTTACCATATGCATTAAATAAAAAATACAACAATTAATAACTAAGCTTGGATTATAGAAATACAAACCAGAAATTCCAAGCTATTCCTCGTCGACTTTATCTTTCCCTTTTTTAGTCGAGGACTTCAGTACGAAGTTAACTACGGAATTAAAACAATTAAAATTCATCAATACATCACAATTTAATTTCATATTGAAAATTTTAATTTTACTCAATATTTGCCAAATTTTCAATTTAGTCTCTAAACAGAGACTAACTTTATTTCTTTACAATTAATCCTATATTTTCATACAAATTCCAATTTAGACTAAATTTAACTCCTATTTTTACTTAAATCTCTAAATTTCAAATTTTCATAATTTAGTCCCTATTACTCAAAATTTACAATTTATTCTACAATTCAATCCTTTTCATTTCTAACTTAAAAAATCTATCAATTTAATCCCTAATACTAAAATTACTCAACATAGACAACACTTAAAAACTCAATAATTTCTAAAATTTTGACACGGGTCGGGTAGTATTTAACACCGGGATTCCAAAAACATAAAAATTACAAGAAAATTGACTAAATTGACAAACCAATTGAATTTGGAAACTTTGAAACCCCTAGCCTTGTCATTCTCATTTCTTTCTTTCTTCTTTCTGTTTCGTTTCTATTCTTTCTTTCTTTATTTCTTTTTATTACTTATTTTATTATTATCATATAATATATATATACTTAAACATTAAGATTTTATATTATAATATATATAATAAACTTACACATATTTTAACCTTATGCCGCCTCATTTAAGAAAAATGGCATAATTACTTCTTTAGTCCCTTTAATTTTTTAATCTATAATTCAACTTTTACCCTATATACAATTTAGTCCTTTTACCTATTTACTCTTAATTCATGCAAATTCACTTAACCAAAACTTAATTAACTACACAACTTAATTACTTCTTTAGTCCCTTTAATTTTTTAATCTATAATTCAACTTTTACCCTATATACAATTTAGTCCTTTTACCTATTTACTCTTAATTCATGCAAATTCACTTAACCAAAACTTAATTAACTACACAACTAGCTTTTTAAATATTTTTTTAATAAATATTTACGACTCCGATTTATGAAAATGGAGTTCCAAAGATGCACTTTTCGACACCCATGACTATCGAGTTGTTACATGGTCACCCACAGAAAACTGGATATCACTCCTCCTCAGATCCAAATAAGACTTTTGTCTATCAAAACCTACCTTAAGATGATCTCGAATCACTCTAACATTGTCCTCAATCTAAGAAACCAACTCAGTATCCAAATCCACCTCTCACCCAACTCAGTACAACACAAAGGGGGAAGACACTTATGACAATACAAAGCCTCGTAAGGTGCCATTTTAATACTATACTAAAAGGAGTTATTATAAGCGAACTCAGCCAGTGGCAAAAACTCCTCTCAACTACCACGGAAGTCGATTACACAACTCTGTACCATATCCTCTAGAATCTGAACCACTTTCTTAGATTGCCAATCAGTTTGAGGATGAAACGCAATATTGAAGTCCAACCAAGTACCAAGAGCCTTATGAAGTTTCTTCTAAAACTGAGAAGTGAAACGAGATTCCCTATTAGAGATAATCGAGACCATAACCCCATGAAGTCTAACAATCTCGGAAATGTAAAATTTAGCCAACTTCTATAGAGAATAGGTTGTCCTGACCAAAATAAAATGAGCAGACTTGGTCAAATGATCCATGATGACCCATACAAAATCCTTCTTATTGGGTGTCAAGGGCAACCCACTAACAAAGCCTATATTTACACGTTCTCATTTCCAAAGGGGAATCTTAACGGGTTGAAGCAAACCCGAGGGTAGGTGGTGCTCAGTTCTAACTTTCTGGTATGTCAGACGATGAGAGCGAAATCAGTTACCTCTCATTTTAAACCAGACAACTAGTATAATTCTCAAAGATACCGATACATCTTATTTCCACCAGGATCCATCGCATATGGACTACTATGAACTTCCCACAAAATAGATTGCCTCAACTCAGCATCGTTAGGCACACAAACTCGACCTCTGAAACATAAAACCCCATCACTATTTAGCCCAAACTCAGAAGTCCTACCTTCCTGTCAAAATCGCAAAATCAGAGAATCATCCACTAACTATTTAACTCGAGTTTGATCAATCCAAATTTGCTTAACTTACAACTCGGCTAACAGACTACAATCATCAAACAAACTTAGGTGAGCAAACATTGCCCTCAAATCAGACATCGACCTATGACCAAGAGCATCAGCCACAACATTGGCCTTTCTAGAATGATACTCAATGATGCAGTCGTAGTCCTTATGTAACTCAATCTATCTACGTTGCCTAAGATTCAACTCTTTCTCAATAAATAGATATTTAAGGCTCTTGTGATCAGTGCAGATGATACACCTCTCACCATAAAAATAGTGCCTCTGAATTTTTAAAGTAAAGACAACTGCAGCAAACTCAAGATCGTGCGTAGGGTAGTTGGCTTCATGCGACTTAATCTATCAGGATGCATAAGCAACTACTTTACCATATTGTATCAGAACACAACCTAACCAGACGTGAGAAGCGTAGTAGTGAACCACGAACTCTTTACCAGATTAAAAGACTGTATCAAAATAGGTACTTATGTCAAAATAGACTTAAGCTTCTCAAAGCTCGATTGTTGCTCATCGGTCTACACAAAAGATCCATTTTTACATAACAATTTAGTCCAATGAGTTGCGATAAGTGAGAACCCCTCAACAAATATTCGATAATACCCCACTAAACCAAGAAAGCTTCAAATCTTAGACACATTCCTAGGTTGTTTCCACTCAAGAACAACCTCGATCTTTTTAGGGCCGGCTCAAATTCCCTCAGAAGAAACCATATGTCCTAGAAAAGTGACCTCCATTAATCAGAACTCACATTTGCTCAACTTAGCGTAGAGTTTTTCCTCACGGAGTATCTGTAAAACTATTATACGATGTTCATCATGATCATCCTCTATCTTAGAGATACCAAAATAACTTTGATAAAAACCACAATAAACTGATCCAAATACGACTAGAAAACCTTATTCATAAGATCCATGGATGTAACCAAAGCATTCGTCAAACCGAATGGCATTAGTAGAAACTTGTAGTGCCCATAATGAGTTCTAAAGGCGATATTATCTACATCAACCTCTTTAACCTTTAGCTAATGGTACCTAGAACAAAGATCAATCTTCGAGAATACAGATGCCTCACAAAACTAGTCGAACAAGTTGTCAATCTCAGAAGTGGGTATTTATTCTTTACCATCAATTTGTTTAACTGGTGGTAATCTACACACATCTTCATTGTTCTATTTTTCTTCTTTACAAAATGAATTGGTGCTCCTCATAGGGACACACTAGGCCTGATGAACCCTTGATCTAGAAGTTATTGAAGTTGAGCTTTCAATTTCATAAGCTCTTTTGGTGCCATCCAGTAAGGAGCAATGGACACTGGAGCTGTACTAGGCAAAATCTCATTACCCAACTTAACCTCCCTATCTAGAGGCAACCCCGACAGTTCCTCGAGAACGACATTCAAAAATTCTTTAACTGTTTGAATATCCTTAACAGAAGATTCCACAGAACTTGAGTTATGCACATAAGCCAAAAATGCATCACATCTTTTTCGAACTAACTTTTCAGCTACTAGAGCGGAGATCACATTGGAAAGATAATCTCAACGCTCACCGATCATGATAATCTCCATATCATCCTCAGAAATTAGAGTTACCCTCTTAGTAGCACAATCTAAGATGACTTGATGCTCCACAAGCCAGTTCAATCCTAGTACTAAATTAAACTCCTCGAATGGTAACTCTATCAGATTAGCCAGAAACATAACATCTTGTATCTCCGGCGGACACTTCCTATAAATCTTATTAATCTGTACTGACTGACCTAGTGAACTAATTACAGAAACCTCGTCAGAAGTACTCTAAACAGGAATTCCCAATTTTACAGGAATAATACTAGCTATATATGAGTGAGTTGAACCAATATCTATCAATACAAAATATAGAATGGAATTAATATAAAACGTACTGGTTATAACGTTATTAGCGTCCCTATTCTCATGGCTCTTTGCCACATATACCAAAGCAGGTTGCCTAGCCTCAGTCTGATTAGTACCTCTACTCAGTACTCTCTGTCCTCTACCGATACCATTATCACCTCGACCCTCTGAGATTGAACCAAACCCAGAGTTGCAGCTTGCATCTGATCAGAACGGCATGGACAATCCTTAATAGCGTGCTCTAAAGACCCGCATCATAGAAAAGCTCCTAATCTCCTCTATCACTCACCCAGATGGCGCCTACCATAACCTCCACACAACTGAATCTTAAAAGTAACAATCAATGCTTCAATCCATGGAGGCCCATCAAACTTGGCCCATTTTTTAGGCCATTGAAAAAAGCTAGAAAGACTCAAATCCCTCTAATTTTTATTCTGGCCCCTCTCTTTCTCTCTATTTTCGTGCTCTATGCGCTTAATATCTTGGCGATCTTTTCCTTCTCCACCAAAGTTTTGAAGACTCATTCCCTCTGTGGAGCCAAAAATACATTTATATTATATTTCAACCCCTTCTCAAATCAGATGCTCTTATCCTAGTTAGTTGCTACTAAACTATAAGCATATCGGCTTAACCTAAAAAATTTGACCTCATACTCAGCCACAGTCTTATCTCCCTAAGTTATCCCCACAAACTAGCGTCTATAAGCCTCTACATAACTTACCCCCACGTACTTGTTCTGGAAGGCGTTTCGAAAATAATCTCAAGTTATCCACTCGGGCTGAGTACCTTCATCAACGATCAGCCAGCACTGATAGGTTTCATTGTGAACTAAAATCATTGCACCATTTAGTTTCAGCTAAGGAGTGCAGTCTAAGTCATTCATAATCCTTTCTATGGTAACCAATCAATACTCAACCACAGTCGGGGTGACCCAGTGGTGTCCCTAAATAACTTCACTTCATTGGACCGGAGTCATTCAGTTATCAACCCTTGGCTCTCCAATTTAGAATAGGTCCCAGTGACTCTCTTAAGAACTTTTAACATGGCTTGGGACAATGCGTCGCCCTCAACCGTTTGAATATGATACCTTGTCTTAACAGTAGGTCTACCCATAGTCTTGCTCGTATCCAGATTGGAATATTGCCCATTGAGGATGGCTCAGCTTGAGCTTTGAACCTAGGCTCTGATACTACCAAATGTAACACTCGAAACCTAGCTTAGACGTTACGGCCAGATCTGGAAAAGTTACCTTGATTAGCTTTGAGAATTCAAAAATCTTTTGGGCTTGTAAAAAAAATGTAAGCTTTTGATAAAAACAATTCTGGTTTATCTTAAATGAAAACATCTTCCTTACTTAATTCATTAGTTTTGTCAATTAAATTATATTTACAAAACGCTTATGTTTGCAGTGGAAGTCTTAGTTAAATTCAGTTTGAAAATTGAAGTTTGAAGTTTTGAAAATCCAACATTTTGTTGATAGTGTAGTTATGATTTTAAAACGATTAAACGATTTAAGATAGAAAATAAAATTCCAAAATAAAAACAACCCCAAATGTCTAAAATAGTCCAACAATACCATAATAGTATCAACCAGATTTTTAAATAGCACAAATTAAAAGTGTTTAACTAAGCTTCCATTGCACCAACCCGTCCTATGCCTAGGGGTTACCAGAAAGTAAATAGACAGAGGTGAACTTTCGAGCTTAGTGTGTTACGTATAATAATAGAAATAACAGATACGATTTTAGACATGCATTTAAAGACCAATCAAATATATTTCATGAACAGTAACAAAATCAATACATATCATATATAGATTAAAATCCTACTCCTATCCACTACACACCATCTCTAACTATCCCTACACACCATTTAGGGTATTAAATATCCATCCAGTGTTACACATCGTTAAGTGACTATATGTCACTTTTCAGAATATTTGCAGCCTAGCTGCTAGATCATTAAGCGATAATCCGTTAGAAACAGATATATATATATGTGGCTGAGCCACCAAATATGACAAATAAATTAAACTGCCCACACTTTCTCCATAATTATAACTCTTACCCCAGTGTACATGCAGAAGAAAAAGATATGTGTATGGCATACATGTTTTTCACAACAGAATCAAATATTATTAGCATCTAATAGATTATGCTATCAAAAACAACAGATTATTCATGCGTACATAAATCTTATTTAACTCTAACAAAGTATTAGAAATCATGATTCCTAGACTAATCTGTACCATATAGACCCTACAGAAGGGCTACATTTAATTCATACAACAATCATAGTCTTAGGGAAAAAAATTCAGAATCTTGGCCTATACACCCGTATGACCTACACGACCTACTTGGCCGGCTCGTGTGGCCCACACAGCTTTACACAATGTCTCACACACTCTCGTGTGGCCCACACGACCCAACTAGCCCAGACCGTGTGGCGTCAACAGTCTCAATTTTGACTTTCAACCATTCACTATTTTTTTTAGTTTTCATTACACACCTGATCTAATTTTGATGTTGAACCAACCAAAATACTTCGAGAACTAAAAACATCAATTAAATCATCAATTGAAAATGATATCCCACACCCGATTCACTAATCACTATTAGCAACAACAAGTTTTAACGAAGAAATTTGACCTTAAACCTCAAATTGAATCCTTACCCTCAAGCAAACAGCATCCCACCAATGATTCTAGGTCATAGAAGGATTAAATGCCTCGTCAACTTCACCTAAAAGCTCAAACAATTAATAATGAAATCCATACACCGATAAAACAACACTCGTGCACTAGGAAAAACCAAACTTAAACAACGAAAACTAATTACTTACGCCAAGACTAACCACAAACAAAACCCCTTTTCAAAAATTCATCTATTGATCAAAACAAGATTGGTAAAATAGCAACGACCACAAATACTAAGAGAACTAGAAATAAACAACAAGAAAATGAGAAAGACAAGGGAAAGAAGATGCAACTAACATGAGAACAAAGCAAAAAGAAAAGAAACGACTGAAAGTGGGAAGGAACAAAAAAGAACGTGAGAGAAAAAAATGTAAAAGAAATGGGAGCAAACTTGGGGAAAAAATAAAATAAAAATCTTTTAATTAATCCCCCTTTTTCAACTATCCTATTTAAAATAAATAAATAAATAAAATGTTCATTATAACTACTTAGATTTTCAAGAGTTAGAACTTAACCTAAACTTATTCACATGGATGGCTTAGGGCATGAAAATAAAAATATTTACACTTGCTCACGCGGGAACTTGAACACGGGACCAAAAGGTAAGCTAAAGCCTTACCACTAAACCAATTAGCTTATTTTTATCATAGGTTGAGTGAAAATAATACTTAAGCCTAACGAAGAGATAGGGATAGGAACAAAAATAACAAAATTTTCTAATAGTGAGATTTGAACCCATGACCTCAAACACACAATCAAAGCCCTTAACCACTGAAGTAGATACTTAATTATAACAAAATTTGACATATCAGAAATTCAAATTTTGGGGGCGTTACAGCTAAAAAATAATTGAAGTGTAACATAAGTTGCCAATATTGTTATTCAGCCAGAAAATAGTCAAAGTTTATTTCTAAGTATAAATTCTATATTTTGGGAATAACAATTCCACTGGTTTCTGTTGAGAGAGAGTTTTACTTTCCCACTAAAAAAGTCAGGCTAAAAATATACAAGTTATACACAACTTTGAGATATTGTTATTTTGCTCGAAAATAGTGAGACTTTATTTTCTAAGTATAAATTTTATTTACCAGCAATAACAATCCTATAGGTTTTTATTAAGAGAGAATTACTTTCCTACTAAAAGTAATAAATTGTTTATGATTTTGTGTTTGATTTGTGATTGTTCGAGCTCACATTCAAAAGCGATTTGTGGTACGAGAATAGCGGTGAAGGTTGTTCGGTTGAAAGTTAGGAATGCCAAGGATCCGTCTTGCATGAAGTATAGATACTTTCAAAAAAAGTTTCTTAATATAAATATAAAAAATAGACACTACTTTCAAAAATATTAATTTTCTATTATGATAGAAAACCATTTTTAAATCGATTTTTCCAAAGAATTGGTATCGTGTCGTTGTGTCATGTTTATAGTATAAATTGATACCAAAATTTTTACTCTTTATCATGTTTGGTTAATTTTTAATAAGATGTGACATTCTTAGAAATATTAGCATGTTTTGGGTTATAAATGTGAATGAATGTATTATATTATTTTTATTATTTATATGATAAAGTAATTTTGCCAGTGTTGTGATTCTTAGAAATTAAAGTGGTTGTAATTCTATGTTTTAATAATTTTTGAGGTATGTAATTGACCGTGGACTATCATCTCCATGTAGGTTTTATTTATTTATTTTTATAATGATTCAAGTGAGTCAAAAGTAGACATAAGTTTTATGAAACATAATTTTTTTAGCAAAACTCGTAAAACCAAAATGTGTCCAGGACTGATCGAGATGTTGCAAACCCGACCCAGGCAATTAGTAAAAGATCGATGGTGGTCAAGTGGTGGAGGTTGTTGGTAGTTCGATGATGGTGCCCAATGACAATGGTTGAGGGTGGTGGCCAGTGATGACTGATGATGGCCGACGACGGTGGTCCAATAGTGGTCGACGACCCAGCGGTGGCAAAAATGGTGTCCCAATGATAATGACTGTGCTGGCAACAAAATTATGTGGTGGTGACATCAACTCGGTAGTAAATTCCTTCGGTGTTTTTCAGTCATTTGGATATCTATCACTAAAAAGACCCAATGTATGATTTGGGGTAATAATTGTAATTTTTATTATCTATTTTTCTAGGTTGGAATCATGGAAACTTTGGTTGGTCAAGAGTCATTTTAATTTTTTTGTTTTTCTATAATAGCATGATGATATTTAAATTGACTGCAAAATATATTCATGCATATGTATGATAAGCATGTGATATAGTTTAGGAAAAGAATGCTACATGTACTTTCATTCATTCATTAATCGTTCATGATTGAAACCAAAAATAAAAACCTTGCATGTTTTTAAAATATTGAGTAGAAGAAGGTCCTTAAACAAGACCTACAAGCTCCATCAATGATCTCTTGTGATGACATGACAATTTACCTACCTATTAGTAGGATTGTTGTTAAGCTAAGCTTTATTTGATAAATATTTTGATATAACAAATATAATTTTTTGAATAAAACTTGATAAATTTCAAGTAACAATTTGTTTCAAAATATTTCTAAGAGATAAACTTTTAAATCTATCTTTCAAACACTTTAAAAATATTTTCAACTTGTTCAAAATGATAAATAATTTTTTAAAACATCTTTACCAAGTGTAAAAAAACTCCACATGATCAAGGTATCAATACCTTCTATACGATATATATACCCTGACCCAAGTATCGATACCCCTACCTAGTATCAATACCAATTTGAGCTTTGAATTTTAGAAAAATTAAGCAAAAATCAAAAGTATTGATACTCTTAACAAAGTATCGATACCTTTCACAAAGTATCAATATCATTTTTACGGTTAGATGTTTTGAAAATTTTAAAAAATTTTGCTCGAGTATCGATACCCACATCAAGGTATCAATACATTATAGCAAGTATCAATACATTCCAAATTGTATCGATTCCATAGGCTTAACAATCACTAAGTTTAGGCATTAAATGCCTAAAGTATCGATACCCTTTCAAATCTATCGATACCTTTTATTGCAGGAATCATTAATGCTATGGTTTTTAAACCTCCAACAGTTCAATTCATTTTCCCAACAACTCCAATGCAAGCAGAGCCCGAGATTCATTGGACCTTACCGTATTTTGAAACGTGTCAGATCTATTGCGTATCAGTTAGAACAATTACCGGAATTAAAGCAAATTCATGATGTGTTTCATGTCTTGATGTTGAGACGGTATCAATTTGATTCGTTGTACCTTGTTTCTGCCAACGAAATCGAGTTGCAATCAGATTTAACATTTGAGGAGGAACCTATTCGGATCATAGATCGCGATGTTAAGGTATTGAGGAAGAAAAATGTTCCTATGGTTAAGGTTTTGTGGCGAAATCACGGGACTGAGGAAGCCACTTGGGAACCTGAAGATTCAATTCGAAAACAATATTTGTATCTGTTTAAGTCAGGTAAATTTCAAGGTTGAAATTTCTTTTAGGGGGAGAGAGTTGTAATGCCCCAAAATTTTAAAGTTTGACTGTTAGATTCCATTGTAATTGAGTCTCCGTATATGTGGTTCTGTGTTCTATTTATGTGATCGAGGTTAGGAGTTTGAGTCGTATCTTTAAGAATTTTGTTATTTTAATTTAAGGTAACTGATATCCGTGAATAACACATTTAAGTTGAATTCAATATAAATATATGTCAAGAATGAGCCTATTGGTTCAATGACTAAGCATCTGTCCACTCTCTGATCATATGTTCGAGTCTCAGCGTTAGCGTTATTAATTTTTTGCTACCTACTAGAATTGTGCTGGTAGTTAGTTAACAATTAAATTTACGTTAATTCTCTTTCCCTTCCCTTTTCTTTCTTTTTATTTTTCTTTCTTTCTTTCTTTTACTCATTTGGATTTTCCTTTTCGATTACGTTTGACAAGTGAGTATCGAAATAGTTAAGACTCTTAAGTTGTTCAGAGTATTGTTAGAAGATTTCTGTGAAAGTTCTATCGGAAAACCTTATGTCCCTATGAAGTTTCGTTAGTTTTTGTTTGTGTTGTTAAATTGAGAATTTTCTGACTGCTTTACGTAAACTCTCTGATAATAGGTCGTTAATTTATTCCTTAGGCTTAAATACAGAGGAAAGTGGTCATTTGCGTACTGTTTCGAATTAGTGCTGTCGAATTATCAGTAAGCATTCATCGTCGAAAGTTTAACATGGAGGTTTTGACATTTTTGCTTTAGTGTTAATGTATGTGATAATCCGTTGTTTTAGTTGTTGAATGGTTAAATTAAGTTCCAGGATTTCTCCGTGTTGTTTCCACTTCAAAATCTCTTCAGGTGCGTACCGAAAACCTTAAATTTTGTGAATTTTGAATGCCAAAAAATGTGGCTGTCGACGCCACACTGCCCTGTGGTGGCCGTGTAACTCACTGTTCTTTGATTTGGAGCTACACGGACGTGTGTTTAGGTTGTGTTTGGCTATGTAAGTGCAGGGTTTACACGGGCAAAGGAAATAAGATTTTTTCTAAGCCGTGTAACTCACTATTCGTGACTTAGTACCACACAGCCAGGGACATGCGTGTGTGCCTAGGCCATGTGAGGCATACGGGCAAGGACACGAGCATGTGTCTAGACCGTGTAACTCACTATTTACGTTTTAGAACCACACGCGTAGAGGACATGGGCATATGCCCAGGCCGTGTAAGTCAAATAGGCAAGGACATAGGCGTTTGTCTAGACCATATGAGCTACACAGGCAAGGACATGGGCGTGTGTCCAGACAGTGTTAGCCATACGAGTAAGGACATGAGCGTGTGTCCAAGTCGTGTGGCATATAAATAGGGTTTGAATCTTATTTTTAAGACCGGGAGGGTCGTCCAACACTAACACGGACCTCCCCAATGTATGAATGATCTGAATTTGATTGTATGAGAACTCTTTGATGCTCTATGACTGATATGGATAACATAATTGTATGTGTATCATAATGACTATTTCTGACACTGAATTGTATTATATATTACGAAATGAATGTGAATGACTGAACACATGTTATGGATACTTGCACTCTACATTTGCATGGGTTGGGATATTGTGAAGAAGGAAGTAATATGTTCTGAATTAGTGGCTAAGCCACGATGCGTATAAACATGAATCTGGCACTTTTTCGCATTCTCGATCTAGCAACTAAGTTGCGTCTCTGTAAACGTATTAGACAGACACTCTATGGTGTGTAGGGTTGGTTGGGCATTTAATGCCATTAACAGTGCGTTGGGATGGCGAAAGATGGTGTTTAACGAATGGGGGTAGGAATATCTACATATGAATCTGATCTGTTCTGTAAATGAAACTGAAATTTCTTCTGTTACGTAACCGAATCTTGGGATTCAAGAATTATCTTATAAATGTGTTTCAATTGAATGAACGTATCTTAAGCACTGATTTCACAACTCATTTTTTTACTAATCGTATTTCAGGTGGTTCTCAAACTTGAACGGGTCGGTGCTGTGGAAACTCAGTCAAGCTTTTAAGCTCTCTCTGATCATGTGTTTGAGTATCAGCATTGGTGTTATTATTTTTTTGTTACATGCTAGAATTGTGCTGGTAGTTAGTTAACAATTAAAGTTACGTTAATTCTCTTTCCTTTCCCTTTTATTTCGTTTTATTTTTCTTCTTTCTTTCTTTTTACTCCTTTGGATTTTCGTTTTCAATTACGTTCGACAAGTGAGTATCGGAATAATTAAGACTCTTAAGTTGTTCGGAGTATTGTTAGAAGATTTTTGTGTAAGTTTTGTCGGAAAACCTTATGTCTCTGCGAAGTTTTGTTAGTTTTATTTGTGTTGTTAAATTGAGAATTTTCTTATTGTTTTGCGTAAACTCTCTAATAATTGGTCGTTAATTTGTTCCTTAGGCATAAATATTGGGGAAAATGGTCATTCGCATGTTGTTTCGAATTAGTGCTGTCGAATTGTCAGCAAGCGTTCGTCGTTGAAAGTTTAATGTCAAGGTTTCGACATTTTTGCTTGAGTGTTAATGTATGCGATGATTCATTTTTTTAGTTGTTGAATGGTTAAATTAAGTTCCAGGATTTCTCCGTGTTGTTTCTACTTCAAAATCTCTTCAAGTGCATACCAAAAACCTTAAATTCTGTGAATTTTAGATTCCAGAAAATGTGGCTATTGATGCCATACGGCCGTGTGGTTGGTCGTGTAACTCACTGTTATTTGATTTGGAGCCACATAGACGTGCGTCTAGGTTGTGTGTGGCCATGTTAGTGTAGGGTTCACACGGGCAAAGGAGATGAGCGTTTGTCTAGGCCATGTAACTCACTATTTGTGACTTAGTACCACACGGCCAGGGACATGGGCGTGTGCCCAGGCTATGTGAGGTATACGGGCAAGGACACGGGCGTGTGTCCAGACCGTGTAACTCACTACTTATGTTTTAGAACCACACGCACAGAGGACATGGGCGTGTGCCCAGGCCGTGTAAGTCACAAAGGCAAGGACATAGGGGTGTGTCCAGACCGTATGAGCTACACGGGCAAGGACATGTACATGTGTCCAGGCCATGTGAGCTATACGGGCAAGGACATGGGCTAGTGTCCAAGCCGTATGGCATATAAATAGGGTTCAAATATTGTTTATGACGCTGTGAGGGTCGTCCAACATTTACACAGACCTCCCCAATGTATGAATTATCTGAATTTGATTGTATGACAACTCTCTAATGCTCTATGACTGATATGGATAACATAACTGTATGTGTATCGTAATGATTATTTCTGACACTAAACTGTATTATCTATTGCGAAATGAATGTGAATGACTGAACACATGTTATGGATACTTACACTCTACATTTGCATGGTTTGGGATATTGTGAAGAAGGAAGTAATCTGTTCTGAATTAGTAGCTAAGCCACGATGCATATAAACATGAATCAGGCACTTTGTCGCATTCTCGGTCTAGCAGCTATGTTGCGTCTTTGTAAACGTGTTAGATAGACACTCTATGGTGTGTAGGGTTGGCTAGGTATTTAATGCCATTAACAGTGTGTTGGGATGGCCGAAGATGGTGTATAGTAGATTGGGGTAGAAATATCTATATATGAATCTGATCTGTTCTGTAAATGAAACTAAAATTGCTTCTGTCACTTAACCGAATCTTAGGATTCGAGAATTATCTTATAAATGTGTTTCAATTGAATGAACGTATTTTAAGCATTGATTTCACAACTCATTTTGTTACTGATTGAATTTCAGGTGGTTCTCAAACTTGAACGGGTCAGCGCTGTGGGAGCTCAGTCAAGCTTTTATCTTTCCTTTAAATACTACTATTAGAAATTTCGGTCTTCTTTGATATTATGATGTTTAGGAAGATTCTATACTTAGTTAATCGTTGTGTTTGATATCATGAGTTGAATGATTTGACTAAGTTATAAATATGGTATTTTTAATATCGATGGTGTAACTCTCTAGACTTGGTCTGTCGGGTTTAGGGTGTTACACGTGCCCTTATTTGTACTTCGGTACCCTTAATTGCACATACGTGCTCTTGTTCGTACCTTGATACCCTTAACAGACATTAGTACTCTGAATGCACTTTAGTGCTTCAGTATGGAAACATTGATGCCCCTGAAAATGGAGTATTGATCTATTGAATAATTTGAGTGCAATTAGTTTAAAGTTACTAAGCTATGTAAGCTTATGGTATTTTTTTATGTTGTTTTGTAAACAATCGTTGCTGACCGTTTGAAAGGATCAACCACAAAACTTACATTATCACATCTATCTTGGTAGCTTTTGCATCTTACTTTGGGTAGTGGCATGTATATAAGTCTTATTGAAAGAATATTGGTGTCAATAATTATGGATGATAGTAGGCTAAATAACTCTTTTAAATGTGTCATGTAATGTTGAAATAAGATATCTATATATATACATACATATTGATGAATATCATGGTGTGTATTTGGATTAGAAATGTTTATATGTGTGGTTAATATGGTTGAGTTAGATATGGTTGTTTTTATGAAAGAAAATCTTGGATAAAGTGCAGTATTGAATTGCTTATAAATTGAGGTGCCTTGAATGGCATATAGGTTGTTATTTGGTATATGGGTGAGTGTTTAAGATGTGTTTTGAGTCATTGAATGAATGAGCAAATGAAGTGTCTTATTGGGCCAGAAAGAGTGATGATATGATTTGTTGTAAGGGTAAATTTCGGTACACACGACCTAGGCACGGGCTATCACACGGTTGTCGGTTGTGTGCCTCACATGGCTTGACCACATGGTCGTGTGTAATTTATAAAAATAGGTATAGGTTTCATACGATTTGGAACACGAGTTGAGACACAATCGTGTGTCTCAAGTCCATGAGTTACACAGGCTAGCACACAACCTACGACATGGCTGTGTGAACCAAGTCAGTGGGTTACACGTACTAGCACACAGCCTGCGACACGGTTGTGTGAGTCAAGTCAGTGAGTTACACAGTCTATGAGATGGGCTGGTACACGGCAATGTGCCCCTAATTCGAATGCTCACATGATTTGAGCTATGTCACATCGGTGTGTGACTCCTATTTTCCAAGTTTTCCAAGTTTTCCCTAAATTTTATGTTTTGATTCAATTTAATCCCTGATTATTTCCAAATAAATTTTAGGGCCCGTAAACCTGAAATAAGGCCCATGTGAATAATTATTCTATGAATTACTATATGTTTATAATTTAATTGAATATTTGTTCTGAATTAAGATAAATTGTTCTGTTTGCTTATGTAACATTCCGGTCATTTATCCGGTAACCGGGCCGGGATTTAGGTGTTACAGAGATTATTGTAATCATGTAATAGTAATTGCCTTGATTCCAAAAAGACGTGAAAAACATTGAGGCATTTACAAACACCTCGAACTCGACACCCACAAATGTTAAAATATCCCCAAAATACGCATTTTAAAAAATAACCCCCTGTATGCAGATTAATAAAATATAAAAAATCTATAAACTATATATAATAGGGGCCTTCGTTACATGATATGTGTTTTGCTCCGTACCTTTGTTTTGTCACTATAAGATGATGGTAATTTTTAGTTTTGATCCTTCTACTATTATTAGATTTGGGATTTAATCTTTTCATTTTATTTTGATATAATTTGGACATCTACTTTTACAATGACATTAGTTCATTCAAATAGTTATTGTCCTCAACTATTTTGGTTAAAATGTTGACATAAATTATTTTTAAAACTCATTTCTAACACCAAAAGGATCTCAGCTAGATAAGTCAAATTGTATAGTAATGGTCAATTTTCAATTATGGTCCTTACACTACACTCATAATTTAATCTATATACTTTAACTTTTTATATAATTTAGTATCTCAACTTTTATAATGTTAACCCTTCCTTACATGACACACGTCTAAGTTCTTTTGTTTTTCTACATTATAAGATAGTGGTTAAATTTAACTTCGATCCCTTTTTTTAATATTGTGTATCAAAGGTCAAATATTAATTTTTGTCCCTATACTACGCTAAAATTTGAGATTTAACCTTTATATTTTAACTTTTGACATAATTTGATACCTCAACCTTTACAATGTTATTAGTTAGTTTAAATATTTTATTCTAATTAAAATGCTTATATGAATTTTAAGAATCATTAACATTATTAAAATATTTGTTAAATATAGGTCCATTACAATGTCATTTTTTGTCAAATGGCTTCCAAGTGTTTTTTTAAAAAATAAAATGTTATGCCAACTAATTTAACAAAAGAATTTGAATGATAACAACTAAACCTAAATTTTAACTTCAAAAATAGAATGATTAAATTCTTTAAAATAAAATATGAGAATTAAATTCTAAATATAAAAAATAGATACAACATAATATAACCTTTAATTTTTATTTTAAAATTTAGCAAAAAAAAAGGACTCATGCGAATCCTAGGTGGAATCATACTAATTATAATATAAAAATCAAAATTCCGATATAAATAAAAATTAATAAAAATTGCGATCTATAATAGGTAAAAATATAAAAGAAAGAAAGAAAGTGTAATAAAAAAAATGCGAATTAAATATAAGTGTACCTGCAAAGTACTCCTAGGCCTACCTGTACACTCCTCTTTCTCTCTCATCATTAGCATTTTATTCTCTTTTTCCTCGTCTTCCTCTTGTTTATATATTCCCCCTCACCTGCCTTCTTACCTCCTACATTTCCTCTATTTTCCATACAAACGAACACACAATTTCAGATCAAAATCTAACCACAAAAATACCCTTCCAAAATGAAGCGATTCATCCGCCGTCTCTCCCGCGTCGCTGACGCTTCCTCCCATTACTGCCTTCTCCGTTCCGACTCCACCGCTCGACATCGCACTACTTCCACCCGCCGACCCGAACCGTTCCGCGTCGCCGTCTCTTTGTTGAAAAAGCAAGCACGCCGGTCGGTCCCCGAGGGTCACGTGCCCATTTACGTAGGGGAAGAGATGGAGCTGTTCGTTGTGAACGCGGAGTTGCTGAACCACCCGGTTTTCATTGCATTGCTTAACAAGTCGGCTCAGGAGTATGGGTACGAGCAAAAAGGGGTGCTTCATATACCGTGTCACGTGCTGGTTTTTGAGCGCGTTATGGAAGCCTTGAGACTCGGGGTTGATTCACGTGACCTCAAGGATCTCCTTGCTTCGTTCTCCGACGACTGTTTTTTGGGTTACTAGGAGGAAGCAAAAATCAACAGAAAGAAGTCTTTTTTTTTTTTTTCTGTAAATACAGAAGCGAGACATGAGAAAATTTGAGATTCTGACAGATGTCATTCATGTGTAAAGCGGTTTTAAAGTGCTGCAAATTTTCTGTTTGGTTTTGAAGGAAACTGAAAAGGGAAAGATTAAAAAAAATACAATCAAGCCATTATTTTGTCTTTTAACTGGCTAATTTTAAACCAAATTCGGTTCTTTATGAGTTTTTTCTAACGGTTCTTTTTCGGAGTTCAATTGCATGAATTTCAGGTGTCAAAAGTAGATAAATTTTAGTAATCTACAATATAAAATATTCCTTTTCTGATTCGTTCTAATTGTATTTTCCTGACATCCAAACAAGGGCGCTGAAATATAGAGAGTGGAGTGTGGGGTGGGGCAGATCTGTAATTGGACGAACATTCGGTGGTTGTTTTCTTCTCCGACGTAATAGCTGAGTGATGTTAGCGGTATTTCGGCTTATGAAAGAGATTTGGATTGGAATCATTAATGACGCCGTTTGAGCCTTGGGGGGGGGGGGGGGCAATGGGATGCTGCTAATGACTAAATATAATATTCTTCAATTGATATTTTATTTATTTTTTAAAAAAATTATAAAAATATTTTATACATTCATTTTTTATTATTTTACAAATAAGGATTAAAAAGTAATTAGGGTATAATAAAGTGATTAATCATAAATTTATTTTTAATAATTATTCATTTTGACTTTTAATTTTTAATCAATTTGTTTTATTTTGATTTTGTAATGATACTGGCATGACCATTCTTATAGCATTCCAAGAATATTTAAAATTCAATAAAATTCAAAAAGAGTTGACAGATTTTTAAAAAAATTATGTAAATTAGTAATGAAGTACACATAAATTATTATCTCAACGTCATTAAAATTTGATAATTTTAAAAAGACGCAATGCATTTTTGAGTAAGGATCCAATTGCTGAAAAAGTAATCACAGAAGTTCACAGAGATATATATACATTTCTTTGAAAAAAATCAATTACTAAATATGGGTATAAAACTAGTTATACTAATATTTGCATTAAGAAGCATAGAGAGAGTGAAGGTGAGTGGGAACTTGATCCTCTGGCAAGGAGATATCCTGACCAAACAACTTTCAAATGAAGGTCAGATTCAGTGTAATTTAGGGGTTAAATACTACTATAGGCCCCAAAAATATCATTAAGGTGTTTATACTAAAAAGTTAAATTGTATTTTATCTTTTTTATTAAAAAATTGAGTAAATTAATTCATGTACATTTGCTCTAAGAGTAAACCGTTCTCCTATTAAAAATTCATATGTAACTGTCTAATTATTCCGTTAGGCACACTAGTTTTTAATAGCAGAAATGGATGAAAATTTTAAGTGAAATGACTAGTATGCTCTTTAATTTAATATACATGGACTAATTTGCTTATGTTTTTTTAACAGAGAGGACAAAATGCAATCTAACTCTTAATACAAAGGTCTCTATATTACTTTCATTGTCCTTGATTTATATAAAATTAAAAATTAAGAAATCTATCTAAAAATATAAATAATAGTGAGAATAGGATTGGTATTATTTTCATCAAATGGGATAGATGAGATGCAACATCCTTATTGATTCTTGATTCCGACACCTAAATATAGTTTGTATGATAGCAGACAAGATTACCAAAGGTAAGTGGAGGTGCCATCAGAGGATTGGAATCGAAATACATTACAACTTGTAATTAAGGCAAAGGGGCGTTGGAAAATGCAGTCCTTAATTGAAATGGCATAAGGATATGAACTTGTAACTGATCACCACGCTCCTACTCCTTAGTTATAATTATTATTTACTTTTTTCTCGTTTCGGATTTAGAGTTTATGGTTTACAGTTTATGTCAGTTTAAATGTATGATTTAAGTTTAGGGCTAATATCAAATTCTAAATTTAAGATATTAAATATTTAAATCAACGTCCAAATCACTACAACAATAATAATAGCAAATGTATTTTCCACTATCTTATTTATTATTATTATTATTATTATTATTATTATTATTATTATTATTAACAAGTTGAATTTTCTAAGATATCAAACATTAGTTTTATTAATTTTGTTGAGCAGGTTTTTATTAAATAGACAAATTTTTTATTAAATTCGTCAAAGTCTAGCTGGAATTATAAATTATTTACTTGTCAAAGATGCCTGATAGGTCTTTCAATTATTCATTTCAGCATTCTACAATCTTTGAATCATGATGAGAAAATTTGTCCATCCATGACAACTTATGAACCAATTACATCTAATTATAGATTTAAATGCGGCATGCCCAAGTACAGAATATTATAGAAATAATATAAGGTCCCAAATTTTGCAGGAGGCTTCAAAATATGTTTCTATTTATTATTTATATTTTATTACTACAATATACTCCTCACCGGGAAATTATATTAAAATTTATATTCTTGACAGCCTTAAAATGAGAAATTTCTGTTTTAATCTCTTAAAATATAAAATTTAAATTTAAATTATTTCGATTTTAATCCGTTTATACTTAATATTAGTTAAATTTAATTACTCAAAATTGGAAGTTTTTATTTGTTCCTATGGAGAAAGGATTAAGCACAAATTATTTTATTAAAATCAAGCTAAAATATCGGGAATGAAATAAATTATTGTAGGTTTGATAAATGAGATTACTTACTGAGGAGCAAAAGTGACAAGTAATTTTCATACATGACCATGACCACCATTTATAAATGGAAATAGGATTCTGCATATGGGGAAAGAGCGCGTAACAGAGTAGCTTTATGAAATGATAGGATGACAGAGTCGTCTTATCAATTATTTATTCTAAATTTAGAATTTCATATATATATATATATATATATATATTAATCCGGGTTTGAAATTTCAGGTATAATTTATAATAAAATTCCTAAGACTTCAAAACTATAAAGTTTCATGTTACAAAGTAGTTATCTTGCATTAAAAAAGAAAAAGAAGAAGCTGGGTTCACACGTAATTGCTTTGACAATCCCAAGTTCTTCGAATATATGTATTTTCTTGGCTGAGAAGTTTAGAAACACAATCGCCCATCACATATTTCAACAAAAACTTAAATATTATAAATTGATAATTAAAATATATTTAAATAGTGATTTACACTTGAATCCCAAATTATTAAAATGAGATAAAGAATTTATGAGTTCACATATATATTCCCAATTTGTAATTTTATTTAAAATTCCAATTATCTACCCTTAATATAAAAGCTATCCCAGGAGATTCAAGGTCATTGTGTACTTGACAACCAAGCAATGCAATTTCAAATTATTTTTTAAATTGAGTTGCTACAGCACCGCAAAAAAAATTAATATAAAAATGTCATGTATTAAAAAGCGTGTCAAAATTTATATAATATAATAGAAAAATTAAATTATTTAAAATTTATATTATAAATGAAATTATATTAATAATTTTAATAGTTGGATTGTAAAAATACCAATTTTATAAAAAGTGATCAAATATGTAAAATAAGAGTTTTACACTAATATAAGCAAATCATTTTAAAATTGTTTCTATACTTAAATGTAAGAAAATATTTTATTATTAAAATACCTTAATTGTTTTATATTACATGAAATAGAGATATATTATTAAATAATAATAATTATTTATATTAATTAAATATAATAAAAATATATAGTTAATTAAATTAAAGTAATTATATATTTAAATAAGCATGTAAGGTAGGCCTGTCCAAGTTGTCGAGTTGGGCTTGGACAAGAATTTTTGCACCTTGATCGGCTCAGCCCCGCTTAACTTGAATTTAATTTAAATAATAAAAAATATTTTTAAAAAATTTAAATTAAATTATAAATAAATATATATATATAAAATATAAATTTTTATTATTTTATTATTTTTAAATAGTGAAAAAGTGTTTTAAGTGAACCGGGTCAATCCAAAAATGAGCCGAGACTTGAATTTTTTAAAACTGACTTCAACTCAACCCATCACCATATCCATACATACATGAGAAATTAATCTAACAAACTTATCAATCAAACCATTGATTCTAAAATAAAATACTTTCGTTGATTTGATTTAAAGTATTTGTAGATGTTATGTCTAGAACTCAATTTCAAACTTAATCTCCTCTTATAAGAAAAATTAATTGAATTTTGTTAATTAAAATAGAATTCCATTAATATCAAATCTTGGGTTGAATCTTTCTACATCTCATACCCTTCTCCTTTACCAAAATGATATATATTTTTTCTACATATATAGACGAGTATTTCATAGTTGGCATAATTATCGGAAATATACTCAATGTGTTTGAGCTCTTAATCTTTTTATTTTAGATTGATATCTTTTAACATTACGATTTTTTAAAAATTAACTTCATTTTAACGGGAAATATTAGATGACCATCAGTCAAAGTCGGAGAAGTAGACATAAACACGATTTTATCTTTTTTCTTCTCTCTTTCTCTCTTCCCCTCTGACTGCTGTTACAGAAAAAAAAAGACCCCCGAAACAAACATCAGAAACATGCAGGTGGAGGAAACAGGTTCATTAATGGAGGTTTCCGGGGTCAAATCATTACTTGTTTTCACCTAAAGCTCCAAGGTGTTCAAGCAGGTGGAGGGAGCTACTGGGTTTCAAAAAATGTTCACTAAGCACCATTAATCCACCATCAAACCTCAATCTCAAAGCAGTGAAGTCTCATTATTATCCAATAGTAACCCAAAATCTCTCAAGCATTTCCTTCATAGAAACTCCAAATCTTCCTCAGATTCTTTATTGAATCTCCCATTGTTGAAAAGCTCAGATTTCGAATCAGTTTCCATATCTTCATCATCTTCAGGCCATGAACACGACGATCTCCTATGGCTATCAGTAGATTCCGATAAGCCAAGCACCAACCCTTTTGCACCATGTAGAAACATAAACCCTAACCCAACCCCACCAAGAATGAGGATGGTTAAGCCAAGACCAGGGTTTCGGTCCGATCAAACATCCACCGATGGAGCTAGAATGGGTCAGAGTCCGATCCAGAGAGAACCAACGACAAGCTGGGGGGTTTCAGTGGATAGTCCTAGAATGAACTCCTCAGGGAAAATCGTTTTTCAAAGCTTGGAAAGAAGTTCAAGCAGTCCAAGCAGCTTCAATGGCGGTCCAAGGTTTAAACAAAGGGGAATGGAAAGATCATATTCAACAAGCGTTTAGAAATGGGTTTGTTTTTATTTTTACTGTAATTGAAATGGGTTATGAGAGAATGAAATGAAGGTGCGAGCTCTGATGAAAATGGTGGTGGGTCATTGTGTTCTTTTTCTCTAACAGCAGCTAGAGGGGAAGAGAGAAAGAAGATGGAAACAATATTTAAAAAAAAAATCGTGCTTTTGTGGCACCTGTCATTTGACTCATGGTGAATTAAAATTTTCCGTTAAAATTAAGCTGATTTTTGAAAAAATCGAAATGCTAGTGTCAATTTAAAAAAAGATTAAGGGCTTAAATGTAAAAATCTATAAACATTGAGGATATTTTTAGTAATTATACATCCATAGTTTTGATTTAATTTTAAAATAAAAAAAAAACCGAGGGAATAAAGAAATCCTTAAAAGAAACAATGGAAGAAGGGAAAGATGTGGAGGCATTTTGAGAGTCGGTCATGGAAGAAAAAAGTCCAAAGATATTTTTTAGTAAGAAAAAGTTGAAACTTGGAAAATTCTGTTGATGCGGATTTCAAAGACTTTATAGTATGAACAGGGTAATTTGTCATTAATGCATCAATATTTGTACATATTTTAGCAGTGAGGAATTAATATCTTATTATAAGCTGTTTACAGCTTATCGTAAGTTGCTAGTTGAAACCCTACAATTATAATCTCAGTATCGTACGGACTATATATATGCAACAAATGGTGCTCTCTATTTTTTATTTTTAAATAAAACTAATTTAAAGGTAACGTGTTAAACCTCAATTTTAAAAATAAATTTAATTTTGGTTTTAATTAAAAATAATTCAAATAATTTTATTAATCATATGTATATTGGGACAATAATCATACACTCTCATTTGCCTTGGGTTAAATAAAAATATTTAAAACTATTTAGATTTTAGCTATTGATAAAATTAAATAGTTTAAAATACAATTAATACGTAATTTAATTTTATTGGATTTTATCATTATTTTAAATAATCTTAAAAATTATATATTTGTATTATCTTAAATATTTAATTAGTTAATTGGATTTTTAAAATTTAGATAAATATTTAATTAAATAAAAATTAATTAGATAATTTATCTATTTGATTTAACTTAAATATTTATTTATATATTATCTATACTATATCTATTTAAAATTTTGATTTTAACCTAAAAATAATTATCACGTTTAAAAAAGGTATATTTTAAAGTACATAATTTATCTATTCAAAAATTCAAATTATGTAATTTAATTACATTAGATTATATTTTAAATTAAAAGAAATATTTTTTAAAAAATTTAATTTAATTAGATTAAATAAGCATCACATAATAAATAGCACCAATCCACATAATTAAAACACAAAACAATATAAGGTTAGATTAGTCATAGTGATAGCAAGTTCTAATTTTCTCACAACTTTTTTACTGTTTGTTAATACCATCGTTATTTAAATTGTTATGTTTATTAAGTTTTGCGTAGAGAGGATCATCCGGTCGGTAATAAAATTTTAGGCTCATTTTATAGTTCGGTTTTGAGCCTAACCTAAAAGTAAATTTAAAATTTGTCTAAATTCAACTTATATAAAAATTAAAATCTGAATTGATCCGATTTGTCCGTATTAAAATTTTTTATATAAAAATAAATTTAAAAATATAATAATAAAATACACTAAAACATTAAAATAAATGTTTCTCAACAAATTGAAAATAAATTAAAAAGAGTCTTTATACTTAAATAACACTAAAATATATGTAACTTAACAAGCAAATGTATCTAAAATAGTAGCAGAATTAACAATAAAACAAGAGTTATTTAATATCTAAACTATAACAACAAAACAGTAATAATATAATAATGAAATGACAGCAAAACAGTGGAAAAATAGTAGCAAAACAACAACAATTCTCTTTTGCAAATTCGAACTGGGCCAAAAAAGCTTGCCCGAGGCCCGACCTATTTTCTAAACGTGCCTTTTTTTTTTTACCCAAACTCATTTTTCGGACTTATATTTTTACTAAATCCTCTCATTTTTAAGTGGGCCTTCGAGTCGGACAAAATTTAGACTTTCACTACAGTTTTGAATAATGATAGTATGATATTTTTGTACAAACCATTTTAATACCATTGATATATTAAGTTTCATTGATTTATCAAATTTATCCTTCTTTTACTCTCCACTTTTTTAAGTTTCACAACTGAATTCGTTTTAATACCAAAACTATTGCAAATAGAACCAAAAGAAAAGATTTCAGCCAAAATTACGATCCAATAAACAATTCTCTCATATCACATCACAAAGATATTTGGTATTATTCACTATTAGCATAAGAAACTACTTTGGTTATAGATCCTCGCTTTGGTTCGAAAAATTTAAAATTTAAAATTTAAAATCAACAACTACAACCAACAATGTAAAATATAAAATATTTAAGTCTTTGATAACAACAAAAGTAAAATATATATATACTATAAAAATTATACCATGTATTAACTTGAATAGCTACAACAAATTATACGAAATACAAAACTAAATGAAAACCAACATATAAGGGAACATGCCAAAATCTACATTAATCGAATTGTTAGCATATAAAATATTATCATAGTTTGAACAAACACAAAATAACGCAATCATACTTATGTAACACAAATATCACTTGTATTTTAAATGGATTTTAAATTTCAAATGGTTGAGTACTCAAAATATCAATATTGTAACCGTAAGGTTATTTTGTTAGTCTAGTCATTAGTCCGGGTGTTAAATGTCAGTTCAAATATGATGTGTACCATATTTAAAACACATGGAACAAATTAGAAACATGTGTATTGCTATTGCTTGGATAACTTAGATTTGAAGTGTGAGTAGAGGGAAAATTAAAAAAATAACCCTCCTAAATTTTATTGATATTGTCTACTTTTCATATCCAAGTTATTCGTGTGGTAGGTACATACATGCTTACAATTTTATTAGCGTATTTTAAATATGCTCCATGTTAAATTCAAACTGACATTTAATGTCATGATGCTAAGCTAATGGAACGACCTAATGACTCAATTAGAATATTTTCAAGCTTAAGGGCTAATTTAAATTCTGATAGATAATTTGGAGATATTTAGTGCAATTAACCAAAAAGTGCATATTTTAAATATGTAGTGCCATGGGATTAGAAGTTTAGTTTGGCGAACCACTCCGCCTTAGGCGATTTCTTTACTTCAAATCTACCTAAGTCAGCCTAACTCTTGAAAAGTGAGAATTCTCCCAGAAATTCTCTAAGGAATTGAAAATAAAATGGAAACAAACTTAAAAGCAAATGAGAAACAAAAAAAACTTAGAAAGCCACAAGAAAAAATTGCACACCAAATGTTAGAGTAAATGCTCTCAAATATATTCTTTAACTATCAATGAGATGATTACAAATGAGGGAAAATACCTCTATTTATAGTTGGGCTCCCCCATATCCAATGGTATGATCGAATTTTTTCAACAATTAAGATTGGTGACTATCTACAAATGAGAGTCCTAAGAGATTCAAACTCTATACATCTTTATCCCTTAGAATTTACAATAATGACCTTGATAACTCTAGTTTTACTAGAGTGATTCACTGGGTCACCAAGACCTCAAGTAGATAGGCTTCTCCGTATGTTCCCCGAGTTGGGCAGTTCAAGTGGGTCAAATGAGCCCCATTTCATCACTTGACCTCTATGGGGCGCTCCATGTGCATTTGTCATGGGCTTTGATTCGCGACCCATGACATTTTCCCCCACCTATTCTCGCAATAACCTCATCGCGTCCTCGAAATGACATTGGTCCAACTTGTCTCAGAATTGCCACTATCAAGTAGTTTTACCCCTCGGAACATTTACCTCGACTTATGTCACCGTTGTCTTTTAACTTGAGCTGTATTTCTCTCTTGTACATATTATTCACAAAAGCCCACCGCTCTTACTCTACACTATCGTGACTTTCCTCGATCGAGATCCCCTTCATCTGCACACATAGGCTTAGGCATGCCCATATTGAACAATGGGTTTACCTTGAGTATAGTCGCTAACTCCGATTTGTAAGCCTTTTGGCTTACACGCTTCAGAACATTAAAAAAGCCCCCATGTTTTTGCGAATCCAATGGTAAATCATAATGTAAAACACTAGCAGATTGTTTAATATGTACCTCGCTCATAGCATTTACTCGATTTGACCGCCCAGTTTGCATCACCATTTTTCCCACAAAGTTTGATGCACAATCCACCTCTCTCATAGGTGGTAGCGCCACTGATAACTCAACAGGGTCCACGTCGGTTTGTTGTACCTCTAATATTTCCAAAGGGGTCTTTATAGCACTCTGATTTACCAAGTTGATGTTCTTACCACAATGAACATCCTTGGCTAGCTAGGTTGTCGACAATACCTTGGTTTCACCTTTCTCATTATGACTCAATAGCACCACACATTGTCATTGGCAAGGATCCAAGATACATACTCAATTGGCAAAAAGAACTAATAGAGCATTAATCTGGTCAAGCAAATTCAAACCAAGCATGAAATCATAATCATCTAAATGAATTACCTCGAAATCTTTCTTTCCTTTCCACTCATTTATTTGTAGCTCAACTAATTGTGTTATTCCCACAATTGAGGCCTCTTTGGAATTCATAGTCTTGATATTCTTAGTCGATTTGCTAATTGAGAGACCAAGTTTACCCACGACTTTCTTTGATATAAACAAATTATATGTCCCTGTATCAACAAAAGCACTCCTTTGGCCTGTGATGTTGATGTCCATAAACATCAACCATTTCTATTTGTGATCTCTTTTTGATTTTGTAGAATTAAGTATCATCAACCCAAGTTTAAAGCCTTACTTTCTGGCTCCACTTCATCTTCTTTACTGATAGCGGCAATCTTGTATTTCTCTAGACAGTCCCGTATCCTATGCGGACCACAACATAAGAAGCACTTCATTGGCTCCATTTATTCTCTTTATCCCTCGGATGGTTGTTGGGTTTCCACTTCCTATTAGGTTGTTTCCTGTTGCCACTGTTGTTGTTTTTAATTAGTCTTTCTTCATCTTCCCTACCATTGTCCTTCTTCTTGGGCCTGGAAGAGTCAAACTTGTCTTTTCTCGTAACAAGCTCAATTAAGGACTCTGCTATGGTTATGGCTATGGTAAGTTCTTTGATTCCTCGACACTGTTACTCTTTCTTCGCCCAAGGCTTCAACCCATCCATAAAAGAGAAGAAGACCTCTTTCTCACCCAAATCAGAAATTTGGAGCATGAGTTCACTGATCTCCCGCGTATACTCCTTAAATATGCCTTGTTGCGTAAGCTGACACAACTTTTCCCAAGCCTCATCCTCATCGTCGGCATACTCTAGGTAAAACTACCCTTTGAGTTTGTTGGATCTACTGCCCTAAGTATAGTATTTTCGTCTATGTACACTTGCAATTTTCTCAAACAGATTGATTAATAAAATAATTCTTGGATTACATTAGAATTCTTTGTATAATTTTCCTCATGTGGTTTTTGTACGCAAAGCAAAATAGAAGCAAATGTTTTATCACTGGTTGTTTAATATTTAAACTAATATTAAGCGGTATTACGTGGTCAGAGCGTAATACGAAAAGACAAATTGTATTAGTAGACGAACCTAAACATGTCTTTAGTTTAATAAAAAATGAGCAAACTGATTGAAAGAATAATATTCTGTCTATCAAATACAATTAGGGAAAAGTTTTCTCTTGGGAATCGAAGCGAATGACTCCTAAAAGATAGATACATAGATGTGACTGACTGGACTGACAATAATCGGACTGAACCCAAGAAGAATAGATCTTGAATCTATTTATGGATTTATTCACTTGTGATGTTCATAGTGTGACATACCTTAATCCTGAGTGGATGATGGACTACGTATGCGTGGCTCATATACTTTAATTTAAGTAAAAGCCTGAGTTCAGATAGATAAAGAACCAAAAACCAGTGCTTTGGGTGTCGAAACCATTTTTTTGTTAAAACGGGGTCGTCTTGGATTTTGAAAATGAAACGAAAATGGGAGTCACCACCAATCTTTTATTATTTAGTTGTGATTGGATCACCTCGTGAAGTAACCATTTTAATAAAAGTTTAAATTTATTAAAACGGACATTTTTGGTCTATTAATTTTCAAAAACGGGTTCGAGAGCCGGTTACGCATGAGGAAGGGTTAGCACCCTCGATGCGCCCAAAATTGGTACATTAGTTGATTATTTAATGTCTTTATGTCGAAAGCTGAAAGTTTGAAACGACTTTAAAGCACGGTCCTCTTTTATTAATGTTGATTTTAAAATGCTTTAATTAAGTCAAAACGATTGCTAAAGATTCTCTCGTCTCGAGATATCGGAGTATCACATCCCGTAAGTTAGGACACGATACTTTGAACTCCCGAGCACAAGTTTGTCTTTAATTGCTATTGAAATTTCATGTATTTTGAAACTTAAAAGGATATTTGGCTATTTAGGTTTAACGAGAAAATAGAAACCCCGTAAGTTAGGGCGCGATTCCTCGAATTTCCTAAAACGCGAAATATTGCCTTATTTAGTAAAATTTCCTTCTTGAATAATAACGGTTACGATATTTGAAAGTAAGCCTTTATCTTGTTTGGAATAAAATACAGTGATCTAAATTGGATAACTATGATGGGGTTTAATTTGCAACACGATGACGTGAAATGATAATATAATAATGGACATGGAATAATGATGCATGGAAAAAATTACCCAAATGTACGACAATAATATGAAAATACGAATGAACGAATTACGGTACACACAATAACAATAACCCCTCGACATACATTATTTAAATACTAGTATTAATAATGAAATACAAATACATTAACTAACATATATAACAATTTCAAAATGAGTAGTATAAAGTAAATTAAAATAAATAAAATGTAGTACAATTTTAAATGATAATAAGTGAGTTTTAAATAAATAATCATGAAAAAAGATTTAAAATCAACTATATACAAAACGACTTAAAAATATTGTATATGAAAAATTTTAAAATAAATAATATATATGTACGTATAAAAGCGTAAAATAAAAGATATATAAAAGACCTTAAAATGACTAATAGATAAAACATTAAAAAAATATGTAGAAGTTGAAAAGGTACAAAACAATTTTAAAATAATTAGTGTATATAATGCATTCTGATATAAGATAAAATAATATATAATGTACTTAAGATAAATAGCTAAAATTTTTTATATCATATAAAAGATTAAAATAAGTATGTAAAAAGGAAGAGAAATTTTTAAACAAAACAATGAACTAAAGTAGATAATGTATATATATATTTAAAATAAATAACGTATATAAAAAAACTTGAAATAAATAATGATGAATTTAAAACAGTTTAAAATAATATATAAGAGGAACTCCTAAATACTATAAAAAAAAAGCAGTTTAAAAAGAGAAAAAAACGTATATATGGAAAAAATGGGGGCTAAAGGGTCAAAGGTGTGATTGAAACTAGAATAAAATTAAAGGGCTTAATTAAAAATTAAAAGATGGAATAATGGACTGATTCGTCACATGCTGAAAGTATCAAGGGGCGAAAGAATAAATGCTCGAAGTCCCTTATGCTGTGCGTTTTGACATGGGCCAGAACGAAATAAGAAAAAAATTATGCGGATAAATTAAAAAGGAAATAAAGTAAAAAAATGGACTGGATTAAAAGCACAAAAATTCAGAGGGACTATCCGCATAAATAACCCCAAAGAACCAAACACGCGGGTTCCCCAGCTATTGAAGTCGGGTCGCACGAGTTCCCCTCAAAACGACGCCGTTTTGCGTCTGGGGAGGGTTCCCAAAACACTGTCGTTTCAGTGTTATAAAGGGGCCAATTTTTTTTTTTAAAAAAGGTTTGCTGCAGCATTAGAGAAAGAAAAAAGAAACTTTCAAAAGTCTCCCCCCCTCTGCTAGGGTTTCGAATCCCCTTGAATGCCGACTGATGAGCCAGCTCGGTGGTTTGCCGCACCACCACTATGGCCGGTGGCCGACGACAAGTGACCGCGAGGAGGTGAGTTTCTCATTCTTCTCTTTTCTTATACATTTTATTTTGAATGCAAAAGAAAAAAAAGAAAAAAAAGGTAAAATAAAATATACTGAAATAATAAATAAAAAAATAAGCAGAAAAAAAGAAGAAGAGAAAACAGTTTAAAGATTGATATCCACCTTTCAATATTTCTGTGTTGCTTTTTAATTTCTAGTGTTAGTAAAAAACTACAAAGAGAAAGCTTTTTCTTTTTATAGCCAAGTTACACTTTGATTTCTATTTTTTTTATTTTTTCTGGTCGTTTCTTCTGCTTGGCATGCTTTTCCTGTTGTTGCATTCAATTCTTGCAGGTGTCAGACGAGTGTGACGATGGTGTGCGGTGGTGGTGGCGCGCGTGGGAAGGCTGGTGGCTGGGGGTGGACCTAGGTGCGGCGCACCTAGGGTTTCTGCCTCTCATTTTTTTTACTGAAAATTATTTTAGATTTTGGGCCATTTGGGCTTTAGGGTTTTGATTTATTTGGGCTATAATTGTTTGGGTCATATTGGGTCTGTAACATTTGGACTTTGGACTTTAAATTTTATTTTTGGTTGTTGTTTAAGGGCCCGGGCAGAATTGGTTATTACATTGGGTATACAAGTTCTATAGTATGTAGTGTTATTCACAACAGTGAAATTCATAGCTCGAGACATGGGTAAATGATATCCTCTTATTGGCATTACATAGTTGATGAAAAGTAAACATGGCCACGAGTCGTTCATCTTTGTGATGAATGACTTTATTACTATTTGATAGTAATTAGCTTTTTATGAAGTAAGATGTAATGGTTACAATGAGATAAAATAGGATCATATTGGAGAACAAATTTATCCCAAAAAAATTAAGGATATCTTATTAGAGTAACACACTTATTACAAGGTCATTAACGAGTATTGATCAAGTTGCTTTTGTAGTAGTATATCATTGGGGAGAGCTCAGTCACGATACTATAGTGCAATGATTTCGTGACTAAATGACTTTATAATTAATAGGCGAAAAACTAGAACTTAATTATAAATCATTTAGCCCTAATCACATATGTCCAATTGGTCCCTCCGCTAGCTCGTTGAAACCATAAATGAATTGCATGTTGAATCAAATGAACAAAAAATGTATAGAAATAGTGAAAATGGAGAAATGAGAAACGTTTGGAAATTACTATGGTTTTCTGCAAAATAAAAATGAAAATGGAGAAATGAAATCATTTGGAAATGAATGTGTTTTTCTTCAAAATGAAAAATGAAAAATGAAAAATGAAAAATGAAAAATGAAAAATGAAAAAGACCTGGAAATGAATTTATGTTTTTCGAAGTAAATGAAGTTCGAAAATGGAAATAAATCATTTGGTCATTGAAAACCTATTGAATGTAAAAATATTAAATATATTTTCTCATAAATTCTTTTACGATAAAGTCGTCATGATTTTAACGGAATTCGAATTGGGTTGAGAAATTTATTTAATTGATAAGATGTTTATTTTAGGAAATAGAAAACAATTATCGGGTTGGATCGAATTATAAAGTACTGGGTTAAAAGTCGAGGAAGTACTTTTAATTGGACCCGATATGGAAGAGACCTAAAAGCCCCTCATGTTAAAGGGGGGATGGCAAACCCTAGCATTATTAATTAGGGTTGCTGCCCCCTGTACTTCTAGTTAGACTAGGAGTTTGTTTTCTATTTGAAATAAGCTTTCACAATTCAACAAAGACTTTACTTCTTCTCCTTATAAATAGATGGCACCGGGAGGGCAAAAGAAATACAACTTTAAGATATTATTACTCTGCCCAAAAATAGTGAGAGTTTATTCTCTAAGTATTATATATATTTTTCGAAATAACAATTTTGTCAGTTTCTATTGAGAAGAGATTTTTGTTTTCACACTAAAAGTAAAGAAAACTATTTTTGGTTCTATGTTTGATTCGAATCATTCAAGCCCAGACTCAAAGCAGTTCTTGGTACAAGAATAACAAAAAAGGTCATATGGTCAAAAGCCAAGAACGACATGGATCCGTTTAGCCAAAAATACACGTGCGATTTTGATAAATGGTTCATTGCTATAAATATCACAAGTCAACTCGGTTTTCAAAATTTTTTATTTTTCACTTGACAAGAAAATCATTTTAAAATCGAATTTTTTTCCAATAATTGGTATCAATGCGTCAGAATTTGCTATGTTTGTAGTATAAACTAATATCAAAATTCTCTCTCTTCTTCATGTGTGATTAATTTTGATAAGATATGACATTCTTGTAATTGTATGCATGTTTAGGGAAGATATGCAAATAAATTATGATATTATTTTACTATTATGTATGATAAAGTAATTTTATTGAAGTTGTGATTCTAGAAAATTAAATATAATTTGTTAATTTTCTCTGGTATGTATATTTTAAATCATAGATTATCATCTCCACATAGGGTTTTATTTTATTATAGTAGAATAAAATATGTGAGCTAGAAACAAACATAAGAATTTTGTAACCTAGGTTTTATTACAAAACCTGAAAAATTGAGACGCATCCAGGTTGAATGAGACAACGCAAAATCGATCTAACCAAACTGGCACGAGACCGATGGTGGTCTGATGATGATGATTGACGTCAAGGGCTAGCGGTGAAGGTCGATGGCGATGGCCAGTGGTGGCCAACGGTGGTCGTCGACAGTTTAGCGGTGATCGACAATGGTGACAACATGGAAACAACGATGGAAAGACGGTGATGACAAAAACATGAACAGGTACCGTAGCAGAAGTCCGTGGTGGCAAAATTGAAGACCCAAATTATGTTTTGGGGTGAATTTTGTAATTTTTATTTTTTTTCTAGAATAGAATCTTGGAAACTTTGGCTGGTCAAGGTCATTTAAATTTTTAAGCTGTTATAAGTGATAAGCATGATGATATTTATTTGAATGCGAATGTTCATGCATATGTATGATAAGCATGCCATACTATTTAGGGAATAATGCCACATGTACTTGTCATGCATATATTGATCATTTATGATTGAAACTGGACATTGAAAACCTTGCATGTTTTTGAAAATATTAAGTGGGAGAAGGTCCCTAAACAAGACCTACGAACTCCATCAATGGTCTCTTGTGATGGCATGTTAATTTAACTACCCCACGGTAAGATTGTGATGTGAATCTTAGAAAGGATTTCCTGAAAGTAAATAGATTTTTCTTGTGATCGTATGATAATTGGACTAGCCTCCATGGTAGGTATTATCATGCGATATGTCAAGAAGTTTTGTCCTTAAAGAGGACAACTAGTCACAACACACTACTCGGTAAGATTATCCAATGAGGACTTATTTGTGGTGCATGATGCGATATGTGTTGAGTTGGTGGTTATAAACACAAGATCTAGTTAAGTAACTTTCCACGAAGCTCTACTTAAGTTAGAGTGATGGTCAAACGTTACATGATTATTGGTACATGTGAATGCCTAAGGAAATAGGTTCATGTACTAATTGGATAGAAATCCATGTTCTTACTAGTTGATCATTATTACCCCACGGTAGCTTGATTCAATGTGTGTATAAATTATCATTGCAACAACTTACAAATGTTTTCAAGATTTAATGTAAGATGCATGCATCATCTTAATGTATATTGTAGTGTTGCAAAACATTTTCAGACATTTGCTTAATACAAAGATATTCTTAAATGAATGTTTTATTTCCAGTTCAAAAATGAGACCTACTCCTTTACTAAAGATACTTACGAGAACAAACTAAACAAAAATAACTATAAGGAATAGAAAAATAACCGATGATTGTATTTATCCATATTTAATTTACATCGCTAGGTAAATTAGTGGGAGAGATAAAATTCTTAGAAAACATTAAGTAAATTAAACAAATCAACTTTTTTATTCTTATCATCTCCATCAAAAGTAAAATAAACAAAATGACAACTTTCCATGGTTTTTTCTTCTTCCAAGCCGTGAATGTGTAAGGCAAAAAAATTCAAAGGTAGAAGTGAGGTTTAATTTGAGAGGTTACCTTTAAATAAAGAACTTTTAAGATCCACTCTTTTAAGGTCTTGATTGATTCTAGTAGTGTTTGTACATCAAGGTAACTTCATCCTTGGACTAATGGTGAACTTGAAGAGGAGGTAAACAAAAAAAGCTTTGGTTCTTGCATTTTTTGTTGTATTCAGTAGGGGTGAGTGTTCGATCGAATCGAATGAAAAATTTCGAGTTAATTGAGTTGACAAATCATATTTTATCATCCTAATTTGATTTGAAATTTTCTCGAATCGAGTCAAGTGAGATGGAATTCTAATCAAATCGAATCGAATATATTTGTTCAAGTTAAATTTTTAAAAAATAATTTTGGGTCCTTGTAACCACTGTCACCCACCGTAAAAAAATTTCTCCACTATAATCAAAATTTTTATTAACTTTCATCACCTCATAATTTATTTATTAATATTTAATATACGGGTTAGCTTGTTTGCTTGCTTAGTTGTTTCAATTATCTTCAAATTCTTGCCACTATGTATTTTGGAATTAAAAATATATTAAATGTAAAAATGTGATTTTTAATAAAAGTTATTTTAAACATAAAATATGAAATTGATACCAATATAAAATTTTAACACGTACATTTTATGGCATCATTAGTAATTCAATTTTAATATAAATACTCAATATGACTAAACAATTCAATAATATAAATAATATAAAATGTGAAATTTAATTTAATAATATAAATAATATATAAATAAAATTATTACTATTTATGTTTAGGGGTTTTGTTTTGGATGATTTTGATTTTTTATTTGGGAGTAAAGGGCGAGAAGTAAAAGTTTAGGGAGAAAATAAAAAGTTTTGGGGAGTAAAAGTTTGAAGGAAAGTAAATAGGGGGAGTAAAATTTTGGAGGGAAAATATTAAAAAAAAATGGGGGAGGGGGATGGGTTTGGGGTAGATGAGGGGTGGGGTGGGATGAGAAGGGAGAAAAAGTTCTAGGGGAAAGTGGGAGGGAGTAGAAATTTTGGGGGAAAATAAAAAAAATTGACGGTTTGTGGGAGTAAAATTTTGTTTAGGGGAGGGAGTGGGAAGGAGTAAAAATTTTGGGGAGAAAGTGGGAAGGAGTAAAAGTTTTGAGGGAAAAATAAAAAGGTTTGGGAGTTTGGGGTAAAAATGTAAAATATTATAGTTTGATATTCAAATTATTTGAGTTATTCGAATTTGAAAACTCAACTCGATGCGAACTCAAAATTTGAAAAAAATTCGAGTTGACTCGAATAACTCGATTCGTTTAACTCGAAATTTGAATTTTTTTTTCGAGTTGAATCGAGTTTTGCTCGCCCCTAGTATTCAAAATTGATTCTTATTAGGAATAAGTTAGAATAGAGTGGGTAAGTTAAGGATGAAGTTTTGTTAAGGTTTGTGTAAGTTACCATTGTTGAATACAAAGAGATTCTAGAGAGAGAGAGAGAGGGAGAAACTTGAATTCATGGTGCGTTTTGGATAGCTAGGGAACTCTTAGATTCTAATGCAAGTGGGGTGGAAGAATTAGATTCGAACGAAAGATTTTCGAGTTATGTGAAATCCGAATGTTAGAATTCTATATAGTCAAAATTTAGTCGAAATGCATCTCATGTTTAATTTAGATGATTTCTTTGTTTGAATGTGTGTGTCTAACCTTACTTTAATGTTTGTTTGATTTTAAAGCTAAAGAACTGGGTAAATCTTCAAAAGAAAAAAAAAAGGAAGGAAAAGATGTCAGAGGCATGACAATTACGATTTTTGCAACCTTAATTTGTTTACCTTACATAAGATAATTAAGTAGTCAAGCTTGAGTAATTATTAGTGATGATTTGATGATATATAATGTGTTACTTTGATTTGATGATTTTGAGATTGGTTTATATGATATTGAGAAATGGTATAATCTTGGTTGTGGTATCATGATGAGAAATATGAATTATATATGTTTCAATGATATTTGACCTTGAAAATACTATATTAAACAATGTTGGATTTTGGTTCGGTTATAGTTGGCATGTCATATGATTCATTTATGCTGGAGGAAGCTTTGGCTCTTGTGAACATTGTATTTGGCACTTGTGTGCATTTCTTAGTGCTTATGCACATTATATATTGGCACTTGTGTGCATATTGTGAAGTGTTAGGCGAATTCGTGTTTTACACGCACCACTACTTTTGCACATAATTGTGGAGTGTTATAGGAGTAATTCGCGTATTCGATCTTGAGTTCGTATTTGGTTAATAGTGGTTGAAATGTAATAATGAGAGCTTGCTTAATGATATGATATAATGTGGTATATGGTAAACTAATGAAAATGTTTGTATAAATATATGGATAAATGAATTTGGTATAATTATAAGGGTTATGTGTCATTTATTAGTATTATGGATTTTTATTCAATGATGTTCGATGAGGTTTAGGGTTTAGGTTTTGGTGTTACACTGAAAGCAAGCTTAAACTTGGTTCGTACTCTTATTGAGATTTCGGCGTATACTCACTGAACTGGGGCGTTAACCCAAAATTTTAAATTACAAAGCAATCAAATTAGGGATACGCCATATAATATAAAACATAATTGAAACAAACTTTCGGCAGAAGCCTTACAAAGTCAATAGGTTCATATAAAACACAAGGTGAGTTATTTCCCACACAAAAGTGTCAAGTGCATCGCAGGCAGTTAAATATTGTTTGAATCAGTTTGGCGTATACGATTAAAATATGTCTTATAAACCATAATTCACAAAGGTTTAACCTATACTTCAAGAGTACATAAACATTCTCTTAAAACAGTGATTTGGCGAAAGATGTAAATTATTAAAAATGTTGGTTACAAAACAGAGCTACATGCCACCTGCCTAAAATGAAAGTATATGCATGTTACAAAACAAACATAGATGAGGCTCACAATAAAGGTCACTTTATCTGGTTGAGTCCTTTCTACAAGCCCTTTTACGTCAAAGTACCACTTGAAAAAAGGGAAAGAAAGGGAGTAAGTTCGAAAGAACTTAGTGAGCTTCAGCAATAAAAAGGCTCAACCCTTTCCAAGCAAATTCCATGAGCAGGAATTATTGGGCATATATATACATATACAAATAACAAGAAGTTAACAGACTTCCCGCAGAGACAATTGGGCTTTTTCCCTCTTACATACGATAATGGTGGGTACCTATCCCTGGCGGATAGTATCCCTTGGCGGACTCTATCATCTGTCAAATACAATATGCAACTACTTTCCCAAAGAACAGTTTCGCTAACATCAATAGAAAGAATACTTTACAAAAGCTACCTTCACTTACTCTATCATCCTAGACATACCTGTTGACCGACATCTATATGCCTATTGATTATGACTCTTATTTGGCGGATAGAATATGCCAAGCACTACAACTAACAGATACATTTTGCCCAAAACACATTAATTGAGATTAATATTTAATACTTATCATGCAATACAACTACATGGTCAACCTTTCTGTTTGGCAGCCTCATAACTTACCACGAATATACGTAACATGCATTACATGCAAAAAATCCAGATTCACATTTTCTTACTCTTTCTCATGCCCTTCCTTGTGCTAACCCCAGATCTCATATTTACTGTAACATCCCGATTTTAGGCCTAGTCGGAACAGTGGTTTCGGGACCACAAATCCGATGAGAAAAAAATTATTTTTACTATATTTTTATGGTCTACAATTTCACAGAATGATTTCGTGAAAATTTCGTTCAAAAATTTCAACGTTTGGGCACTCAATTTAGTCAAAAGGACTAAATTGTAAAAAATGCAAAAGTTGAGTTCTACATGTTAGAGGTGTCCAATTGTTATGAAACTTTAAATTGGAGGTCCTTATATGGTAATTAGACCATTGGTTAAGTTGGTAGGCAAAAAGGGGTATGAGATAAGTGAAATAGGAAATTTTTTAGTTAGGGCCATTTTGGTAATTTGATAATAAAAAGAATTAAAAAGGGAAAAAGATGGAAAAATGTGCTCATCTTCTCCATGGTGAACGAAAATAGCAAGGGGAGAAGCCATAGTTAGGGTTTTCAAGCTTCCAAGCTCCATAATAAGTGATTCCAAGCCCCCTTTTTAATGTTCTTTACGTTTTTGGAGTCCCGATAACTTGATTTAGCTTATTCTAGCAATAATTTAATTTAGGGTTTATATTTGGAAAAATACCCATAGGTGAAGTGTGTTTATTTTGATGTTTTATGGTAGAAATGAAGCTTGAAATTATGTTAAACAACTTTTGCTAAGTTATTTTAAGTGAAAACGAGTAAATTAACATAATCAGTAAAAATACCTAATGTTCATAAGTAAGTGTTAGAGTGGGAATTTGATGTTTCCATAGAAGGGAAAAATGTTCAGCATGTCATAAAACATAAGAATAAGGGATGACGTTTAATTTCGGAGCTTTGGGACAAAAGTGTAAATATGCAAAATTTTAGGGGTAAAATGTAATTTTTCCAAAGTTTGAGTCAAGGATTGTTTTGATGAATGTGAGTATTAAATAAGCTAAATTTGCTATTATAGATCAAGAAGAACGAAATCTGGAATTAGACCGGGAAAAGAAGAAGGTTGAGGACTAAAGTGCTAGATTTGATCATATTTTGTACTGAGGTAAGTTTACGGTAAATAAATGCAATATTTCAATAATTATTAATAATGTTGTTATTTTCCAGCAATTATGAAATTACTTCATGAAATTATTTAATGTTGACTCAAGTATGAGATGATAGAGAATTAGTGTTAAAAAGTCCCGTTGAAACATAAGGAATGTATCGGATACAAATGTCATGACATTTGGGTAAAGAGATCCCATGTAAGACCATGTCTGGGACATGGCATTGGCATCATTGAGATTATGAGAGGTCCCATGTAAGACCATGTCTCAGACATGGCGTTGGCACCGAGATGAGAGGTCCTATGTAAGACCATGTCTGGGACATGGTGTTGGCACCGAGATGAGAGGTCCCCCGTAAGACTATGTCTGGGACATGGCATGGGAACCGATTTGAGAACTCTCATGTAAGACCATATCTAGGATATGACATTGGCAGTACAGGAAACATCCCATGTAAGACCATGTCTGGGACATGGCTTTGGCATGTTATTATCAGAAAAGAGACCCAAGTATCCTTATTATCCCAATGTGGCTCAACGAGCTAGTAAACAAATTATGTTCCATGAAAGTTCAGGTAAAAGTATAAATAGAAAATTTAGGTGAGTTATAAGATTTAAGAACATATTATGTTATCAATTGAGAACCAACATTTCAGCAAGAGAAGAGTAAGTTATAATCATGAGTTATCTAAGTAAACAAGTAAGTGAACCAGTAAGAGATTAAGTAAAGAGGAAATTAGAGATCATGACACTTGAGTATATTTATTTGTGTTAAATGTTGTTATTTATTTTCTTGTAAACTTACTAAGCTTTATGCTTACTTCTTTTATTTTCCTTCTTTTATAGTATTACAAGCAAAGTCGGGAATCTTAAAGACGTCGGAGAGCACTCACACTATCAACAACAACAACTCAGTATTTTATGATGATCAATGTTTGAGCTATGACATGTATAGGGACTTAGTCATTTTGAATGTATGTCCTTATGATATTGCTAAAGGATGATGTGTAAATATTTGATAATTTTTAGCTATTAAAATGGCTAAGTAAGAATAAGTTTGGTATTATGAATGCCTAGGTGATAGTTTATACCTAGAAATTATGAAAGAGTAAAAATTTGCAATAAAACAGTTTTGGGACAGCAGCAGTGACGTGACTTTGAAAAATCATCAAGTATATTATAAAATGAATTAGAGAGTGAATGATATATAGAATTAAAGCTTATCGAGTCTATTTTCATAGAAAAATAACGGTGTGGGTAAATGAATTTTATATTCTGAGATATTTGAATTTAGGTTAGACAGGGTCAGAATGGTTTTTGGAGTCCCCTGTTCTGACTTTAGAAAATAATTAAAAATTGTAAAAAAATAATTATGAGTTATAATTTATATGTATAGATTCCTTAGTGAGTATATTTTCTGTAGAAACAAGTGAGAACACCATATGAAAATCATACTATGAGAAAATTTATTTTTAGTGAATAAAGGTCAGAACCATTAGGCAGTGAAACATGGGAGACTTTAATGAATAAAATGTACTAATTGGGTAGACCAAAAATTCTTAAAATTTTATGGTAAAAATATATATGAGTCTAGTTTCAGGGAAAATTTACGGATCTAAATTTCAAGTTTTGTAACTAGAGTTATAATTAAATTAGTGACTGTTGCGCAGGTGGACAGTTTTAACGTGAACAATGAAATAAATTATTTAGGTTTGTTTAAGTATTCGAAAAGTTTTTAATGTTCCCGGTTTGAACCTGAACCATTTTTGTTGCATGTTTTAGGGTCTCGAGAGTTCTTTTAGGGACATATTGATTGAATGTGTGTGAATTAATTTTAAAAACACTTTTTATGCTCCGAACTAGTAAGTTAAGTCAGGTAAAGCCTTGTGCTCGACTCCGGCAATAGTCTCGGGTAAGGGGTGTTACATTTACAACTCATCAAAGATGTCTTAGTCCACGTTATTTCAAACATATGCATGTTTTCCCACAAGATTAGGGCACTTTGTCATAGTTAGCAACTAACATGCCCTATTGATGGCATTACCTATAACGTCAGGCTGGTTAGCAACTAACATGCCTTACCAAAAACTCAGCACATACGTCAATTTGATTAGCAACTAACATGTCCTACCAGTGGCCCATCATCTTTGCCAACTTGGTTAGCAACTAGCATGCCCTACTAGTGGCCCAACACATACACCAATCTAGTTAGCAACTAACATGTCCTACCAGTGGCCCATCATATTCAGATATCGAGTTTGCACACCAAGAAAGTCGTGTTTATTTCTTATCACTGATATGCAAATGGTTACATGCAACAACTTACCACATTTAAAGGAGACGATTTTACTTTAATTCATAACCTTTAACTATTACATCCCAAAAACTAACAATATACAGGGACTCAGAGTAAACTCATAGGAAACCCACACAAATTGGATACTCACAGAAGAGATCCAAGTAGCTGGTTACCCCACAAGTCTTTTTCTACACTCCACAACCTTTACTTTTATTCGGACACTTGTTGGTTCTTCTCTGACGAGGTTATTCCCTCTTTTCTTGGGTTCCAGAAATAAAAATAGGGTAGAAGAAAAGAAAGAAAAGAACCCTCGTTACAACAACCACACCATTATTTATAGCCCACACAACTCTCACAATAACCCTACACGTAGCCAACCATGCAAAGCTGACTCAACACCCTTTTGTGGCTGACATATAATTTCTAGACAAATCCTACCTTAAACATCCTTGCAATCTATTTTATTTCCATCTAGGTCTTAATAAGACACTAACTAAAACTATACAACATACCCATGTGGTCATAAAGAAAACTATCAGGTCCATGAACTAACAATTTGCCACTGGTGGATACTAATAGAAGGGTCCGTCAACATAAGGCTTGCCTAGAGAATCTATTTATTGGTGGGTCCTACACAACGACTATGCAAGACGTATAGATCAATAGCCTATACTTCGTCAAAAGATGAACCTTCAACCAAGTCTTTACCAACTTACCTGATTGGCCAAACAATCTGCTAATCATGACGCGACAACTAGCACTATCTTAACCTGGAGGATAGGGCGTAAATCAACCTTTCTTGACTTATACTTTATCCAACAATCCGCCCACACAAAAAACCAATTGGGACTACACCGGGCAGGGTGTTACAGTGCTCATGCAGCGACAATATTGTGAAAAATGCTTTAAAAATTATTTTAAAACGATCTCATGCCTTTTAGTGAAAAAGGTTTTATTCCCTGAAGTGAATGTAATAGTACATAACAATTATAAAAAATTAAAATATGGAAGTCATGGTTTTCGTTTTAATTGAAGATGTTGTTGGAGACGTATTAATAATTATTATCATGGTGGTTATAATAGTGGTACTTCTATCCACTAGAAAAATAATAATAAGGAAAAATAAGAAAATGATGGTCAAAATATTCGAAGGTTATTGAAAATTCATGCTACCAATGTGGTATGAAAATGCATTGGTCACATACCTGTCATATGTTTAAGCATCTAGTAAAACTTTACCAAAGCATCCATTAAAAAAAGGGGAAACAATATTGAGATAAATTTTATTATCCCAAAATGATTAAATGGAGGATAATTTTTCGGAAAAAGATTAAAATTTTTACTATGATGCTAAAGTTGACCATGTATACAAGGATGATTAATATGTTCTTAATTTGTGTCAAACTTTGTTGGGATCCAAGCATTGAAATTCAAGTTTTTGGCTTAAGAATCATTAGAATCAATGGCTACTTGATATTTTCTCAGGGATGATATTTTTCTCTTCATTACAAAGGATGTTTATAATCATTTCTCATCTACGGTAACCTAAGTCTATCTAATCAACTTCTTTTGAAATTTGATTTGATTTCTATTAAGTGTAATTTATATAATTCTCTATCCATAACTCTATGAATTTATAAACTCTCCATGCATTTAGGTATTGAGATTTTTATGTAGAGATAAATGTTTTAATAGAATTGATTGATTTAATTTTAATTTTGATTAAAATGTATGATTATTACAAAATGGGAGTAAAAATACTTGTCATGAATTTTGGGATATTTACCAAATCTGGATAGTTTCATGATTGAGAAAATGTTTATGTTTAAACTTTTATATCTGTAAAGTTACTTTAATCGACCTTATAATATTTTGTATTTTATTGTGTTATGATATAAAAAAGATTATCTAATCGCATCCTTATTAAAGTGATTGATTAGTGACATGAATTTTTTGTTTAACATTTGTTTTATTTATAGTTATTTTTTATACAAATATACATTTTCTTTTATATGGATAAATACAATTTTAAGGATCCAAATTTTTATCATCAATGTTGAAATGAATAGCAAAATTTCTTTTTACTTAAAATAAATTAGACATTCATTAAGGTTATATGACAAAGTAATATTTTATTACAGACTCTCAAGAGCTAATTAATATTGCATTAGATTGTAAAAAGCTCTTGAAGAGCTAATGTTGCACCTTATTGTGATGCAAAATCTTGTAAAACATAATATTGTTATTTTTAGATCAAGAAGATATAAATATTGAAGGAAATCTTTACATGTTTTACATTAAAACCATGGTTGAAAATGACATGAGATACTCATGTTTTTGTATTATAAATATTCTAGAAGGAATACATTACACGTATATGATTGACATATGAGATAGTGAAAAGAAGTTCATAGTGTTGGTATGACCGGTTAGACCATCCCGAGTCAATAATGATGCAAAATAATTTGATGAAAATTTATATGATTTTATTGAAGAATTAGAAGTTACATTTTAATAATTGTCATCAATACTAGTTCTTTGGACAACATATTGAACTAACACTAGCTAAAGTTAGAGGTTGATTGAATTTTTGGATGATAACCAAATAATATATGAGCTCATGTATCACATGTGTGCAACCCGAAGTTTGCGATATTATTTCTTGAAATAATTTGTTTGTCCACAATCTTTATAGTATGCAATTTGTGTTAACAACGCTGATGCATTATATCCCAAGCTTGATTTTCGTAGTTTTAGCTGGGATAATATTAAGTTGTCTATGCCTATATATGTTATACTTAATGGTTAGCAAAACTATGTCTCCATTTAATTGCTTAACCATTAATATAAGAATAACTTTACAATAAGCAAGTAATTTTATTTGCATCAAGCCAACATGTAAGAAATATTTGTCTCATGAGAATTGACTTTCTTTTATAAGCCAATAGATTTTATCTAAGAATGTCTAGATGTGCAATATCTATTTCATATTCCACCATAATGCACTAAGATGAATCATCAAGTATGAAATTGAGAAAATTAGAATTTTCATTAGATGATAAAAGTTGAAAGGAGATATATTTATAATTTTTAAAAATATATTGTCATGTTGCAAATTTTCTCAATATTAAGGGAGACAAGTTGGTTAAATAATTATGTCATTTTTTTTTTGATCTTCACTAATATTATATGCACAAAGTTTGAAGGATAAAATAATTTTCCAAACATGTTTAGTGATGACATTTAGAGATTGCATATACTAGCTGATACATATACAGCTAAAATGCTCCAAATAATTATATGTCCCAGAAGGACAATGTGATAAAAATAAGTCTTGAGCATGCTAGAAACATGGTAAACCATTCGATTCCATAAAACGAAAATTTCTTGAAAGAAAGGAGAAAGAAACGAATATAGTCACATGCTAAAGGATGTGGGTATTCATGAAGAGACCCAAGACATAACTTTTGATAAAACCCTAAAAGAGGTTCAGGTACCTAAAATTATGAATAAAATGAGATATCTCAATAAGTTATGTCAAACCAAGGATGATGAGGCTGAAAAAAGGAAATATTATGGAAAAGTGAGGATTTTGAATGAGAATATACTTGAATGCTTTGAGATGAGAACAAGCCATCAAAATAAATAAAGGCTTCTATTATAACTTATGAAATGCATCTCGGATATGAAGTCCAAACATCCAGATGGTGTAAAGTCAAGGGGAGTACATGTTAGCATAATAGTGAAAAAATACAAGTCATAATATATAGAATTGACTTGTAACACAAACTTTCACAAGACACTTGGATTTGGTTATGAAAAATGATTAATTTGTTGTAGATACAATAGTCTAGAATTAAATAAAATTATTTATTTAGGTCTAGTGAATTTGTATTAAGTTGATATAAATTATTTGATAATATTGATTCTCAAGCATAAAACTCGAGTTTCATGGGAACATCATTAAATGTAAATATGATTTTGTTAAGGAGTTTTATTAATTAATTCATTTATACATATAGGTTATTATTATCATTGTTGATATTTATGTATCAAATATCATTGGAGTTCTTGAAGAATTTTCAAGAGTAATAATTATCCAGTAGATAAACTTTATAATGAACGTATATCTAAAAATGAAATTTTTCTCGACGTGAAGATCGATTGTTCAATAATGACAAAATGTTAAACAATGATATTATAAAAATTGTTTTGAGTATCCAATAGTGTTTATATAATCAAAATTAATCGAGCTAATTTTTCATGTAGATTGTAGATATTGAAGAGGAATATAAATGGTCAAACAATAATGTTATAAAACGATGGTCTTGAAGTGCCATTTCTTTATGTGTCCAATGCACTCATTGTATTAGTAATAGTGAATGACACAATACATCATGCTTTATAAAGTTGTTGGTGACATCTAAAGGATGAGAATGCAATTGAAATTTATTGATATATTGATACGCGTCAACAAAATTTTTTGTATATGTTGATGATTTATTATTGATAAATAATATTGATTGACTCAATATTGAGTTATAAAATGATATTCAAATAAGGGGGAGCAAAATATGCACTGTTGTAACACCCTTCACCCAATGCAAAGAATAATCGAGATTCAATTAGGCACTCCCTACCGCTACATTTGAGAAGTTAATTTTCAGAATTGTATTGTGTAGTTTCAAATATCTTAAGTGATGCTTACATGAGGGAAGTAAATTCGCACTACATTTTTCTTTTAAGGTTGTGACATAATGTGTATTAAAGGATAATGTACTCATTTTTCCTTCACTAAGTTTTTGTCCCACAAGGTTTTTCCTAATAAAGTTTTTAATGAGGCATATCCTTCATACAATGAACATCCAATGAGGAGTGTTATGAATGCTATTAAGTGGATGTTCATTATAATCAACCTTTCACCTTTCATCTTTCTTAACTCTTCACCTTTCATTTTCTTGTAACCCCTTTCCTATTTATATATTAGAAAATGAGGAGTCTAATCTCTCTCTCTCTCTCTCTCTCTCTCTCTCTATATATATATATATATATATATATATATAGATAGATAGATAGGAGCATACTACTTGTAACGATGATGGAAAAGAAGAGAAATGCAATAGAAATTTCTCTTTGTTCTCTTATATTATTATTGTGTCCTCTGCATTATTATTATTATTTTATAATAGAATTATCATTATATGAGAGAAAAATTTAAATTTATTTTAAAACGAGTAAACTTGAGATTTTTAGTGTAAAAATCCAATTCTAAATTTGTAGACACAAATAATTTTACAAATTAAAATTGTAGTAATATATCATAATCAAATTCATAATCATTCTAATAGTATGTAAAATAAATATATAATATAGAGCGAATATGTAGTATAATAAATAATATGAATTACATAAAGCATAGGCTAAGAAAAGCAAAATCAGTAGGTTGGCCTTAATTTAGGGTTAAGGCTGCCACATGCGCCGTCATGCATGACTCATATTTATCACAATCTTTTATTAATATTATCAAAATAATAATTTCTCATATCATTTTCGAAAATTCAATTATATTAAACTAAAATCTACATTTCGTTAGATTATATGAAAATCAAAATCAAACAAAATTTAAAATATTATATGCCATTTTGGAGAATCAAAGGCAAAGGAAAACATGTGAATGCAAGATATGATCCATATGGGTTTGGCTAACTGTCAAACAGCTACCGATCTTAATTATAAGCTCATTGTTTTTCTTCTTCCATTCACTCTGTTGTTGATTAAAATAATATGGATAGCCGATAGCCCATAAGCCTTTTGGATTCCGCGTGATTTAGGTGTCATTCATGACTTTGTTTTAGCTTAATTTTAAGATTTGTATTTGGAAATAAAATACGCTTTATTATTTTACAAAATATTTGTATTCATATTAAATTTATAAAAGTAATATGGAGTTTCGAATTGCATTTTATCTTTTTATTAAAAAATAAGTAAATTAATTTATGTAATTAGATTAAAGAATAAATTGGTTTTTTGTCAAAAATTTCATCAAATTTTACATTTAAAAACTGGTTTATGTACGTTAGTATGAGGTACACGTTTGACTATTTTGTTAATAGTAGAGATGAATGAAAATTTTAATAGAAAAGACTAATTTTCTTTTTAATTAACGTGTAAGGATTAATTCATACATTTATTTTATTAAAGATGGTAAAATGTTATTTAACTCATAATACATGGATCTCTATAATATTTTTCTTATTGAATTTTATTTGTATTTATTAATAATTAATACGGTTATGTACAATCTTTACGTATATATATTCATATTTTAAAATAATTGTGTATTATGAAATTATTGAAGGAAGAATGATTTAAAAGCTTTTTAATGTTTTAAGCGATGGAAGTAATCAACCCTAGGCTGAATCCTGGCCCCCTCCGGTGAAGAGTTAAAACTGACTGACATTAGTCAATTACTCTCGCTTGCTTAGTTTTGGAAATTGCGTAAATCCAGTTGTAGTTGTAATTGATATGGAAATAATAGTGCTAGTCTCAGCGGATAAGACTTTGTTAAGAGGGATGAATTATGTTATAATAGTATTATTCTCAATGGATCAGAGATGAATTGGTAATTAGAAAAATAATTCGCTAAGGTGAGATGCACAATTAACTTAAATGATTTGGTCTCAATTCCCCACTTTTATTACTGTAGTCTCACTTCTTAAGAATTTCCCCAATTTACTAACTTGAAATGCCATCCCTTGTTAATATAACGTATAACTTTTACAACTCTCTATCTTTTAATGTTTAGATAGAAACCTCCCCCTCCTTTCACTACAGCTAAGATAGTACCACTCTAGTGTTAAAGGTGTAACATTCCAAAAATTTTGGTGTTGTTAATGATACTATTATGTGAATACAAATAGTACATGCTTGCGAGAATAGAAAATATTATTTGAATAATATTAGTATAATTAAATTAGACACTCCGTTGGTATTGACATTGTTACAAATACAGGAGGATGTGGGTTCGAGCGCGTTGAAGCATGTTTATCCTCATATTTAAGGGTTTGGGAGGGATTATAGGTAGTTCTCGGTTTTGTATAAAAAACACTTAGAAAGATCATTAGAATAGAGAAAAAAATGAATTTGAAATCCGAGTATTGACCCAAGGGGTATTTTTCAAAAATATGAAATGTGTACATATGTGGAATAAAAAAAAAAGAAATGATCAATTTATCCTTATGTTTATATTGATGAGAGATACTTCTGGGGACACAATGGTCATTTTAAATATTCATGGCTAAATTGATGTGCAAATGCCTATCACACATGTAGGTCACGCATCCACCTCCAACCTTAGTCTTGTGGACACCTACTGTGTTCCTACCTTAGCTTTTAATCATATTTCTATTGGATAGCTTTGTGATATTAATCTTAATTTTTTTTTCTTTTTCTAGTTGTCCGGTGCGGACTTGAATACGGGGATGATTCTTAGAATAGGTCAAAAAATGGGAAGATTTTTTGAGCTCGTTACGCTGCATCTACCTGAGAAAACTATCTATGATGTTACCACCTTGCAGCATTATTTACTTCAGTGACATCTTCAACTTAGTCATGCCTCTGAAGGTAAACTTCATCCATTAGTGTCTCATGGATTATTAGGATCCACCAAATTTGAGTCGTTTAAGTGTATTGAGTGTCAACTTGTTAAACAACCACATTTGTCTTTTACTAGTAGCCCTTCTATTACTACATCTCTTTTCAAACTTATTCACTCTGACATTTGGGGTCCTTCCCCTATTTCTACTGTTAGTGGTTCTTAGTGTTTCATTATTATTATTGATGATTACTCTCATTTCACCTGGATTTACTTTATGAAAAATTGTTTCTAACTATCTACTATTTCCATTATTTTTTTAATATGATTAAAACTCAATTTTCTTCTACTATTAAAAACATTTTGTACTGATAATGCTACAGAATACAAAGAATCATCTCTTCTCCAATTCTTTGCTCAACAAGGCACTCAAGTTCAACATTCTTGTCCCAATACTTCCCAACAAAGTGGCGGAGCTGAGCATAAACATAGACACATCCTGGATTCCACTAGGGCCCTCATTCTTCTAGGAAAATGTCCTAAAAAATTCGGGAGGCGAGGGGAGCAGCTTTAACCATTGTCCATACGATCAATCGTATACCCACTAAAGTTCTTAATGATCTCTCTCCACATGAACACATTTTTTACAACTTTCCAGATTATTCGGTTCTCAAAATCTTTGGATGTGCTTGCTTTGTACTCCTCTAACCTCATGAACATACTAAACTTGAACCTCGTACTCGTCTTTGTTGTTTTCTTAGGTATGGCTTTGAGCATAAAGGCTATCATTGTTGGGATCCAAAATCCAATAAATTGTGTATCTCTCGGCATGTTACATTATGGGAAATGTTAAGTTTTCTTCTTTTTCCACATTTCATTCTTCATTTTCTTATTCTCTATCTTCTTTTATAGATGCTTCTGTTGAGTTGTTCCCCTGTTCTAATCCATTTGATGAGCTCAGTTCTCTTCCATCTTTCACTTCTACATCCATTGAATTTGAACCAGTTGAAGATCTTGTTCTTACTTTTGTTATTCATCGGTCTAATTGGGTAAGAGAACCACCTTCTCACTTAAAAGATTATCATTGTTTTGCTACCTTTGTCACCCTCCATGAGCCCCAATCCAATCGTGAGGTTAGTACTAATCCTTTTTGGCAACAAGTAATGTTTGAAAAACTTCAGGCACTAGAGAAAGCTCATACTCGAGATTTGGTGGATCTTCCTTTTGGAAAGATACCAATTGGTTGTAAATTGGTGTACAAAATCAAGACCCGTTCTGACGGACCTGTTGAGCGCTATAAAGCTCAATTTGTATCCAAAGGATATACCCAGATGTATGGTATGGACTATGAGGAAATGTTTGCTCTTGTAGCTCGTCTCACTTCTATTCATAGTCTGTTTGCCATATCTGTAGTTAAATGCTAGAAATTGCATCAAATGGTTGTCAAGAATGCCTTTCTCAATGGTGACTTATAGGAGGAAATCTACATGTTGTTGGAAAAAATCTGATTTGAAAACGGTTTTCTTGTATAGTGGAAACTAAAAATTTTGAAAATCGACCCGGTTTTGTGATATTTATAGCAATAAACCCTAGACCGAAATTGTACATTTGTTTTCGGATAAATAGACCCTTATCATTCCCTACTTTCAACCAAACAATCTTCTCACCTATTCTTGTACCACGAATTACTTCGAGTGTGGGCTCGAACAAAATGGACCAAACACGGAGACGAGAAATAGTTTTCTTTTCTTTTGGGTGAAAATGAAAATTCTCTTCTCAAATAGAAACCGACAGAATTGTTATTCTAGAAAATATATTTAATTCTTAGAGAATAAAAGTCTCTCTATTTTCGGGCAGAATAACGATACCTGAAAGTTGTTTAATACCCCTACTAGTGCCATCTATTTATTGGGAGAGATGGTAGAACCCTTGTTGAATTGTCAAAGTTTATTTTAACTGGAAAAATGAAATTGTAGTTCTACTAGGATGTAGAGGTGGCAACCCTAGTTAATAATACTAGGTTTTGTCATCTCCCTTTATTACTTAATGGACTTTTGGGCCTCTTCCATTTCGAGTCCAATTACAAGTACTTCTCGGGCTTTTAACCCAATACTTAATGGACTTAATTTGATCCAACCTAATATTTGTTTCTCTATTTTCCCAAAATAAACTTCAATATATTTCCAATTAAATAATTTTCTCAACCAAATTCTAATTTTGTTTAAATCTCGGTGACATTACCGTAAAAGAATCTATGAGAAAATATATTTAATATTTTCGCATTCAATGGTTCACTATACCTAATAATTTATTTCCATTTTCAAACTTCATTTAATTTGAAAAACATAAATTCATTTTTAGGTCATTTTTATTTTCATTTTGGAACAACTGTATTTGCTTTTACTTTTCAGATCGATTGACCGTCATTCAACATCAACTCATAGGATTGCAACTTCTTCATAAGTTGTGTAAGCAGCAGGGTTTTGTTGCCAAGGTTATATACGACCCGAAATCCAACAAAATTCTTGGACAAGCTCTTGAACACCATTTCAATCTGAGTGTTCTAGTCCAAATTGGCCTCATTGTCTGCGACCTTGGTAAAGTATCCCATAAGAGTTATCATATGGCTTTTGACTAAAGTATTGGGCTTTTGCTGGATATTCATCAATCTAGTTATAGCAGACTGTCAAGCCAAGGTAGCTTGGCCTCCGAACATGTCTTCTAGCTTATCCAGAATTGTTTTGGTAGTCTTACAACTCTTCAGTTGCTTATATAGGATGCTGGTCATGCTTGCCAGCATATAACAATGAGCTATCTCATCAGACTCCTCCTAGAGTTTTCTAGCCTTAGTTTGAGAGGTCGGAGGACACTTATTATCAAGAACTAATTTAAGTTTCTCATAGCTCATGACAGTTATTAGGTTCCTTTTCCATTCCTTGTAGTTATTTCCATTTATTTTGTTTTAATGAATATGTTCAATAAGGGAGTTTTTGTCATTTTCGAACTGAAAATAAAACATTCATAAATTAATATCTTTGTATTAAGAAAATATTTGGAAATGTTCACTACATTGCGATATACATTAAGAAGATACATGCGTCTTACATTAAACTTTGAAAATATTTGTAAGTCATTACAACAATAATTCCTACACCCATTCAATCAAGCCACCTTGGGGTGATCATAATCAACTTAAGAACATGGATCTCCATCCAATTAGTACATGAACCTAATTCCTTAGGCATTCACAGATACTAATAATCGTGTAACGTTTGGTCATCACTCTAACTTAAGCATAGCTCATTGGGGAGTTTCTTAATTAGAAGATCTTGAGTGTATAACCATAAACTCAACACCTATCACATCATGCACCACAAATGAGTCATCTTGGGACAATATCAATGAGTAGCATATTGTGACTAGTGTCCTCTTTGAAGACAGAATTTCTTGATATATTACATGTAATACCTACCATAGAGGCGGGTCCAGCCATCATACGATTATAAGAAAGTTCTACTTACTTTCAGGAAGTCTTCCTAATGAAATCCACATGACAACATCTACCTTAGGGCAGACCTATTTCATGTCATCATAAAAGACCATTGATGGAGGTCGTAGGTGTTGCTTAGGGACCTTCACCCACTCAACATTTTAAAAACATGCAAGGTCTTTAATTTCTGGTTTCAATCATGAATAATCAATACATGAATGATAAGTATATGTGACATTCTCCCTAATCTATATGGCATGCTTATCTCATATATGCATGAACATACTTTCGCATTCATTTAAATATCATCATGCTTATCTAATTGTCACGCCCCCAAAATTGGGCCTAGGAGTTTTGAGGGTAAATTAGGAATTTTGGTTTGGAATGGGTTTGGAAATTTTGAATTGGGGTAACCCGAAATTATTTTCGATTGTAGCTTTTTGAAAATCAACTCAATTTTTGAAAATAAGGTAGGAAATAACTTCGATTTTGAAAATGGGATTGTTTTGTAAAAAAGGTTAAATTAAGAGTAGTTTTAAATCAAATAAACCAAGTTTTGCAATCAACCCAATTTAGCCCCCATTTCACCCTATTTTGACGTTTAAAAAGAAAGAGAGCATTATTTACCTATTTTCTATCGTCCCTTGAAACCCCAACCTTTATTCATCTATTTTTATCTTCCAAACTCTAATATTTTGATTTCTATCAAATCCCAAATACCAAATCCCCCCCAAATTCAAAGAGAAACACTAAAAACACCATTGATTTACCATTGTTCAAATTCGTGGGTTTTTTGAATTTTCAACCAAATGTCCATTTTTCTCCCATAAAAGGTAACAAATCATTTTCCTATTAGTCTTTTATGTTATCTAGTCTTTTAAATAGAGTTTTTACCTATTAAATCGAATGTTTTGAATAAAAGTTAAAAATTGGGTTGTAATGGTGGATTTCAGGATTTTGAATTAAAATAAGGTTTCAAAGTGTTTTTCCATTATTTTTTATGTTATTAGAAGGTTTCTAAACATTCCTTAAAGTTTCATTAAAGAATTCCAATGTTTTAATAAATTTTCGTGAAAATTGCCATTGTATGTCGAAATTTTGAATCCATAAATCTGTATATTTTTGAGTAATTTTAAGGTTGGTAATTTCTCTTAGATGTATAATTAGATAATTGGAATCGATTATAGGCAATGGGAATGAGTAAAGATTAAGATATTTGAGTTTTATTTTTTTAGTCAAAATTTTAATTTCATGAGGAATATACCTTAGGCTTGCAATTTTGGTTGGTTTAGGTGTCTTTGGCTACTATTTGATTGTGTGTATTGTGTGGTTATTATGTGTGAAACATGGGAACCATTGGAGCCTTCTACGAGCAAGGCAAAAGGTAAGAAAAAGCTAGTTTAAACTTTCAGCAATTAGGCGAAAGCATGATCGGTGAGTGTTTGGAATCGCTGCTAGTAGACATGATTCATAATGTTAATTAGAAGCTTAGGAGTAGTTTAAAACCCTACTCTAAGTTCCGAGTGTAAGATTTCTTATACCCCTCGTTTAATTTGCAAAGTATGTGATTGTGTGATGTCGATTGAGTATTAAGTTATGATAATGTGACATGTGATATATATTGTGATAGCCCTTGTGAATGTGTTAGTTGTGGGTATAACATGCTGAATGACAGTGATGATGTTGTGTTAGCGATATAAATGTTCATTGAAAGTGTGTAAAAATGGTAAGTATGTATGCGTTGAATTGTGGAATGCGATGCTAATGTAACAGGTAATGTGTGTGAATACTTGTATATGATAAATTGATTTTAATGTACACATGTCAGATTTGATAAATGATAGCTCAACGAGCATTATTGTGGCACTTAAAGTGCAATTGAATGTGAATTCGATAAGTGCGCAGTGTATGAGATTGTGATGTGAATTGATGAATATGAAAAGAGATTATGTGCATTAAAACAACAATTAAATGTGTGTATTGCAGATATTTTGGCCTTGTGATCTCTTGAAACCATTGGATATAATTGACATGCCATAAGATTGTGAGTACTCATTTTTGTGTTTTGTGATTTGGACAGTGTGGCCTTAGGATAGTTTGGAGAGATAAGGGAATGTGAGCTAAGCTCTATTCATTGGGACATGTTGGTGTGTTGGAGAGTGTTTAGCTTTATGCTAAACTTATGAGATATGTTAGAGTCTTTGAGTCATTGGTGTGATAGAGATCTGTGTATCTAATGTGTGGTGATAAAGCCCACTTTTATGTTTCATGTTTCCAAGTTGCCAAATTATCATAACGTGATTAATATATGAAAATTTTGTGTGTAAATGCATGTGAATATATAGGTTAGACTTGTGAGTTATTAAAGCATGAATACGTTGTTTTGTCCTGATGAATTATCGTTAAATGAATTATATATATACGAGTTGAGTGTAATTGCATGTAAGAGTATATACTAGTTTTATGATTTAATGAAGCGTGAATATGTTATTCAGACTTGGTTAGAATATGGTTGTGAATGTTTTGCAGTATGCTCATGTTTAACCTTTGAAGTTGTGTATACTTTGTGGTTATTTCGACATTCACTGAGCTTGTTTAAGCTCACTCACTCTTTCTAACCATTGTAGATATTTAGCTTTTGCGGTGTGAGCGGTGCAGAAATTCCAAGGAAGTGATCCAATTTAGGTTTAGTAAATTGAGTAGGTGGTTTTATTACTATTATTTTAACTAGGGGAGTAAGGCAATATGGTAGACTTGTGGTTGCTTATTGCAATGATATTTTTGGATGTTTGCATGATTTCATTACTCATAGAAATTATGGATGTATGTCATCGGTTTGTCGGTTTACATGGTTTAGTTTGTTGACGATTCATTAAACTGCAAATATGGACATTTTATTGATGATTGTTGAGGTTTTATGAACTTATTGATATGGTATGTGCTTAATTGTGTTAAATGCCTTGTTTTGGTATAATTTTTGCTACTAATTAAAGAGGTATCGATAATTGTATTAAATGCCCTGTTATGAGCATAAGTATCGATACTTCTAAGCTAATTCAAATATGTAGGAAAATAATAGCTCATTTTGGCATGGATACCATTTCTCGAGTATCGATACTTGGGGTAAAATATCGATAATTGTTGGGTTTTAACTTTTGAAGGAAAACAAAATGCTGATTTGGTATCGATTTTTTTATCAGTATCGATACCATATATTAGAAATATCGATACCATTGAATTAGTGTCGATACCTACGTGATTTTTTGGTAATTTTTGTTAAGTAGTTCTTAGATGTATAATTGTTATGGGCTTGTTTTTATGTATGTTTGGCATAACTTAACGTCGCCTAGGGTATTCTTGGCTTGGAATATCTATAATTGATTCAAATTTGATGACGTTTGCATGCTAATGAGATGTTATGTGATGTGTGATGTGTGACGGTGGTGTAGTATTAATTACTCGAGCCCGATGACCGAGTCGAGTATAGGGTGTTACACTAATAAATATAAAAGCATAAAATTTAAATGACCTTGACCAACCAAACTTTCCATGATTCCATCCTAGAAAAAATAAAAAAAATTACAAAATTACAAAATTACAAAATTCACCCCAAAGCATACTTTGGGTCTTCAATTTTGCCAGCATAGACTTCTGTTGCGATATCGGTTCACGTTTCTGTCGTTTTCATCTTTCAACTATCGATTTCGTGTTGTCATCAGCCATTGTTGGACCACCAGTAACCTCCTACTGTCAGACCACCGTCGATCACTTGTTAGTTTGGCTGGGTCGAGTTTATGTCATCTTGATTGGTTTGGATGTGTCTCAATTTTTCAAGTTTCATCGAGAAAAATTAGGTTTCAAAATTTCTATATCTATTTTCAACTCACATATTTTATTCTAAATAAATAATAAAATAAAACACTATGTGGAAATGATTGTCCATGATCTAAAATATACATGCCCAAAATAATAATGAATTATATTTAAATTTCTAGGAATCACAACTTTAGAAAAATCATTTTATCATCTATACTAATAAAATAATAAAATAATACTATACAACCATTCACATACATTCTCCTAAACATGCATACAATTACGAGAATATCACATCTTATCAAATATAATCATACATGAAGAAGAGAGAGAATTTCGGTCTCGGTCTACATTATAAACATAGTACAATTGTAGCTCTAATACCAATTGTTGGAAAAATTCTGGTTCAAAAATGATTTTCTTGTACAGCGAAAATAAAATTTTGAAAATCAACCCGATTTTGTGATATTTATAGAGCAATAACCCATAGACTGAAATCAGTTGGGAAATGTGATAATATTGTAGTAAACATGTAACTATTTTTTATTTATTTGAACGATGAATAAATAAGTAAAGTTAATTTCACATTTCACTATTATGCCTTTTGTATTTATGTCTTTTATATTTTGCATGCATAGCGAAATTGTGACAAGCAAATATTAGCTCATTGATTGTCTAAAGTTCAAACTGAAGATAAGTGGTATTGTAAAGAATATTTGCATTGCGAGAAAGACAACTTACTTCAGTAGATAATCTAAATGAGTCCGTAATCTCGTAAAAGAATCAAAGTGAGCATTTGATTCAAATAATGGAATGATTATCATGTCATCTACAATTCCAATTGGGGAGATGACTAGTCTTGGCTATCGGAGCAGTTGACTCCACAAGTAGAGACATAGATGTATTCATTGGTAGAATGATACATTGGACTGGACCCAAAATAAATTAATTTCGAATCCGTTTGTGAATTAATTCGCTGGTGACGTTCATGGTGTGATTTACCTAAATCCTGAGTTAGTCACTAACCATGAGTATGCAACTCATATGCTTTGATATAAGTGGAGGCTAATGGTCTAAAGATGATCGAGCCCATAGCCGATATGTTGGGTCAATGACTTGTGTATGGCATGGCTTTACTAGCAACAATGAGTTTATAGCTCAATTAAAGAGTTAATGATATCCTCTCATTGGCCTTGTGTGTATTGATAAATATGGAGCATGGCCATGGGTTGCTCGTTCTCGAATGAGAAATTTATCACAGTCATTTGTTGGTAGTGATCATATTAATCATTAAGAAAACACAATGCTAACAATGAGATAAATAGGATTGTATTGAGTGAATGGACTTAACTAAAAGGAAACAAGGATATCATAGGAGGGTAACACACACATGACGAGGTCATTGGACAAAGTAGTTGGATAAATTACTTTCGTAAAGGGTATACAATAAGGATTTTTCAATCATGGTACTTCTTTTGGATTGACTCCATGATTAAGTAATTGCAAATTATCGAAACAATACTTCTAGACATAATTGCAATCACTAGAGTCTAATTGTGTATGTCCAATTGGTCCCTCCGCTAGCTTAACAAAAGTTCGACCGGAATACATTTGAATCAGAAGAAAATTCTACGACTTTGGGAATTATTTAATTGAGTCGATTTATTCGATGTGAAATTAAATTAGATGGTAGTAAGAATTGTTCAACTAGAGAATTTGATTAAAGAATTTTCTTGAAAAATTAATTTGGAAAATCTAAGTGATTTTTGGAAAAATTAATTTTGATCAAATAAAATTAAATTAATCAAATCAATTAAAATTAATATGATATTTTTGGTAGTTAATTTTCAAGTCAGACAATTGGCCCAATGGGTAATTGAACTTGAAAATTGGACCTGAGATCATAAATTGGGCCCGGGGGCCCCAAGCTAAGACCAAGACCAAAAAACTGGTTGAACCGGGCTGACGGTCCAATCGATGGCTAGATTGGACATGTTGGGTTGTCACTGACCCAGACTGAACCGACAATAATCGAACCGTCTTAGGATGCCGTAAGGGTGTCGCACCTGCATCACTGAACATGGTAGTGTCGGTGGCTGTGACGATGACGTCCTGGTGGTCGAAGGCGGTTGGTCATCTATGGTTGAGCAGTGGAAGGGTTACACTCCTGTTGGGACTCTACCAGATAATTTGATTTCGTATTAATTATTCAAAAAATATTATTATTTTAATAGTTTAATATTAAATTTAGATTTAATACTTATCTTAATAGTATTTTATTAGTTTAATATTTAACTGATTATCTTAATATTAAATTAAATTTAATGTTTATCTTGTAGATAAACATTCTATTGTTTTGATAAGATTTAAATAAATATTATATTAATTTAACATTAAAGTGATTAAGTTTAATCATAGTTGAATTCTCTAAACTCTCCTATATAAAGAGAACATTGGGTCATTATTTACACACACTTGAATTCAAGAGAAAGTTGTAGAGAGAAAATTCTCTGAAGAGATTGTTCCAGAAAATTTCTAAAGATATTTTTCTGTTTTACAACTTGACCCAAAATCTTAGAGAAATTGCAAAATTACCCCACTGGTAATTTTTGTGAAAAATTATCTGATTTAAAGCGAGCCCACACTTGGCAGACGTGAGCTTGAGGATAGCGGAGAAGAATACTCGGTCGAAGCGCTTATCCTACACAAATAAAAAATGTACAATTTTGATTAAGTATTTATTACTTTAGCTAACACAACCAAGATCTTGTTTTGGAAAAAATTTTAAAACTCTAGTTTTTCCCTAAATTTATTTGCGTTGCGTTTTCCAAATCCATTTTTTTCAACAAAATCATACTTTTGTTTTTGGATAAACATACCCTTTTCGTTCCCTACTTTCAACCAAACGATCTTCTCCCCTATTCTCGTATCACGAATTGCTTCGAGTGTGGGTTCGAAGAAAATAAATCAAACACAGAGACAAGAAATATTTTTCTTTTCTTTTGGGTGAAAACGAAAATTCTCTTCTCAAATAGAAACTGACAGAATCATTATTCTGGAAAATATATTTAATTCTTAGAAAATAAAAGTCTCTCTATTTTCAGACAGAATAAAAATACCTAAATGATGTGTTAATAACCCTACTGGTGCCATCCATTTATTGGGAGAGAATGTAGAACCCTTTTTGAATTGTAGAAGTTTATTTTAACTAGAAAAACGAAATTGTAGTTCTATTAGGATGTATGGTTGGCAACCCTAGTTAATAATACTAGGTTTTGTTATCCCCCTTTATTACTTAATGGGCTTTTGGGCCTCTTCCATATCGGATCCAATTACAAGTACTTCCCGGGCTTTTAACCCAATATGTAACCTCCCAAACCCGACCTAGACGTTATGGCTAGATTGAGAAGGCTACATTAGCCACCGAAATGGCTAAGCTAACTTATGTTACTTTTGAAGTCTTTAAACAAACTCATTTTAGAGAAACCTGTAATATCCCTAAACCGGGTCTAGTAGTTTTGGGTATATTTTTCGGGTTCCGAGCATGAATTTAGGAATTTATAGAGTTAATAGTAATTTTTAATTTAATTTAGGAGGTCAATTTCATCTAAAATAGATTAAAAATAATCCAAAAATAAAAAAATACTTTTGGAAAATTATTTTAAATTAATTAAATAATTATTAGTGAAATAATTAATTTGGGTCAAAAAATAATTTTAAAATAATTTTTATTAAGGGTTAATTTGAGGTAAATTAAAATATTAATTAAATTGGATTTAATTATAAAATAAGGGAAATTTTGGAGTAATTATTTGGCAAATAAACCTTTAAATTCAGAATTTTGGAGGGAAATGATCAATTGGTAAAGTAAGAGAAATGTGGGCGTGGCCATTAGGCAAATTTCCCAATTATTAAATTTCTGGTGGGTTGTTTTAGTTTTAAACACAATGCATCTAGCCTACTTTTCACACCATTTACATTAGATTAGAGAGTTATAAAATTTGTTTTCTTTGCATGATTTTAAAGATCTATCATCAGAGAATATATTCAACAAATTTCCTTCTCAAAATACTCTCTCTTTTCACCCGAAAGTATTCACAAAAGTAGCAAAAAATATTTTGAAATTTCTCAAGATTCTTAAATCAAGATTTTCAATCAAAGGATTTAGAACGAATCAAAGGTAATTATTATTTCTAAACTTATTTTTATGATGATTAGAAGCATATTTACATGATTTGAGTGATTATTATATGATTTTTTTATCAATGTCATATTCTTCAAAAGCTTAAGCTGCTTTAATGGTGGATCTTGAATTTTGAAAGGAAATCCACAAATCAATGGATATTCCAGCTCAAAATGGATCTATTAGAAGGTTTTGATGTTATTTATCAACATTAAACATGTTTTGCAAGGCAATTTAAAGAAATTTGAATTTCATTATCTTCATGAACCGATTTTTTGAATTTTTGTGAAATTGATGCTTAGTATATGTTTATTTGGCCTAGTATTGATGTTTGGAAGTGATTAGGAGGGTTGGAATGATCGATTTTGTGAGGAATCAAATTTTTGACTTGATGATACATATCCGACAAGGTAACTTTGAGTGAGAATTTCGTGTAGCCTAGTTGATGAAAATTTGTGTTTATTATATCTTTTGAAAGGTGGTAATATCTATTTTATCTCTATTGAAGCTCCGATTCTTGAAGAGGATCGAGCTAATCGAAATTGAAGCTTGGATTTGCTTGGTTGATCACTTGGTTGTGGTTGAGTTAGTTGTGTGGTCAGTGTTATTAAAGGGCGATTTGGTAAATTGACCCTCACTTATGTTTAATTGGATGATTAATTACTGATTGCAAATATTTAATTGAGTTTTGGTTGGTTAATTTTGCAAGATTATTGATATATGTTTAAGTGATGAAATTTTTGTTAAGTGTTAGTAATTTATCATTTAGTGATTTTATGTGCTTGATTTGATTGATTATAATGGTGAACTAAGCAAGTATGCTGGAGTTTTTGGTTCATGGTATGTTGATATTTCAATTGATAAATGAACATTGATAATAGGTAATTGGTATGCTAGATTTAATTTGATGTTAAAATGGCTATGTTACATGATTCACATATGCATTTTGGCACTTTAAATTGAGCACATTATTAACTAAAATTATGTTATGATTGATTGATTATATTGGCATTATAGCATGGTGGATCCATTGGATATAGTTGGCATGCCATAGGATTTGTCAGTAATCACCATATTGATATGTTATTTGTGAGCAATGAGGCTCTAGGTGGACTGATTTGGAGTAGAGAAGGGAATGTTGAGCTTGTATCTCCACTCAACGGGGCTGATTTGAGGCGATATAAGGGAGCGTGTAGCCTCGATCCGTTCAGTTCGAGACTGATTCTGATTCTGATTGGGAGTAAGGAGATCTGTGTATGATCACCCGATTAAGCCATGATTGCATATGCCAATATAAATGTATGAAATGTTATATGCTAAATTGATGATAATATGCCATGATTAATTATGATTTTTGATACATGGTTGAGCATATGACATTGAACTATTATGGAATGATATTATGACTAAAAATTTGTATTTGATTGGTTTCGATTCAAGCATGATTTGGGTGCTAATTTACTCATCGTTTTATTAACATTCACTGAGCTTTTTAAGCTCACACCCACATTCGTGCAATTAACCGATGGGATTGAGGAGTTGAGGAGCCGGGCAAGAGAGTTCCAAGAGATTAAGGCTCGATAGAGATTTAGGGCCAGTTCTTTATTGCTTTTGAGAAGTGCTTTTGAGTAGTGCTTTTGAGAAATTTGAGTGTTTGGCATTGCTGTCAAAAAGTGCTTTTGAAGAATAAAATGTCTATTTTAGACATGAGATTATAAAGTAACAAATATGTATTTAAATAATGTTCAAATTAGTTAATATTATTATATTTTAGCAAAAATATAAAAAATAATTTATTATAACTTATTGTTAATATTTTAATATATAATATTAATTTTAAAATTTCTAAGTAATTAATATTAATTATTTATAAAATTAATTAGAATATATAAACTATATTTAAATATTTAAATATAAAAATTAAATATTTGTAATTAGATATTGACACGATTATATTATTATAAAAATTATTTTTATTTTTAATTAATGATTTTAACACATTTTATTATTTTATTTTAAAATGTATTTGAATATATAACTCATATATATACTAACATAACATAGAAAACATAAACCTAACTAATTAAAATATTACATATATTTGGATAAAAGTTTTAAAAGGGATAATATTTATATATCAAATATAAATACTAAAAATTTTACAATAGCATTTACAAATTAAAGTGAATTCATTAAACTAGAAGCTATAGCATCTCTTGTTAATTCCATTTCAAAACCACTTGAATTGTTTGATTCACCGTCATCATCACCATCATCATCGTCGTCGTCGTCGTCGTCATCATCACTTTCTCGACCATGCACATTTTCTGAATCAATAATATTCTCATATGCCCAGTTAATATCTTCGTATTCCATAAAATCTGCATCATTTCGACCGACATATTAAACTTAAATATATTGTAAATCATTTACAAAATATATTGTAAACCATATTAAACTTTTTTAACCTTAGTAATAAGAGAAAACTTTGATAAAACTTTAACTTATTGCATAATAAACCAAGAATTCAAGAATTTTAACAGATGAAATTTTGAACGTATTTAACAGATGAAATTAACCTTTTTTTAACTATGCAAACAACAATGCCAAATAATGAAGCTTTTCATGCTACAATATTTACTGTAAAAAAGAGAAGATAAATAAACAAACTTAAAGCATGCAGTCATCATGCTACCATATTTGTCATACTACAGTGATCCTTTCTGGCCATCAGGATATCTATAAAATTCTTTGTAGGCACATTATTTCTAAAACTTATTTCTGGTTAGAACAAAACCTAGTACAACATGCCACAACACCAGTCCTAGGCTAGAACCCACATGGATGCCAAAGTCATTTCAATATAAGATTGATTGAAACAACTTTAACCACCTAAAACTTTAATATATGTTTTCTTAAACCAAGCTTTTAAATTTCTAGCATTGTTTTCAGTCAAAAGATAACATCAATTTTCACCTTATAAACTAACGAAAAATACTTTGAATAAACCACGCATAAAAAAAATTCAAAATTTACAGTAATATCAAGCATTCAACAAATAATGAAGCTTTTCATGCTACAATAATTTACAATTAAATTAAAAAAGAAGGGTCGACCCTATCGAAATTTATGATTATGGGTTAGTATTTTTGGTATATTATTACAATTAAGTTGATTTAATGAATACATTTAATTTATACAAAAATATAGAAAAGATTATGAAAAAGAAGAATGAGCCGCCCACTCAGCAGATGAAAAATCTCTTAAAGTCAAAATCTAGTATGATCATGCAGTAATAGACAAGCTTAAACTATACTTGTTTAGGACAGCAGTGGATTTGTAACTCATAGAGCATAAAAATTCATAGGCAAGCTTAAACTATGATCATGCATTAATTGAATTAATAAAGCATAAAAATTCAGTCACAAAATTTCTCCTAATGGATACATGGGAAGCGAAACTTGCTACTTTTCATAAAAATTATACCAGTTAAAGTTAGTAGTTTTGAATGCATTACTTAAGGCAGTTTTAGTTGTTTTGAGCATTAGTTTTGAATGCATTCCCAAGCTCAATGGGAACACATTTTCCCTCAGTGCTACTGAAACAAACCTTCGGTATGCATAGTGTAGCAGCTAAGCCAGTCAAACCATAACGCAGCTTATATTCTATTTTCGGTTCAGTTTGACATTTGAGTAGTTAACTAGACAAGCAGTGGAACAAAACAAGCATATGCACAAATTTATAACATAAACCATAACATGCACGTCAATTGAATATTGCTAGAGTGCGGTTCAACAAGAGAAGTCGGTTATTCTTTTTCATCTCTTAACAGCAAAAGCAATATAAAGAAGGAATCCGTCCTAGAACCACTAGTACCGTGAACAAAATGCTTTGATGCATACCAGCTTTTCCTCCATTGATGATTTCTAGCTCAAATAACATCAAGATGAGCAACAACAAATGCTTGAACATAGTTTAAGAATCTTCAAAGGCAAACGGATCCCTTTTTTTTTTTTTTGCTCTCAGAAACCACCAGATTAGACAAATTTTAATAAAGATATTCAGCTAATAAGTCGAGTTGTTCTCATTCTCTTTGGTTATTGATTATTTGGGAAGTTCAACAAACAGAAGGAGAGAAAAATAAGACAATGAGAGAAAGGAAGATTGAAACAAGAAAAGAAGCCATAGTTGAAATCATTTGTCTCAAGAAATACCAGCAAATCAACAGCTTCAAACTCTTAATCAACAGCAAATCAACAACAAATCAACAGCTTCAAAATATTAAACAGAAGAGGAACTAATTAAACAGAAGAAGAAATATAAAAGAAACTCTCACCTGCTGTGGAAGAGGAACAAAGAACAGAAAATAGAGCTTTGAAAGCTGAAAATGGGGAAAAGAAATCGGGTATAAAGCTCCAATTTCACCAGCAGAGGGGAAAAACGTTTGGGGGAGAAGACATGTTAATTTGGTCAATTTTCATCCAAAAGCAGTTCCAGTAGAAGAAAAGGAGAATTTTTTAGCTTCTCCATCTAGAGAGAAGCACTTTTCTGATGGAGAAATTTTAAGAGAAAAGGAGCCTCTTCCTGGTTCCTTTTAAGAGAAAAGCACTTTTGGGTGAAAAAGTCATTCTCAAACGGGATAAAGAACGGGGCCTTAGTTACACGTTTTAGAGATGTTAATCGAGCATTGTGGAACTTCCGGGACTTAGTTTAGTTTTGGCTTAGTTTAGTTTTGGTTGTAATTGGACTTGGACATTTGACATTTTTTATTTTGGATGATTTTATAATATCATATATGCATGTTTGAGTTTGATTATTGAATAATTTACGGTTTATTGTTACTTGATAACATAATGATTGATAACATGATGTGTGAGGCATGGTGTTTACACTAACCATTGTTTAAATGAAGCTTCCATAGAGTGGTTTACTAGCGACTAAGGTACGCCACTTGTTTCAATTAATCGGTGGGTGATATTCATGAAATTGAATGTTTAATTCTATTTAATTGAGGTTTAATTTATGTTAATAAATTCAATTGAAGGTGTATGACTATGTATGATATTTAATTGTAGCTAAATCGAGTTTAATTGGCCATTAGAATACTCAAATCAGGTTTAAAATCAATTTTTTCGCACAAAAAAAACTGTAGTGGACTGTTGGGGGTTTGAATTTTGGTCTTTTGGTCTTTTTAAAGTGGTTCTCTAGTCCGTTTAAATTACAAATTAGTCTGTAACTTGATAAGTCTAATTAGAGCCTTAAATGATAAGGAAACTTGATAAAATTTTAGGATTAGACTTTTAATTGATAAATTTTTTTAGAAATGCACTCAATTTAATATTCAGGTATAGTACTGATAGTTTGAAATTGTTACGATTTAGTCCTTAATGATAAAACTTGAATTAGACAGAAAATAAACTTGGATTAAGCTGAAATTTTTAGGGCTTACATAAATTGACTAAAAGAGGGTTGGTAAATTTATAGATCTACATTCGGGTTAGCTGAATCGTAGGTGGTAAAATGCCAAAAATGCCCTTAGGTTAAATTACTTATAAAAAAGTTTAAAATTTGTTCACAAATTGCTTCCCCATTAGTATATAACTAATAAATGGATAAGATTGAGGTGTTATAAGGTTTGGGTGTGTCTTAGGAGGTCGTTAGCTAGAGAGTCACTTAGGTGGCTAATGTAACGCTTCGAATTCAGGCCGATCCGTCCCTGTCGGGTTTGGGGTGTCACAAAATCGTAGTTGTACTTTGAGTTAGCTTAAAAGAATTCATTTTATTGTTGATAGTTTTGTTTTAGAAAAATCGTTTGCTTGTCACTCTTCTTTAAAAAGAACTCGATGTTAAACTAATGCAGAGGAAAAACCATTTTTCAAGTCATTTTGGAAACTTAGTTTCCTTATTGATTTGTTTTTTAGAAACGGTTCGTTTGCAATGTAGCGAAACTAGGGAACAATATCAAATTTTACTTAAGCTCGATATCATGCATTATTCGGTTATTATGCTTGAGTAATCCATGCATGCAAAAATCCCAGAAGAAAAGTTACTAAGCCACAGACTAGAAGTCATTAAAAATTATAAACCAAAACCAATAAAGACCGATTAATACTTATTAAAAAAATAGTTCGAGGTCCAAGTTGATTCTCCAAATGCCGAATCTAGTCCCAATTTCAAGGTTTACCTGAAAAGTTAAACGTTATTGGGGGTGAGCTTATGAAAAGCTCAGTGTGAGTCGAAAAATTATTTAAACAAACATAAATATTGAATACAGTGAAACATATGAGCTTTAACAGAAGAAAACAGAACCATCATTGGAATTTCATATCATTACATAGCCATTATCAATACTGATGTCAAACGGTGTATGAGCATGGGTCATCATTCACTCGAGTAACAATCATTAATTTCGATACCATTCAATACAACAAAATACAATACATAGCATAAATCAATAACATTTGAATATGTCGTGCACATAATGCAATGCAAAAAGGTTCCTACCCATACCATTCACTACACACCACAACTTCCTCAGTACTCGTCATCCTAACACCAAAACATTATGGACTTAAGCCCATTGTGGTTAAGATCACCGATAACAATATGCAGAAAATTCTGCCAATAAAAATGTAGACAAGCTGTAACACCCCTTAACCCGAATCCGTCGCTAGATTAGAATTACGAGACATTACCGATCAAAACCCAATTCAGAATTTTTTTTGACTAAACAACTCAAGTTAGACAGCATATAAAATACTTATATATATATTTTATACATATACAAGGCACCACTTAGCATATAAATTATAGCCTAAAACATACAACTTCATAAATTTTATTACATCTAAAATCATATATCATACCAATCAAAATGAATCAAGTACAAAGCCGTATAAGTATAATTACAAACATCATAATATTCAAATTGTTAACAAAAGCATAAAGATTATATATAACTAGTATAGATGTGCCATTATTAATAACTAGAACGCAAGCATGAAAATGGATTATTTTCGTATGGTTACTTAAGTTCATAATTTTAAACTAATCAAAATTACAAGCAACCTAAAACACATTTAATTTAATAACATTAAATCCATGTACCATACACATTCGAATATATATATATATATATATATATATATATAACATTTTCTTTTTATAGCCATGACATTAAACCAAATCCCATTTGTATCACATTGTATTATCTATCACAAGTTCCTACCATATCCGAATACACATGGCCTACAATACCAATTTAAAATCAAACATGCATCATTAATCAAATTTCATATACTAACCATATTTCAAAAATCCAAATATATCTTTATCATTTACCTAATCAAATCTTAATATCATAACTCAAGCATATATCCAAACATTTATTTCATTTCAATTTACTAACTATACTACATATTACAACATAGGTAATCTACCCTATTTGGACAACTTTTATACATCAATTTGGGCAGCATATATATACAATAGTTTGAGCAACATTTTTACACCAAAACTAGACAGCATATATGCAACAAATTGGGCAGCATTTAAGCATCAAAATTGGACAGCATATATGTAACAAATTGGGCAGCATTTAAGCATCAAAATTGGACAGCATATATGTAACAAATTGGGCAGCATTTAAGCATCAAAATTGGACAGCATATATGTAACAAATTGGTTCAACTCATAACCAAATCAATCCATCATCCAATGCATAACTATTATACATATACTAATCATTTAATCAAATTTAACATGTCCAAACTATATATATATATCACATTTATTATCATATCACAAACTTATACCATAATTCAATATGCAAAATTATAAACCCTATTTCCATGACCATTAAAACCATATGCATAAACACTAAACTCGATCAAAATAAGATGAGTCATTTTCGCATGGCCATTTATATACATGTTCCAAAACTAACCAAAAACATAAGCAAGCCTATACATGCCATAATATCGAGTTCAAAAATTTATCAAAGTACTCAAAAGATGTCGATAGTGTGATAGACTTTATTGACGGTCCCCGAGCTCGTAACCAACTTCCAAAATCTATAAACGAAAAGCAATATACACACAGTAAGCTATTTAATCTTAGTAAGTCATAAGCAAACCTTATTCATTTTTTTTAACGTTAATATCAAACTACTTTAACAAGCCAACAAAATCAAATATAAGTAAACATTGAACTTTATAAAACTTAATGCACAAATACTCAAATTCTTGTATACTTTGCATTTTATAATTTAAAACTATGATAATAGCCGGATCTCCCTATACCACCAAATCACTTATAAATACAAACATGCTCACACATTATTCATATATCAATCAACTTTGAATCATCAATTCAATATACAACTTCCCTTAAATTTCATAGCATGATATAAATACATACCTAAACATTATTAATTCGATTTCACATTCGGTCATCACTTAACATTGCCCGTTGAACCACTCGGAATTAAAAAGGATACATGGATAGTCGAAAACTCGTACAATACCAACGTCCTAGACGTGGTCTTACATGTAATCACATATCGATGCCACTGTCCCAGACAGGGTCTTACACGTAAACACAAGTCGATGCCAATGTCCCAGACGTGGTCTTACACGATAACACATATCGAAAATCCTATGTCATGACATATGTATCCTATCTATTCCTAAGGTTCGTAAGGGACTTTCGGACAACGTATCTCGATCGAATCGAACTCGAATATAGCTCATTTGCTCAATATACATTCGGCCATACACAAATATATTCAAAAAAAATTCCATCCAACATGTAACATATATATATTATCAAATTTAACGACATTTATATGCTTATAGACTTACCTCGGATATCGACGGACACAGTCGACTACTCGACTACTTTCAACTTCCCCCGATCCAATTCTGTTTTCTTTGTTTCTTGATCTAAACATATTAAAAATTAACTCTTTTATTCAATAAATCATTTAATTTAGTCCAAAAACACACAAATGGGAAAATTACCAATTTGCCCCTGACATTTCACACTTTTTACAATTTAGTCTCTATTTCACAAAATACAAAATTAACAAACTTTCATTGCACAATAGCTTAGCCGAATATTCACTAATCTCATGTAAGTCCATGCATGTCATATATTTCACATTTTAGTCCCTCAATTTACACTTTTCTTAATTTAGTCCTTAATACACATTTTTATTAAAACTTACTAATTAAAACATGAAAATCTAACAACATATATTTATTTTCCATCATATTACAACAAAAACAACAAGCTCTGTTCAATGGCATATCACAAAATACACAACCAATTCAAAAATTCAAGCATGAGCTTTAAAGATAACTTGGCAACGATATCAAAAACGTAAAAATTATCAAAAATCAAAACAAAACTAACATTGAATCAAGCTTGTAAATTGGCCGAACCTAGCTTATGTTTTTCTCTTTTTGTTTTCTTTAGTTTCAGTCATAAGAAGATGAAGAATAATTAATTATATTTTGATATAATTTAACATATATTAACATATTACTAGTTTACTTATTTATCCTTTGTTTATAAATTTATATACCTTATAATACAAGGCCATTCTTGACCAATACCACCCACTCACTTAACAGTGGGCTAATAACCTATTAAGGACTCCATATTAAAAAGACATTAGCAATTTAACACTTTACACATTAACTAGACTTTTTATCTTTTTACGCGATTAAGTCCTTTTTCTTTAATTAAGCACTCAAACAATAAAATTAATTCACAAAACTTTCACACATGTAAATTCACACATAATAAACACAAAATAAAAATATTGAAATATTTTTCAGACTCGGATGTGTGGTCCTGAAACCACTGTTCCGATTTGGGCCAAAATTGGGCTGTTACACAAGCTACCAGTATAAATGCGATAAATCGTCATTCCCCTCGGTACTCAGGTGCAGTGCACTGACTACGAATAATGCGAACTTAATATGCCATCGATACTCCATGGAACTCCTCCGTCAACCACAAAATCTCAACCCAATGCATATGCAATATGTCACACAATCTCATACATAATCATATCTCAATACTTTTCACATTCATTTGACATGCTCAACATATTCTCAATAATCACATACTTTTAGTAAATGGAAAAAGTGTTCCAATCTTTCAAATTACCATTGGGTTGGTATCAATCAATATCATTCAATTTCACATTCTTTATGAATTTTCATTGTGCATAAATAGCACCTTTTTCAGTACACAATATAACAAATATATCATGCATTTAAATCATACAGAAGCTTAATATCTCATCACATTAAATCATTCAGTCAAACATTTTCATATCTCATAACTCAAATATGCAATTATAAAATCAATGAAGCATTCATACTATCAAACTAGCAATTTTGCCAACATGTTAATCTTTTAAGGCTCGAAACATACCTAGTTCAGCCACTCACAAAATCAACAATTTGGCTATTAAGCCAATTAATCAAAAAGATAATTTATCACATATAACATTTTCAAATAATTTTAAGAGTTTAGGACCCACACCTTATTTTTCGCTTCCTCACAGCACACTAGTGAATCTTCCAATTTTCCTTAATAATTCCTTAAATGAACCTAAACCAAAATTCAGTATAAATTTAATAAATTTACCATTAAAATATCCCCCAAATACCCACTTATGAGTTCAAACCATTTGTTGAAATTATAACTATTTTATGAATCCAAACTAGTTAGATTCCTTATATTGTATCGATGCGAACCGTATGTACAATCGTTCTTCGCCTTTACGAATGATTTGGGTTGTTTGGGTCAGCACCTAATTCAATAATATACTGAAAAATAAGTAGCTAATTAATTATTAAATTCCTTCATTTAATCAATTCATGACCTTTACCCAACAATTACGTCGAAATAACAAACTAGTTATCCTTAATTGCACTTACGCTTCACGATTTGTGGGATCCGATTGCCTAATTGATCAAGAATGTCTCTCCATAATTAATATGTGATTAAAGGATATGAGGGTTCAAGAACTCAAATTAATGCTGGAAATAGATGGGAAAGAACCAAGAAACAAAACAGACCCCTTTCTTGCACATAGGCCCACGCACCACCACCCATGGTGGCCAAAATTGGGGCTGAATTTTAAAATTGTTTGAGATCTTATTAAAATCTTGAAAAATACCTTTGAAATCATTTAAAATCAACCAAATTACATATATGAAAATTTTGGTTTTTAATTGACAATATTAATCAAGAAATTGAAGAGAAAAGAGATCTTACCCAAGCTAGTTGAGAGAAACGACAACGACACTTTCTTGGAAATGTTCGGGATCGATCTTGGGGTTCAATATTTTAGATTTGGGGCTGATTTATATGAGGATAAATGGAAACAATAGATTAAAGGAGATGGTGGACAATCTTGATGCAAAAAGAAGAAGAAAGAGATAGTAAAATGAGAGGTGTAGGCGACGACAACTATGGGAGAAAGAAAGAAAATTGAAGAGAAAAGAGGAGAGGAAGAGGGTGAACGGCTTGTGTAGGGAAAATTTGAATTAAATGCTAAAAAATACAATAAAAATTTGTATTTGTACTTAGGGTTCAAGGGTATGGATGACACACACATTAAAAAAATAAAGAATTTTGCAAAATTTAATTATTTCTCAAGGGAAATGATTCAAACTTAGGACCTCATTTAATCTCTATGCTTTCTCATATTTCTTTTAACCATTAAGCTTTTTCCTCATTCTTGAAATAATTTTGCAATATTTATTTTAAAAATAAGGCATGTCACATACTAGGGTTTAAGACAAAATTAGCAAAATAACAAAAATGGAGAGAGAGAAGAGATTTGAACTTGGGTTTTAAGGAAGGTTTCACTAACACTTAACCAACAAACCGGTACCTCATTTATTTTTAAAACGCATAGATAATCTCAAAAATTAGGGTATGACCACTCTCTCTCAATTCCCAAACTCGATTCTACTAACCCTCAATTTTTGGGATGTTACACAATACTTTATAATTTGATCCAACCCAATATTTGTTTATCTATTTCCTAAAAATAAACTTCAATAAATTTCCAATTAAATAATTTTCTCAATCTAATTCTAATTTCGTTAAAATCATGACAACTTTACTGTAAAATAATCTATAAGAAAATATATTTAATATTTTCGCATTCAATGGTTCTCTATAACCAAATGATTTATTTTCATTTTTAGTGCATTCAATTCAAAAACATAAATTTATTTTCAAGTCATTTTCATTTTGAGAAAACCACATTCATTTCCAAATGATTCCATTTCTCCATTTTCATTTCCATTTTCATTTTCATTTTCATTTTCATTTTGGAGATAACCATAATCATTCCCAAATGTTTCCTATTTCTCCATTCGACCATTTATGTTCATTTCATACATTACGCAATTCATTTCTTGTTTCGACGAGCTAACATAGAAATTGATTGGACATATGCAATTGAAGCTCAAATGATTTATAGTTAAGTTCCAATTTTTCACTTATTAATTATAAACTCATTTAGTCACGAAGTCATTCCACTATAGTATCGTGATTGAGTTCTTCCTAATGGCATACCATTACAAAAGCAATCAATCAGTGCTCGTCCAATGACCTTGCCATAAGTGTGTTACCCTCGTAGGATATCATTCGTCTCTTTGTGATAATATCCGTTCTCCCAGTATGATCCTATTTTATCTCATGGTAACCATTACATCTTCCTTCATGAAAAGTCAATTACTATCAAATAGTAATCAAGGCATTCATCACAAATACGAATGACTTATGACCACGTTTACTTTTCATCTACCATGTAATTCCAATGAGAGAATATAATTTATCCATGTCTCAGGATATGAATTCCACTGCTGTGAATGACACTACATATTGCAGAATTTGTACACCCAACACACCAGCTTTCAGTTCTTTACCTATTCGAATTCGAGATTTTACTTACATCAAAGTGTACGAGTTGTGCATACATAGTCCGTCATCCACTCGGGATTTAGGTATGCCACACTATGAACATCACAAGTGAATAAATCTATAAACAGATTCATGATCTATTCTTCTTGGGTCCAATCTGATGTACTATGAGTTTAGTCAGTCACATCCATGTCTTTATCTTCTGAGTGTCATCCATTCCGATGCCCAAAACAAAACATCTCCCCAATTGGACTTAATGGATGACATATAAGTCTTTCAATCGGTTTGCTCATTTTTTTATTAGACTAATAACATGTTTAGGTTCATCAACTAATACAAGTAGTCTTTTCGTGTTATGATTCAACCACATGTACCGCTTAGTATTAGTTTAAACATTAGACAACCAATGAGCAACATTTGCTTCTATTTTTCTTTACGTGCAAAATCTATATGAGGACAATCATAAAAAGTATATTAATGTAATAAATGAAATTTTTTTATTAACCAATCTGTTCGAAAAATTACAAGTGTACGTTGACAAAAATACTACACTTAGGGCACCAAATCCAACACATGCATCCTCCACCAGGGTATTTTCATTCTCCTAATCAAGTGTGCAAACTTCAACGTGCTTTGTATGGTTTGAAACAGGCCCCTCGAGCTTGGTTTTCAAAATTCAGCTCTACTAAATCTGCTTTTTATTTTGTATCAAGTCATCATGATTTTGCATTATTTATTCGATGCTATGATTAGAGTATGATCTTCCTTCTTCTCTATGTGGATGATATGATTATCATAAGGGATGACACAAATGTCATTGTCAAACTGCAACAGTACCTTAGTCAACATTTTGAGATGAAGGATCTTGGGTCTTTTAGTTATTTTTTGGGTCTTGAGATTTCCTCTGGCGATGATGGCTACTATCTTTCTCAGGAAAGCAATGCTTCCAATTTACTTTCTCATGCCAATATTACTAATAGTAAGACTGTTCCTACTCTTTCTAACCCTACTTTATACCAATAGCTTGTTGACAGTCTAGTCTATCTTATGGTGACTTGACTTGATAGCGTTCATGCAGTTCATATGGTTAATCAGTTCTTGACATCTCCTAGATAATCTTATTTTCATCAGTTTTTCGTATTCTTCGATATGTCTAGGATACACTTTCTTATGGCCTTCATTTCTCTACTCTTTCCTCTTTTGTTCTTGTTGGATATTTTGATTCTAATTGGGTAGGAGATCCTACAAACCGATGCTCAACCATCGGTTATTGTTTCTTTCTAGGTGATTCACCATTTCTTGGCTAAGTAAGAAATGCATCGTTGTAGCTCACTCTAACACTGAATCTGAATATCGTGCTCTTACTAATGCCACTTCGGAGTTACTTTGGCTACACCGACTAATTGAAGATATGGGACTCTCGTCTTCATCGCCATCGTCTCTGCATTGTAATAATCACAAAGCGATTCAAATAGCTCATAATTATGTGTTTCATGAACATACAAAACACATAGATATTGAATGTCATTTTGTAAGATTGTTACCCTCGTAGGATATCATTCGTCTCTTTGTGATAATATCCGTTCTCCCAAGATGATCCTATTTTATCTCATGGTAACCATTACATCTTCCTTCATGAAAAGTCAATTACTATCAAATAGTAATCAAGGCATTCATCACAAATACGAATGACTTATGACCACGTTTACTTTTCATCTACCATGTAATTCCAATGAGAGAATATAATTTATCCATGTCTCAGGATATGAATTCCACTGCTGTGAATGACACTACATATTGCAGAATTTGTACACCCAACACACCAGTTTTCAGTTCTTTACCTATTCGAATTCGAGATTTTACTTACATCAAAGTGTACGAGTTGTGCATACATAGTCCGTCATCCACTGGATTTAGGTATGCCACACTATGAACATCACAAGTGAATAAATCTATAAACTGATTCATGATCTATTCTTCTTGGGTCCAATCTGATGTACTATGAGTTTAGTCAGTCACATCCATGTCTTTATCTTCTGAGTGTCATCCATTCCGATGCCCAAAACAAAACATCTCCCCAATTGGACTTAATGGATGACATATAAGTCTTTCAATCGGTTTGCTCATTTTTTTATTAGACTAATAACATGTTTAGGTTCATCAACTAATACAAGTAGTCTTTTCGTGTTATGATTCAACCACATGTACCGCTTAGTATTAGTTTAAACATTAGACAACCAATGAGCAACATTTGCTTCTATTTTTCTTTACGTGCAAAATCTATATGAGGACAATCATAAAAGTATATTAATGTAATAAATGAAATTTTTTATTAACCAACTGCTTGAAAAATTACAAGTGTACGTTGACAAAATACTACACTTAGGGCACCAAATCCAACACATGCATCCTCCACTGTGGTATTTTCATTCTCCTAATCAAGTGTGCAAACTTCAACGTGCTTTGTATGGTTTGAAACAGCCCTCGAGCTTGGTTTTCAAAATTCACTCTACTAAATCGCTTTTATTTTGTATCAAGTCATCATGATTTTGCATTATTTATTCGATGCTATGATTAGAGTATGATCTTCCTTCTTCTATGTGGATGATATGATTATCATAAGGGATGACACAAATGTCATTGTCAAACCGCAATGATACCTTAGTCAACATTTTGAGATGAAGGATCTTGGGTCTTTTAGTTATTTTTGGGTCTTGAGATTTCTCTCGGCGATGATGGCTACTATCTTTCTCAGAAAGCAATGCTTCCAATTTACTTTCTCATGCCAATATTACTAATAGTAAGACTGTTCCTACTCTTTCTAACCCTACTTTATACCAATAGCTTGTTGACAGTCTAGTCTATCTTATGGTGACTTGACTTGATAGCGTTCATGCAGTTCATATGGTTAATCAGTTCTTGACATCTCCTAGATAATCTTATTTTCATCAGTTTTTCGTATTCTTCGATATGTCTAGGATACACTTTCTTATGGCCTTCATTTCTCTACTCTTTCCTCTTTTGTTCTTGTTGGATATTTTGATTCTAATTGGGTAGGAGATCCTACAAACCGATGCTCAACCACTGGTTATTGTTTCTTTCTAGGTGATTCAGTCATTTCTTGGCGAAGTAAGAAACAGACTGTTGTAGCTCACTCTAACACTGAATCTGAATATCGTGCTCTTACTAATGCCACTTCGGAGTTACTTTGGCTACACCGACTAATTGAAGATATGGGACTCTCGTCTTCTACTGCTACTGTCCTGCATTGTAATAATCACAAAGCGATTCAAATAGCTCATAATTATGTGTTTCATGAACATACAAAACACATAGATATTGAATGTCATTTTGTAAGATAGCGTGTTGCTCAGGGTATTCTACACCTTGATTTTGTCTCCTTATTAGCTCAGATTGCAAATATTTTCACAAAGACGCATCTTCCAATCAGATTTCGTGAATTAGTTTCCAAACTCAAGCTACGGTCCACAGCACCACCTTGAGTTTGAGGGGGATGTTAATGTAAATTTGCATTTTAGCATTCAAATTAGGCTATAACTCAAGATTTTGACTAGTTAGTTTCCATTTATAGTTCCTAGTACTAGTATAAATACCTAGCACTTGTAAAGCAATAGATATATTGAAATTCATTCTTCTTTCTTTTCCTAAGTTTCATAACAATATAAAACATTTTGAGTATTTGGAAACTTGCAAAGACATTTATAATTCATAAAACGAGTGATCAAAGCTTCTCAACTTAAAAACAAGGTTTTGTGGGTTAAGATTAAGTAGAAGTTTTACTATAATTTAAACTTTAAAAACAATTTTAAAAAAATCTTAAAAACTATATACAAGCATTTTGAAGGCTTTAAAATCAACTTAAAACCTTTTAGAAACCTTTTTCAGGTGATAGAAGGTGTCCAAAGGTCATATACGAGCCTTGGAAGGCTCAAAACGGCCTAAACAATGCAGGAGCTCCATCCAGAGGCCTAGGTATGAAACTTAAGCCCATGTAATACAGGTTTTGGCATTCTACTAATTTGGGTATTGATACCCAAGGCAAAGGTTTTGAGCCCTTGGCCCCTGAAGCTGAAAATTAGTCCAAAAACACTTAAGATCATACATAAACATGTCCATATCCTTCCCATATGTTCCAAAACATAAAACTTCAATTTCAAAACTCATTTAAACTCGAAACACAAAGCATAAACACATCTAGTCCAATAACAAAATAAAGCTTGAATAATTACATTAAAACAACTTGAATTTCAAATCAAATTTTACTAATATCGCATTCAAGTTAAACCCTTATGTGCATCATAATTTCTAATATCTAAAGCATTTTGAATCAATTAGGTACAAACTCAAGTGATTAATGATGTGAAGCTCCCAAGCCCGAACCTTATATACGTATCTTTGAATCCCAACCTACACATTTTAAACTATTAACATGTGAACTTAAATAGCTCAGCAAGTAGTCAAGGGTAATCTAACTTATCCTATTCCCTTATTAATAATGAGCCCAAAATTCATTACAAGATTAATTCATTTCTTCCTTTAGTAACTCAAACAAATTCATTTCTTATTTCCCAACTATAAGGGCTCAACTTACTCATTTTATGCCTTACTAACCCATCATAATAAGGAAATTCTTATTCAAGTTTTTTTGTTTATGGTTCAAATGAAATTAGATTCAAAGTTTACTCCCTTAATTTGGAGCCTCTCAATATACTTTCATAAAAGCACAACTTATGGTCCTTAGTCCCTTATGTAAAATCGTACTCCTTATCACCCATTCTTTACTACGGGCATAGGGATTTATAAATTTTGCTCTCCAATTAAATCGTATGGTTATAGTTAAAATTGTATGGTTTATAGTTGAATCTTAATACTTTATTACAATTCATATTTGAGTGCAAATTTCATTATTAGGATTTTAAATTTATTTCAACCTTAGTAAAATCTAGTAAAGCATGATTCAAATACTTAAGATCCATCCCACACAACTGAGAAGTAGATAAGTGCTAGGTACCATATCACATCCTTACAATACAAGAAAATTGCACACAAGTGCATCTATCCCACAACCAAATTGCACATAAATTCATCCATCCCACACAACCAGAAAGCATCGAAGTGCTAAACCTAAAGGCATGAAAATCTATATGTGAATGCAAGGTCTAAAGGCTAATAGAAAGTGCACGTAATATGTGCAAAGCCCAAGGTCACAAATCTTCAAATACAGAACTCTAAGTACAAAACTCCAAGTACACAACTATTTCTATTGGCATGTCAATTATATACTATTTCACTAAATTTATTAGAACAATTAACTTACAAAATAATCAAACATGTAATATCATACTAGAATCGTTCAAAGGAACATTCATATGCATACTACTACATTTACTCAATTCACATAATTCATTTTGAGTCACTTGTTGATCCTCATTAATTGGGGTCACACATCAAGAGCTTATAGAGCCATGGATTATTATTTTATTCATTTTTACTCATCACTTTAGTAATATACCTCACCAATTCACTTTCATGCACATTTAATATTCATACATTAGGCTTTATGTTCAATCTTTAAATTCAAGGCTTTCATTTATATAAATCATACACATATTATCACGTATCAATTTCTTTTATTGAAAAAGATGATCATATTGATATATTAATCATTAATTTGCTATGACAATATACTATCATAATTATTCTTATTGACATTATAACTCGTACATATTCAAATATATTCAATAATTTGATTAATTAATTCATGGCAACTAAATTTTCCCATAACACATTCTTATTTAATATAACATTTCAAAATCAGGACATGATAATATTTTAAATCGATATGATAAAGATATTAAATCAATTAAAAATTATATGCATGACAATTAGAAATATATTAATAAATTCAATAATTAAATTATTAAAATATTAATCATGTAAAAATTAGTAAAATTATACTAATGATTCCTTTCCATAGATGAGAAAACATACATCCATTAGAAGCTAACAGAAACACGCATGTCTTATGGTTAAATCCATAAGGTTCTGGCGATTAAAATATATAACATCTATTTTTTCAAATGTTAAACATAAAAGCTTTAAAAAAATTATAATCGCGAATTTTTAAAATTTAAGGATTTTTTTTTTTAGTAAACAAAATCATATTTAGAAATCGAGATACTGGAATCATTTGTGACATGAAATCTTAAATTCAATCCTTAGAAATCCCACTTTTATCACATTCAATTGAATAAAAAATATCCTAAACAAACAGGCAAGACAATGTTTGCATTTCATATATCAATATGAGTTTTAGTAAGATCTGACGATTCCAACACCAAAAATTAAAAAGAAAAAAAACAAAATACCTCGGTGTTTATACCATATTGAATACTATATAAAAAATGCTGATTTGAAGTGATAATTGTTTCTTCTCTTTAAATGATTTTAGGACAGAGGTAAAACTTTGAATCTCTGAAAAACCTTACAATTGTCTCAGCTTTGTCAGCAGAAAGGTCTGTAGTTTCTAAAATGTATTCTTTTGATGCTTTAGCAATCCCTTCAATTGAACCAATTGCTTGATTTAGCTGCAAAGATAATCGAGTTATTCAACCATGAACATGAAAAATTTAAACTTTCTTTTGCCATGGATAAAATTTTAGTAAAATATTGCTACCATTTTAGAACGGTACTCACAGCATAGGAAAGTAAAAATAGCAGAATGCTAATTGCTCTAATTTCATATCAATTTTGTCAAGGGCATATATATTTGTGGGTATATATATGAAATAAACTTATATGAATAGGATAACAACTCTAAAAGAAGAAAGTAAACTGAACAAGCTCGACAAGGACAACATAAATACCGCATTTGCATCGTGGTTATCAATCCCTGGTATGGATGTTACCACTCTAATGAAATTTTCCAACTCCTGCACTGATTGGTTCCTCTTCACATGCAAGAAAATGAAAAGGAAACAAAATTTCCACATAATAGATCTTAATATGAAGAATGGAGACAAGTTATGATCTTCCAACGAACCTCAGCTTTCAATTTTGATTTAACCTCTTGCTGTTTGCTAACTGTAGTTATATAGCAGTTTATCAGTTACTATAAAGCTTAAAATTCCATGAAGGTAGAATAAATTAATATACATTTTTTTATATCTAAACACTAAGTTTAATGTTAAATATATATTAGATATAATTGATAGTTATAAAAAACTGCAGTGAGTTAATGGTATGTTTTTTTACCGATTCAATTTGATTTATACTAGCTGGATTAATAGCCAGTTTTTATTACTAACTGGACTTGTCTGCGGTTTTTGGTACAAGCGGCTCGACACATAGATCCAGTTTTTTAATCATTGCATTGGGTTAAAGTGTTCAAACGTAGATAGGATCTTCTTACCTCCACAAGAGTGAGCTATCTTCACAATCTTTTCAAAACCCATCTCAATGTCTTGAACTGGCACAAATGTAGGTCTACCAAGCTGCATTTCATACCTTTCCACCAAAATCATAAAATCTATGAATTAGTTATTTGAGAATTATTATACAGTCAAAACGCAAAAACCATAAAAAATGTAGTTTGGTTGGTATAAGAATTACTTGAAGTAAGAGCACAGAAAAGAATCATTTTGGTCCCTAGTTGGAAGGTTAAGAGTGACGTAGAGATGAGCAAACTGAGCCTTGAGCTTTTTTGCCCTGTAAATGTCAGATCAAATGATTCAGAAGATGATACTAGAAGATGGATCAAATAAGAGCAATTATTAATATAATATTTCACCTGCTGAATATTGTTCCGACATTGCCGCAATCCCATTTTGTTACAAAAATAAATGCTACAGACAATCCTCCACAATTGAAAATGAAGTCCTACAAATAATAAAAGCAGCTGAGTTAGGAACCAATCATCCGTACATCGGATGACTGTAATAAGGAGGAAAAGAAAAGAAAAAAAGGAAAACGAAGGAAATACAGGGGAAATTGGAACAAAGTTAAGGCGGAAAGAATTTGCAGCGAGGAAGGAGGAGATGAAACTGATGAAAGATGGGTGTTGTTGGTCCCTCCAGGTAGTGTTCATCATGCAAACCCCAGCAGAAACTGCTTTAATAAAACAAATTAATTGACACATTGAAGCGAAAATTCCTACAAAATACGATTGTGTTTGATCAAGCACTTGTTCAGCAAAGAAAAAGCAGCTAGCTTCTCCTCACAATCAAACATCTCAAATCACAAACAGCAGCTGCCTGATTCTATATGAAATATTATTCCTCAAAACCAATATAGTAGCAATGCATAATTGATTATATACCGGATGTTGTTCAGGAAAACAAAAATCGAATCGTCCTTTGCTTTCTCGAGAAACAAACAGAAACAAAAGTACAGAGAGTTTCTTTCTACCTGAACTCTTCGTAACCTTGGAACATGGATTTTCAAGCACTGGATCCGCGTAGCCTGATTTGAAATTCGCCATTTCGAGCTAAAATTTAGATCTTCCAACTGACACCAAATGAACCGTGGAAAACTTGGGCGGGAAATTCAAATAGCTACCTTCCCAATAATTTTTTTCCTTTTACGTAAATTAAATTAGTTTAACGTAATTTACGCAAATCTGACGTGTTTTTCTTTTGATCCCCACCAGCAAACAATATAAATATCAATGTGGGTAAAATATACACTTAGTCACCCTGTTGTTAGTGTATTTTGGTAATCTAATTATAAAATTTTTTATTTTCGTTACTAGTGTTATCCTTTAATTCTTAGTCACTTTCCGTTAAATTTTTAGAGCAAATGATGACATTGCCTCTTTTTTTTTTTGGTGAAATGAAAACATCAATTACATAAAGCAACCATTCGTTTTATCTACTTGTAATAAATCTAAAATATCCTTAGGAGCTTCATCCATAACTTGTAAGCTTGATTTCCAACTCAAACTGAGTTTAGCAAGACAATCTGCTACCAAATTGTGATTTCTTTGAATATGCTTTATCCGCCACTCCCCCTCTGAATGCAAAATACGAAGAGTTCTTCGGATCACAGTGATCCCTGAATCTTCCAAATCCATATCAGACAAGATCTGGGCAATTTCAAGATTATCTGTCATAATAGTGACTCGTTTATAGCCCTTACTAAGTAAAATGAGGATCCCATCAAGAATAGCCCAAACTTCGGCTTCAAACGAAGAGCACACACCAAGGAAACGGTTAAAACCCACTATCCAATTTCAATCACGGTCACAAGCCACGCCTCCTGTTGCAGCATAACCAAAATCTCTGGCTACAACTCCATCAGTGGATAAAAACACCCAATTGTCATCTGAATTGACTATCAAGGAAGAGCCCTGCTTGCTCTTAAAGTGATCTCCAACATAATAGTTGTAGTTTCGGCCCCAACAACTGGAGACTTTCACCACTTCCGATGCTGTCCACGATATGTGTTGGAAGATGAACAGATTTCTATTCTTCCATAGACGCCAAGCGATTAATCCAAACAGGCATGACCACATAAGACCATGATCCTGCAATCTTTCATGAAAACAAAGGTTAAGAGAAAGCAAATCCTGAAAAGAAATAGAAAAAAACATTTGTTTTAGCTGTTCTGGAATTACAAGCCGCCACACATCTTGCGCGGAAGGACAATCTCTAAGAACATGCACCAAATCTTCAATATCATGACCACAAATAGAACAGGAGCTGTACTGACCGATTCCCCTTCTAGCTCGTTCCACATTAGTAAGAAGTTTTTGTTTGAAAGCAAGCCAAAGGAAGACTCTTACTCTCTGAGGACCTGGATATTTCCAAACAATCTTCCAGTAATCTTCCTGGGAATTCCAAGAATTCTCTTTCAGAAGCCAATAGGCACTATGAACCGAGAAGACACCAGATGCAGACTGGGCCCAAATAATCCTATCCGACCCAGAGTCAGGGTGAGGAGGAGGAATGCTAATGATTCTATTTATTATATCTTCAGGCACCCAAGCGCGAAACAAATCCAAATTCCAGCAACCATCAGAATTGACCATCTCCCTGACACAACAATCCAAATCAAGGTTAGCAGAATGTTGAATTTTTGAAATTAAAGGGCCCATACCTGGAATCCAAGGATCTTTCCAACATCGAACACTAGCTCCATCTCCAATAGACCAAGCAATATTTTCTCGAAGAATTGGCCAAATATTAGAAAGTGCCCTCCATAAATGAGAACATTGGCTTCTATTGATAGAATCAGAGAGTTGATCTTTCCAACCGTATTTGGCACGAAGAACACGAACCCAAAGTGCATTACTTTTAGAAGCAAGATTAAATCCAATCTTCATAAGAAAAGATGAGTTTTGATCTTCCAAGTGTCTGAACCCAAGGCCTCCCCGAGACATTGGTTGACAAATAGAATTCCATCCCACTAAGGACATTTTGGGTTGCCCATCATTATTACCCCAAATAAACTATCTGACCAGTCTTTCAATGTCATCACTAACACCTTTCAGAATCATCAAGGATTGCATGAAATAATTAGGAATAGAAAGAAGAACTGATTGGGCCAAAGTGATTCTTCCTGCAATGGATAATTTCCTAGCATCCCAACTTTGCAATTTCTTCCTAACTTTATCCACAATAAAGCTCAGGGTACTTTTGGTAATCCTTTCGTGTGAAAGAGGAACACCTAAATAAGTACCAAGATTACGGACTTCTTGAAAACCAAAAAGTTGGTTAATTTGATTACGAACATTAGCTTCTGTATCTTTGGAAAAGAATATGTTACTTTTCCTAACATTGATTTGGTGACCTGAGATTTCACAAAATTTAGTTAGAATGCTATCCAGTAGACGAGCTTGGTCAAGCTGAGCTTTACAGAAGATCACTAAATCATCCGCGAAGAACAGATGAGAAACTAAAGGGCCTGTGCGAGAAAGATAAATTGGATCCCATTTTCCAGAGTCAATTTCAGCCAGAATAAAATATCCTAACCATTCCATGCAAAGCACAAAAAGATAAGGTGATAAAGGACAACCCTGACGAATTCCTCTCTTCGGCTTAAATTTTTGAGTAGGCGTCCCATTCCATAGAATTTGCATAGAAGAGGAAGAAATAGCGGACATGATAACTTTCCTTAAGGAGACTGGGATTCCAGCAATAACCAAAGAAGCACTTATAAAGTCCCAACTAACTCTGTCATAGGCTTTCTCCAAATCTAACTTAATAGCCATCCACTTCCTCGTTTCCTATTGCAACGCATAGAATGGATGATCTCTTGGGCTAGAATAATATTATCAGAAATGTTGCGTCCAACTATGAACCCAGATTGTTTTTGGGATATTAGCTTAGGAAAGATCACCTTGAACCGATTCACAATTACTTTCATTACCAACTTGTAGAGAACAGAACAAAGACTAATGGGCCTAAAGTGGCTAAAGTCTTCAGGATTCTCTTTTTTAGGAATCAGCACAATCAGCGTATTGTTCAATTCTGGTTCAATCAGACGTCCATCAAAAATATATTTAACCCACTTACAAACATCATTCCCAAGAATATCCTATTGACTTTGAAAAAAGTGAGCATGGAAACCATCACTTCCGGGAGCTTTCAAATGAGCCATGTCAAACAATGCCCTTTTAATCTCCTCATTAGTGATAGAAGCCTCCAGAAAAGTAATCTCTGAAGAATTAAAGCTAGGAAAACCAATATTTGGAACATCCCTCAAGGTAGAAGAATTCCCTCCAAAGAGTCCTTCAAAGAAATCCACCGCCTTAGCCTGCAGGATGTCTTGATCAGTACACCAATCCCTATTATCAATGCGTAAGGTTGTGATACGATTAAATTTTCTTCTCCTCAATGTGCGATTGTGAAAAAACTTTGTATTCCGGTCCCCCAATTGAAGCCAATCACAGCAAGCCTTTTGCCTCCAAAGTAAATCTTCATGATCAAGCACATTTTCCAGCTCATCCTGAATTTCTAATTCTTTTCCTGCTAAATACGTAGAGGAAGAATGCTCCAAAGTTTTTTGGATATTGTTAAGAGATCTCATAAGATTTCTCTTACGAGTACCCAAAAAGCCATAAATATTCCTGTTCCAATCTTTAGCAAAAAAAAGTGAAATTATTCAAAGAATCAAACATATTACCTGCGAAGTTCCACTTTTCTTTAACAAGGTTGGAGAAATCACTATGCTTCGTCCATCCCGCTAAGAACCTGAAAGGTTTGCGTGGAGAAAAGCTAAAGTCGGCCATAGTAGATAACAAGAGAGGCCTATGATCGGACTTAATACGAGTAAGATGGTGGACAGAGTATTGTGGAAAAGCGGACACCCAAGCATCATTAGCTAAGGCCCGATCAAGTCTGGCGAAAGTACCGCCTCTTTGCCAAGTGAAAGCAGGTCCATTAAACCCCAAATCCTACAACTCACAAGAGTCAACAAAATTACCAAAAAAATCACAGCACTTACCAGTAGAAACAGGACTCTTTTTATCTGTAGGAGATAAGATAGCATTAAAATCCCCCATAATTAACCAAGGAAAAGAAAGATTAGAATTAGCGGATTTTAAATCTTCCCACATAAGTTTTCGTTTAGACCTATCAGGACTACCATAAACAAAGGAGATAAAAAAAGAATTATTAGGAATAAGATGATTAACACATAAAAAATAAATTGCGGATGATTACGAATAATCTGAATTTGGATAGAATCCTTCCATCCAATCCATATGCCACCTGAAAAACCAATAGCTTCAACCCGATGTGAATGGTTAAACCTTAATTTTTTAATAATAATAATATTAGCCTTTATACCACTCACTCTCGGTTCCACCAAACAAACAATATCTAGCCTGTGCTCTGTATTGTATTCCTAAAAGACTCGTAAAAATTTCCTGCTAGCACACCCTTAACAATTCCATGAAAAAATTTTAAATTTAAAGCCATAATAAAAACGAAAATAAAATAAAAAATAAAAAATAAAATACACCAAAAGCCCAATAACAATTATAAAAAATATCAGAACAAATAAGGACTTATAAGAACACCCTTACTATCCAGGAGCCTTATCTCCCTCTATCTGCGCAACAGTATCAGTATTAGTTACAACCCCAAGATTAGGAATTGCAAGGGTCGAAATGCTCTCGGTGATATACTTCATCGATTCCTTCAAGGGAGTTCTCTGGGCTCCTGATATTTTGAAGCGAGAGTTGCTACCATGAAGGAGTTTAGACTGTTTTTTAGCTTGACCTCTACCTTTATTTTTAAAAGGTTTACCCGAACCAGAGGATAGCATCAGAGAAGAATCGAAATTTTTAAGGGAATGAGCAATTTTATTTCCCTTGATATGAAGATTCTTATGAAATACAACTGCCGAATGTTGACCAGAATCAAGATTTCCAACATCCAGAGAAACAACAATATTATCTCGTCTTGAATCCTCCACAACTTTCTCATTTTTAGAGTTTTCTTCTTCCAGCCTGGAACCCATACCGTCGCCTGGGTTTGTTTGCATTTCATCTACTGCAAAAGACCGACTGTCCCTTCCAGCAGTGGCGGAGAGATGCTAGGCTACCAACTCTGGAACAGAAGAGTCCAGAACTCCCCGGGCCTGACCAACAGGTAAGCCCCATTACCCAAACTATTAGCAGGCTTCTCTAAATTGTGAAAATTTTCCTTCAGACTAGAACTGGGCTTACTGGGCTCTGAATTTGGCCTGCTATTCATTTTAAAAATAGGGCCACCCTTCTCCATCAAACCCACCTCCTTTAAATTACTATTAATATTTTTTCGGCCATTAAGGAAACTAGCAGAAGCTTTTCCCATAAAATTACCTTGTGAAATTCCTTTTCCTTTATAACGCCTGGAATCAGCAAAAAATCTTCAACATCCTCTTTGTGCGTATCTTGGTCATTAAGGACTCTAAAACGGGAACCTTCTTTTTCAATTTGTTGGCTATTAGAGGAATTGTTCACATTTTCTCTAATTTTCCGCCTTGATTTCTTTTCAACGATCATCCATGGTCTAAAATTCTCGTGTTCCTTCTCTCACCCATCTTGACCGTGATCTGATTCTCCGATGACATTTTCGATGAGGCATTCTCTTTTTCAGTATGGCTTTCGAAAATTTTGAAAGGACAAGAATTCTCCACATGCCCATATCTCCCACAGTGAAAACAAATTGTAGGTAAAGATTCACATCCAACATTCTGCTTTCAACCGTTAATCAAAATATGGGATACCAACGGCTTCTCCAGGTCGACATAAACAACCAATCTAGCAAAACGTCCCCTAGTCCTACTATCCGTGTTCATGTCCAATTTAACCACTTTACCAACTGTTTCCCCTATCTCAGTGATGATCTTATGATTGTATAAATAACCAGGTAAACCAGGGAATCTAATCCATGCCCTCACGACACTGGGGTAAGCTTGTGTGGGATCAAAGGCTAACGTCCAAGGTTGAACCGTCAAATATTGACCAAAGATGATCCAAGGACCCTCAGAAAGCGCCTTTTCACAGTCCAATTTATTCTGAAATTTAACCAAGAAATATCCATTTTCTATATCCATCATATGTAGAGCCGCTGAAGGTCTCCATAGATTGTATAATTTATTCTGCAAAATTGAAAAACCAATATTACGACCAAGAAGTTTTAAAATCTCTGTGTTTTCCATACCTTGAATAAGGATTTTATGAATCCTATCCGTGAAGGAAATGGAAGGTATGCCATTGAGAAAAGATTTTTGAATATCCCCATCCAAAATATCTAAATCATCTTTTCCTTCCAAAACATTGAAAGAATCCTTTGACGATTGGCCGACAAGCATGTCCTTCAACGAGACAGGTTTTTCCGGGGACGAGTCGATCAACATATTACTATTTGTATCAACATCTTCGCCTCTGAAACGAACTTTCTTAGGGATCAATTCCTCAGAAATGGATTTTTCAAAGTCAGATTTTTCACAGAGAGAACTCATTATCGAAACCTTTTTTTTTCTTCTGTTTAGTATAACTATGTTTCTCCCATTGCCTTTTTTTCAATTAGTATAATAACACTATTTCTCAACACTTATATATTATATCAATTTAATCCTAATTCTAAATAATTTAACAAATTTAAATTTTTATATTTACAAATTCTATCAATTTAGTCCTTCGAACTTTTCACCAATCAAATTTTATTTTATTTTTACCACTAATTTCTTCTTCCCTTCATCTTCAGCCACTAGTTGCCCTTGTTCCACCCTTGTGCTAACCATCAGCAACCCTTCTATCATCGACCAAAGCCTTCTCTCACAGTCTTACCTTACGCCTCTATCAAACTCTTCACAACACCCATTTCCCCATGCCTTCAACCAACATTAGCATTGTGTTATTTCTCCAATCACCAAGCACAAAACTTAGCACCCACAATTGATATAAGGTAGCGAAATAGGATCGAGATCAAGTTGTTTAGATGGTAAGCTTATTATTGAAAGGCACCTAAAATAACAAAAGAATGATCAGCAAACAAAACTTTAAATAACATGGTACATAATTGAAGCAAAGATAAGAAGATAAGGATAAGAAAGGATAAGTTTTGATAGATTGGATAAGAGTTCTTTGGCACCTAAGAATAAGGTGTTGGATGATATGAACATCACATATATAATAAAAATAATTACATGTTATTATTTACTAAAAGGTTAACCCAAATTAAAAGTGATCTAATTTGGTTAAGACTTATTAGGCTTCAGTTATTAAATGAAGTTGTTGGATTGGTGCCTTAAGTGTAGTATTTTCGTCTATGTACACTTGTATTTTTCGAACAAAATGGTTTAATAATAATATTCATTAAATACATTAATACTCTTTGTATTTTCCTCAATGTTTTTGCATGCAAAGCAAAATGGAAGCAAATATTGACTCATTGGTTATCTAATGTTTAACAAATACCAAGTGATTGAAAATTAGCTTGTAGTAGTAGATTAACCTAAACATACCCTTTGCCTAATCGAAAATTAGCAATGCGGTTGAAAGACTAATATGTTGTTTATCAAGTCTAATTGGGGAGACGCTTTGTCTTAAGCATTGGAGCGGATGACTCCTAGAAGATAGAGACATAGATGTGATTGACTAGATTGACATTGCATCGGGTAGGACCCAAGTAGAATAGAACCTAAATCCATTTTTGGATTTATTCAGTTGTGACGTTCATGGTGTGACATACCTTAATCTTGAGTGTATGATGAACTATTTATGCGTAATTCATATACTTTGATGTAAGCAAAAGCTTAAGTTCAAATAGATAAGTGTTGGATCACCGGTACGCCCAGTGGTGCAGCGGAAAAATTATTCCGGTGATCATCAACCATGAATACATGTACGAGGAACGGATCAGGTTAAAATAGGGTCGAAGATATACCTTTTTTATTCAATCTGATCCCCTTGCGTGACGCCAATTCCAAGCCACAACAAAGTCCTCTCGGCCTCTACATAGTCCACCTAGTCGAAGAACAAAAAGAAAACTTGTAACACCTTAGGCGAATCCCATATCAACAAAGCATGGGAGAAACCTGGGTTATATAAAGGGGTAGTAACACTTAAGTGGTAAGAGACCTTTTTGGGGTGTATGGGCGCTCCCAAGAATAAAGTCGTCTGGGTCATGTGTGCTTAAAGCGGACAATATCTTATTGGGTTAGGTGCTAGCTATGACATTTATTGGTATCAGAGCCACTCGCCGTGCCTCTTGAGCGATGGCAGGAAAAACCGCAGCGAGGATGCTAAGTCCTTAAGGGGGTAAATATAACATCCTAGGCGAATCCCACATCGGCAAAGCATGGGAGAGACCTAGACTATATAAAGGTGCAGCAACACTTAAGTGGTAAGAGGCCTTTTGGGGGTGTTTGGGCGCTCCCAAGAACAAAGCCATGTGGGTCATGTGCGCCCAAAGCGAACAATATCTTATCAGACTGGGTGCTGGCTATGAAAAAAAATTTCACTTGAACCTTTTAGAAAGAATTTTGAAAAACAACTGCTAGACCCTCTCTGTTATTTTCTTGGTAACCCTCACACAATCAGGGATTTTTCCCTTTTTATTTTTATTTAATATCATGTAATTAGAAAAACGAAATTATCCCTAATTTTAGAGAAACATATGGAAGGCATATTAAAAATATTATATTCTTTCCAAAAGAATATCAAATTCCTTGTCTTTTTTATCTTTGACCGAAATTATTATTATAACTATTTATATTAATAATTTCGATAAACTATATTCAATTAATATTTTATATGAATTAAATTCATATATTAATTTTAACTATGTTCTCTATTTGTGTACAACACGTTTGTACATGTAATGTGTTCAATATTTAAATGTCAAATTAAATTAATTAAACAATTAATTTAATTCATGTGATAGCTAAACACAATACCAACTGTATTTGAATTCTGTTCGCTTCAACCATAGGGTGTGACCTTGTAGGCTTTGTAACGTTGGTAGTAATATTAGAACATTTCTAATGTCACAAGCAATGAGTTACATTTAGCAATGCATCGGTACTACCAAAGTTACAAGAAGTCGTAATTGGACATAACCTTTCTGTGATAAATTTTTCATGTATTTTATCTTTTTATCCTTTATATCTAGATTGGACAAGAGTTATGGTATAGTCACACTTGTATAGTCCAATCTCATATTTCTTGATATTCTGAGTAAACTACAGTAAACAAATAAGTGTGATATCTCATATTAACTTATTTGAGTATGACCATGCATTTCTAGTCTCAATCCATCAAGTGGCCTAAGATATTGCTCCCATTATATAGGAGTGGAAAATCCTATCTTGATCAATCATATCCAACTACATAGATTGTGGCATACCCAACATCAGTTTTTATAGTACAACCTGTTACGGTAGACATTTGACTATATCAAAATATACGACTCAGGATGTTGGGACAATGACTATATCAAAAAGCATGTATTGAGTTGAATTAAATTATAAAGTGTTGGGTTAAAAGTCCATGAAGCACATATAATTGGACCCAATACAGGAGAGGTCTAATTCCTCTCATATTACATTTAAGGGGAAACAACCCTAGTGCATTTAACTATGGTGTGCCATCCCCTCTTCTAGTTCAAGTAGGAGATTGGTTTTTCTATTAAATAAATATTATTTATGTTTTACTAATTCAACCAGGATTCTCCAATCTCTCCTTATAAATAGATGGCACTAATAGCTCTTTAAATATACAAGTTTCACATAAGTTTCACATAACTTTGAGATATTGTTATTCTACCAAAAAGGAGAGAGAATTTATTTTCTAAGTATAAATTCTATTTTCTAGGAATAACAATTCTATCAGATTCTATTGAGAGAGAATTAATTTCCTACTAAAGTAATAAATTATTTCTGGTTCTATGTTTGATTCATAATTGTTCAAACCCACACGCGAAGCAATTAGTGGTACAAGAATAGTGGGGAAGCTCGTTCAATGACCTTGTCTTAAATGTGGGTTGCCCTCATTGGATATCTTTTAATCGTTTTGAGATAAATTTGTTTTCCTTACATGATTCTATTTTATCTCATAGTTACCATTATGTCTTGATTCATTAAAAGTCAATTATTATAAAACAGTAATTAAATCATTTATCATTGAGACAAATGACTTGTGACCATGTTATTTTTTATTTATCATGCAATATTGATGAAAGGATATTATTTACCCTTTATGGCTATGAGTTCTACTATTATGGAATGATGCTACATCAAGCAGAAGTCGTATACCCAACACACCAACTTTCAGTCCTTATCTTTTCGAACTCAAGCTTTCACTTATATCAAATTATAAGAGTCACGCATATATATTCTATCATTGACTCCTGCTAAGGTATGCCACACTATGAACGTCACATGTGAATAAATCCATAAACGAATCTAGGATCTATTCTACTTGGTTGTCATTCGATTAATTGTCCGTCTAGTCAGTCACATCTACGTTTTTGTCTTTTAGAAGTCATCAGCTTCAATACCCAAGAGAAGGTATCTCCTTAATTAGACTTGATAGACTATATATCAGACTTTCAATCAATTTGCTCAATTCCAATTAGACTAAGGATGTCTTAAGATTATCTACTAATAAAAGTTATCTTTTTGAATTACGACCCAACCACGTAATACCACTTAATATGTAACACCCTATACTTGTCTTGGTTGCCTAGCCCGAATATCAAGATGCCACATCAATGTCTCGTGTCATACACAACAATTTAAAAGCTTGTTGTAAAAGAAATGTCTTCTATTTTAGTAGTCATATAGGTGTTAAGTCAATCTTCCTTTTTAGTTATCATCGTTACATGCTAAACATACATCACATAGTCTTATAACAATAATTATACATGCATTTAGACAAATCGACAAATTTTCCAAACTGTTATGTAGGTATCAATACTAAAAGAGTGGTATTGATATTTCTCTCAAGTGGTATCGATACCACTTAGAAAATTGATACAAATTAACTTACTATTTCTTGTTTCAAAAACCCAATTTTGGAAAATATCGGTACCACTGACGAAGTATCGATAATTTCACCCCGAGTACCGATACTCGAGATAAAATATCGATACCTACAAGAAAAATAGACTTCTTAAAATTCAAAAATAGCAGAGGTATCGGTTTTAAAGCCTGAATACCGATACCTTTGTTCTAGACCTTAAAAATATAACATGTATAAACACATTGATCATTCTCGATTAGTCCTAAACGTCAAGCATGAAATACCTTATAAAATACACAAAAAATACCTCAAACGGCAATCCCAAACATCATATTTTCAAGTCTACAAAATAACAATCATAATAGGCATACAATCAACTAAAAATTCATAGTAAAATCACATAACGTCTACCACATTGCCTTTTATTCCCAAAACCCAATTAAACAAATAACACCTACTAATAGCAATTAAGTTCCTGGCTTGGATCACTCCTCGAGACCACATTGCTCACACTGACACTACTTATCTGCAATGGTTTAAAAGAAGTGGGTGAGCTTAACAAGCTTAGTGAATGGTCAGAATAACCACTATGCAAACAAGTCGTCATGCATCAACCAAACAACTTATAGCATTTTTCCAAAACGTCTTTAACTTAGTGCCATAATTTACATATTTAATCATATTTCATGTATCCCTTTTACACATTTATATGCAGATATTTAGGCATACATTCCGATACATATTAATCACATATAGTCACATATAATCCCATTTAAACTCAATTTATAATAATTTGCATAGCATCCACATACTCGTTTAGGCATACATCACATTACACATATATACACTTTTCAAGATAATTTGGCACTTGAGCTATGTAACATAAAAGTGAGCTTTATCATCACTAATCAGATACACAGATCTCCAACACACCACACATAGACTCATAGATTTGAACATATCCTATAAGTGTAGCTTATAGCAAACATTCTCCAACACACCAAACATACATATCCCGGTTAATGGAGCTTAGCTCGCATTCCCTTATCTCTCCAAAAACTATCCCTGAGCCTCAATGCCCCAAATATCACAACACATATAGGTGAGTACTCACAATCCTATGGCATGCCAACTATATCCAATGGTCTCATTAAGTCATAAGGCCAAAATATCCATACTGTCATCAAACATTACTTTATCGATTATTCATACATATTCTCTGCATAACCATATCATTAGCACATTATACACACTGTCACATAGCATGAATAACATACTCTCATATTTATCATCACAACAGTCATCACAACATGTTCATATTTTATCACATCATAACTCTCTTTATCACAATTCACAAACATATTTATCAAATATTTAGCATAGGTAAAAGAACACTTACACTCAGAATTTAGAGAAAGGGTTTAAGCTACCTCTAAATTCCCAAATAACACAATAAATCACTTATTAACTACTAATTCAAACACTCACCAAAATATACGCTTTTGCTGAAAACCAAAAGCTTAGACAAGTTTTTCTTTACCTTTATCTCTACTCGTTAAAGGTCCTATTGACTCTAACACTTCAACAAGACAAGCCACACAAACACACATTCAACAATCAGTCATCAACTTCATTCAAACAGTCACAAAACATAAGCCTAAACTACATTATCTTTTAACCTAAACTTTCAATATAGAAAACTTTAGATTCAAATATCTCGGTATACACTTAGGGTGTGTTTGATTGTAGTAAAACATTTTCCGGAAAAGGTTTTCAGCCTTTTCCAGTGTTTGTTTGGCTGAAAATATTTTCCCCATGTAAAATCAATTACAAACACGGGAAAAGAAAGTGTTAAATTTTGGAAAATGACTTACCGTTTCTAATTCGGTAAGACATTTTCAGGAAAATTTTAGACACCGATCTTCCCTTTCCTTTCCTTCCCTTCCCTTCCCCTTCCCTTCCCTTCCCTTGACACTGATCTTCGCTTGCCATCACCAACACCGATTCTTAACATCGACACAAGCGTTCATCAACCTTTTTCTATGTTTTGATTTGAGCAATAATTGAGGAAGCGAAAATGGAGAAAACTGATGGAATTGGGAAAGAAAATGGAAGCATGAAGAAAAACAAAGTTTCAAAGGTGGATCAATTTGTGGGTATAATTCGCTTCACCACCTCTTGAGCGCAAATCTCAAGCCTCAACTCTACCGTGTCTTTTCTTATTCTTTTTCCCGCTTTCCGGGTTGTAATTTATCTGTCTTCACTTTGTTGATTAAGATTTTATTTATGTTTTCAAGTGTAGCATAATGCTAATATTATGCACAATCGAGCCCACCAATTGTTTACATTTTTGATCAAACCATCGAAAAAGGAAAGAAAAATCTTCCATCTACAACGCTGAAGCAAACTCTCAAGTCTCAACCTTGAAATTTGCTGGTTCTTAAACCCTCAAGATATAACCGCTATTCCTCTTTCGATTCTGTCTTGTTTAAGCAATTGCGTTTGGTTTTGAGAAAATCTTTGGAATATATAAGTTTAACCATTTCTTTTAAGATTTTCTTGAAGCAATAAAATTGTTTAGTGGATGGCAACTAATGCTACCACAATTAATCAAAATTTCTTTCTTTTTTCCTTTTGGTTTTGCATTATATCGGGATGCTTTGTTGTAGATATGCTCGCCACTCGTTACTAAAAGATTGGAATTAGTTAAAATTAACGGAGGCCTAGGAATACCGTGGTAGGCTTTCAATTGAAATTTTGCATATATAGATATATTGTCTCCTCCTAAACGCTAAAGAGAGAGGGAATGCTGTATGAAGTTTGAAATTTTAATGGTGTTATTAGTGAATTAGTAAATCGAAATGATTTTCGGTGTCTTGTTGCTAAAGGTCGAAGACCTCGGTATCCTCAGTAAAGAAATCAAGGAATAGAATTGGGATCGCCTCAAAATCAGCAAAGCTTGTTACTTGTGTAAGTTCTTGTTTGCTTTACTATCTTAACTTTTATAAGTTAAATATTAGCAAAACAAATATCGTTAATGGTTGCTTGATTCGGAATGAGTGACTTAAGTCGAGTGAGCTCGTTCTTAAGTAATTATAGACACGGATTTGATTCTTTTATAGCAATCTTGGGATAATAGTCATCTATTATCGGCCATCCTTATGTAGGTTAAGCAACCGTCAAATGTCAAGGAGGAAGTTTACGGGGCTCTCGACTTATTTATTACATGGAACTAGAGTTCCCTCTTATTACGATTAAGAAAGCATTGAAGATCCCTCTGAGCGAACAAGAATGGAAGAGAATAATTTAGGTAATCATTTCTCTTCGTTTTATCCTTTCTTTTGGCTTTCTACACTAAAAAGAGTTAAGTCTAGGAAAGTGCACTTGGTTTGCGGTGATAAAGTAGATGTTAAGCAAAGGTCAAGGAAGAACAATGGGAACGATTTCACCTTCTTGAATGCCTTAGCGGAGGATGGGAGACTTGAAGAGGTCAAGAGTCGTGGGTCAAACTATTTTCGATAATTTAGAAAGCACCCCACGTATTTTCTTTGATAAAATGATTTCTATTTATTACCACAAGGACATGCATGAGAAGATGTTTGAGTTATGTTTTTTTGCCATCTTATTCAAGACTCTTATGCAATTACCATAATTTGAATGGATAGTTGAGCATTTCTTCTATCTTTCTTTGATTTACGTGACTAACCATAAAGCGCATCGATTACTCCCAACTCGATTTTATATTCCTTAAAAATCATGTAGTACAGATTGAGATGGTTAGTGAATATGGTACATAGCGGTGTCTTTCTTTTCCTCGTGCTTTTAATCTTTCTATTTGCCTAAAACAATAATCGCCGGATAATTGATGCACAATAATCAGTTGAAATTAGGACCAATAATTGATGCTCTTGGTGCTTCAAGAGTCAACATACTATCTTTGCGGTATGGTCAATTTTATTGATCGATGCATAATATTCTAAAATGAAAATTAATGAGTCTATGATGCAAGTTCAGAAGCATGGATGATGCCATTTGCCTTACGTACATGAGAAAAGAGGTGGTGTGAATTTGCGAACACATTAGCTGGAGTCTACACAATTTCTTGAGAATTTACACTCAAGTATAACATGGTCATTATAAGCTCAAATCTTGAGAGGATATAAATCATGGAGGACTCTCGGAATATCTTTGTTATAATTGGAAATCATGGCAACATAATAGACTCTCCGAATCTTGCTCTTTTCTATTTAAATTGGGGACTTCAATGGAGCCTATTGCCTTTGTTGATTGCAATTGTTGATATTTCTAGCATATTGCTAGTTCATTTGCTTCATAGATATCGATGGTTGTCCGCCTCTTTACCGGTTGTATTAAATCAATAGGTGTCGTTGAAAATTTTGATTGTATGTATCATTCATTTTGATTTTACTATCGGTTCTATGAAATTCTTTTTGGGCCATGAGTGATTTTTTCTTAACAGTTGTGTGAGCACGTTTAGCCATATGTCTAGGTAAAAAGTGGGTTCTTCGCTTGTATTTTTCCTCTCTATTGGATGGCGACCTATAATATTGGGGCAATGCTTGATCTAGTAGTAGCTTTCAAAGAACATAGCTGATTGCATGCATATGGTTATGTATTTGTTGAATGCATACATATATACATATTTATGTCTATAAATATGTGCATTGAGATAAATTTTATAGGAGTTAGCTTTGTGTTATAATGTAGATTGGTTGGCTAAAGAATTGGTTATACTTGAGAGTGACTAAAATTTGATAATGATGCTATCTCGTGTTGTTTGTAAGACAACAAAAAAATTGCTTTTATCTTGAGCATAATTTCATCAGAGATTACTACAATTGATTCACTACTAATTAGTAAATTTAGAAGTAGTTTGCAATGCTTTTATATTTTAATAATTGAGTATTATTATATATTTAATTTGATTTATTTATTTATAAATAAATCATTGCAATAAATGTAAAAACAATTTAAAATATAAAAATTTATTAATATATATTAATATATGTAAAACAACTTTTCCAAAAATATTTTCGTGAAACCCGCCAAAGCAATAGAAAATATTTTACAGATTCAATCAAACACTGAAAATATTTTCCAGTAAATCATTTTACAGAAAAGTAAAACATTTTCCAGAAATCATTTTACAGAAGACATTTTACTGGCAATCAAACGGACCCTTAATCTTTTCGTACGAAATAAATCCTGTTCACCTACATATTCATCTACGGCTAACTATCAACTTTTAAACTACACAAAACTACACTTTTTAAGGTATCGAAATATTTCGACAAGTTTTGGCCTTTATAACGAAAATTCATTGAAACTCTTGAATTTCTTAACGAAACTTCAAAGTAACTTTATAAAGCTTCTAATCATGTTTAAAAAAGTTGAAAAACACTTTAAAATCAAGTTTTTATCCACAAACCCAAAATTCATCATTAATGACCCGATTTTTGGCTTTTATCATTAACATGCATTTTACTGGCTAAATGTCACACCCCAAACCCGGCCCGGACGTTATGTCCGAATCTGGCGGTGTCACATGGAAGTGATTTTCGTAAAGTGAGTTGTCATTAAAAACCTCCTTTCTTTATCACTTATTTACACTCTCTTTTGCTTAATACCAAGACATGTCGATCAATTTCAAATGTGATTCATATTCATAAGTTATTCTCTTTCAAAACGTTATAAATTTTCAAAACGTTATTTATCGCGAAAGCTTTTTAAAACAGTTTGTCAATTTGTGTGTATTTTGTTAAAACGTTTGTTTCGTTTTGAAAACTCGATTATCCCTACTACTAGCAGTTGTAAGTCAAAACAATAGAAACCCCAAATTAAACATAAAAGTTTAGGGAGGCCATTATTACAGTAAAATACCCCTAAAATAAAACCAAAATTATAATTAAGTACTAAATCGAATTAAATAGGTCGTGTGGCCACCACTGAGTCCTCCGCCGTACAGATCTGCCTATGTCTAGGGATTATCTGTATAGTCAAATCAGAAGGGTGAGTTTATGAAAACTTTGTGTGTAATCCCATAAAAAGAAAATGGATAGAAAGCAATCACAGTCTGGGCCTAGGCGTTTTTCAGTGTCAAAGACAATATCAGCTTGGGCTTTAGCCCATCTCAGCACAGAAGCAATCATGTTTTTGGGCCTTGGCCCATTACAGTAACAATAATCAGTACAATAACAGATTATACAGTATACAGGTCCTACCCAACCAGTCTCTACACTTCATCCCCGTCCAACCCTACACTCCATGTGGGGATATAATCAACCCACCCATCCCTACACTCTAAAAAGTAGCGAATGCGGCCCTAGGCAGTAGTTGCAGCTGAGCTGCCAGTAAGTTAGGCTCGAGGCCTTTCAGTACACTTCCTCCAATCACCCCCGACTACTCGCACTAATCAATTCGTTGGGAAGAAAAACCGCTTCACGATCGTCCCTTATATACAAACAACAGAATCAAAATCTTCTGAAACCAACTAAAAGAACACAACAACACTACTTACCATTATCGCATGGAAACAAAAGTCGATGAGCCAAATAGACCGAAACGAAAGATAAGGGGAAACACTTGAAATTTTGGCAACAAAACAAAACAAAAAAGAAAAAGAATTGAAGAGGGAAAATGGCAGCAATGGGAGATTTCGGTTGAAAACAAAAGAAAAAGAAAATGTGGAGAGGGAAAATTTTGGCAGGTAGAGGGAAAGCACTCGAAATCTTGGTAGCAACACAGGAAGATTGAAGTCCAAAGAAAACAAAAAGGGGGTGGGGAAGAAAGAGATAGAATTCGACTATAGAGGCAGAGAAAAGAAAAAAAAATAAAAATGAAAGATGGTAGATGAGAGTTCTGCAGAGATGTTCGGAATCAAAGGGTAACTCCCCAAACTCCTTGATTTATTCTACTAAACCAAATCCATTCCAACCACTTAGCATCCTAGTCCAACTCAAACGCCTCTACTCCTTACTTTTCTCCTCAAATCCCTCAATCCACTCCCCAAAATCCGTCCACCTCTCCCTCAACCACCTAATTCAAATTCCACTCCAACTCTTCAGTAGTTTGATTAGACTAAAACACCCACACGACACTAGCAGCAAAATAAATCACTCCATGACGCACACCAGTACTCGAACTCAAGACCACCAGTACTTTGCCACTCTACTTATCCACCAAATCAACAGGCCCATTCTGACATATTTCACTAACATTTATTTATAAGCCTACTGGCTAAAGATAGGGGTTTATTCAATTAAAAACAAAATTTTTACTTGGAACCTCTCAAACACTTCCCATAACACTTAACCACTAAAGCAGACATGTATTTATGTCACAAACATACGAAAATGGTTATATAAGGGATTTTTTTTGGGCGTTAGAACTCTACCCCTTGAAAGAAAATTTCGACCTCGAAATTTTACTTGACAAAACAGATGAGGATACTGCTATGGCATCGTAGCCTTAGGCTCCCACGTGGCCTCCTCAAAGCTATGATTACGCCAAAGAACCTTAAGCAGTGGGATGGATTTTCTTCTTAGAAGCTTTGCATCTCACTCCAATATCTAAACTGGCTCCTCCTCAAATGTCAGATCTGGCCTTACCTCGGTCTCCTTAATATGAACAATATGCGTGGGATCAGAGCGATAGCGCCTCAACATAGAGACGTGGAACACGCCGTGAATCAGATCCAATTCTGGAGGTAATTCTAACTAGTATGCAACTTGTCCCACTCACTTAAGCACACGGTAAGGTCCAATAAATCTAGGGCTCAACTTGCCATTGCGACAAAATCTTAATACCTTCTTTCACGATGAGACCTTGAGGAAAATGAAATCTCCCATTGAAAACTCAATCTCTCGATGCTTTAGGTTGGCGTAGGACTTTTGCTTATCAGATGCCACTTTCAGTCGGTCTCGAATCAACCTAACTTTATCCTCGGTATCAAAAACTAGCTCGGGACCCAAAACACACCGCTCGCTCAACTCAGTCCAACATGAAGGTGTGTGACACCTACGACCATATAAAGCCTCATAAGGTGCCATCTAAATGCTAGACTGATAGTTGTTATAAGCAAACTCTGCTAGCGGCAAGTAATCCTCCCAACTACCTCGGAAGTAATCACACAACTTCTCAACATATCCTTCAGTATCTGAATCACCCTCTCTGACTGACCATCAGTCTGAGGATGGAACGTAGTACTGAAGTCTAATCTTGTACCCAGAGCTTCATGTAGCTCCTTCTAGAATCGAGACGGAAGCGAGGATCCCTATAAGATATTATTGAAACTGGTACCCCATGCAATCTCACTATGTCAGACACATGTAATTTAGTCAGCTTCTGCAAAGAGTAGTCGGTCCAAACCGATATGAAGTGGGCGGACTTGGTCAATCAATCCATAATGACACATACAAAATCATTCTCAATGGGTGTGAGGGGTAACCCACTAACGAAGTCCATAGTCACTCTCTCCCACTTCCAAAGCAGAATCTTGACTGGCTGCAACAAACCTGAAGGTAACTGATGCTCAGCCTTATCCTGCTGGCAAGTCAGACACTTACCTACAAAATTTGTAACCTCTTGCTTAAGACCTGGCCACTAATATAACTCACGAAGGTCTCAGTACATCTTATTTCTGCCAGAAAGCATAGCATAAGGGCTACGATGTGCCTCTTTCAATATAGACTGCCTCAATTCAGTATCTTTCAGTACACAGATTCTCCCACAGAAATAGAGCACCCCTTCACTATTCAGTCTAAAATCCTCGGTATTCCCACTCTCAACCTGTCGAAAACGAAGACCCAATAACTTATCCTTTATCTATTTACCCTTAATCTGCTCTATCCACGTCGGGTTAACTCAAAGTTCATCCAACAGACTACCATCATCAAATAAAATGAAGTGAGTAAACATCGCCCTCAGGTTAGTCATAGCCCTACGGCTCAGTGCTTCGGCCACCACATTGGCCTTACCAGGATGATATTCAATAGTACAATCGTAGTATTTAAGCAACTCAATCCATCTACGATGCCTATGATTCAGCTCCGTCTGAGTGAGGAGGTACTTGAGGCTCTTGTGATTGGTGTAAATGATACACTTCTCACCATACAAGTAATACCTCCAGATTTTCAGTGTGAACACCACTGCGGCCAACTGCAAGTCATCCCAAATCGACATGTGATGCATCGCTGTAGACAGTAAACTCTTTTCCAGACTCTGGCTGTATCAAAACAGGGGCCTCAGTCAATATAGTTTTGAGCTTCTCAAATCTCTCTTGCTGCGCATCAGTCCAGTTAAACATCACACCGTTACATAGCAGTTTAGTCAACGGTGCTGCAATCAGTGAAAAAACCTATACAAATCATCGATAATAGCATGCCAGTCCCAGAAAACTACGAATCTGAGATACAGTCTTAGGCTATTTCCAGTCCAACACCACCTCAATCTTTCGAGGATCAACCCCAATCCCCTCAGCAGAAACCACATGGCCCAAAAATGTTACTTTCTGTGACTAGAACTCACATTTACTGAACTTGGCATACAATTTTTTCTCTCGCAAAATCTGTAGAACCATTCTGAGGTGTTCATCGTGTTCATCCTCAGTTTTCGAATACACCAGTATATCATCAATAAATACCACTACGAACTGATCGAGATAGGGCTAGAACACTCGGTTCCTTAGATCTATAAAAGTTGTCGGTGCATTCGTTAGTCCAAATGGCATCACTAGGAACTCGTAGTGACCATAGTGAGTCCTAAATGTCGTCTTATGCACGTTAGTCTCTTTAAATCTCAACTGGTGATACCCTGACCGTAGATCAATCTTGGAGAAAACGGAAGCACCTAAAAACTGATCAAATAGATCGTTTATTCTAGGTAGGGGGTACTTATTCTTTATGGTCAACTTGTTCAATTACCGGTAATCAATACACATACGCATGGATCCATCTTTTCTTTCAGAAACAGAATCGGTGGTCCCCATGGAGACACACTAAGGCGGATGAACCCACGATCCAATAGCTCTTGAATCTGAGCCTTAGGCTCCACAATCTCTTTTGGTGCCATTCTGTAAGGAGCGATGGACACCAAAGGTGTACCAAGAAAGAGCCCAATCCCAAACTCTACTTCATGATTCGGAGGTAACCCAGGTAGCTCTTCAGGAAAAATGTCTGGAAACTTGTTAACCGTCCTGATATCCTTAATTGAAGAATCTTCAAAATTTGAAACACTGTTGTAAGCTAGATACGCCTCACATCCCTTACGAACTAACTTTTCAGCCTCTAATGTAGAAATCACATTCAATAAATAGTTCTGACACTCCCTAATTACGACTACCTCGTTGTCTTCCACAGTTCTCAGTACAACCCTTTTCGTGGCACAATCTAAGCTCACTCGGTGTTGAACCAACCAGTCTATTCCTAGTATTAGATCAAATTCCCCAAAAGGCAGTTCCATCAGATTAGCCAAAAAGATAGCTCCTTGAACCACTAAAGGAACATATCTAAATAGTTTGTTAACCCTTATTGACTGCCCCAACGGACTCAGTACAGTGACCTCACTCGTAGTGCTCTCAACCAATATACCCAAGTTTTCAGATACGGTACAAGCTATATAGGAGTGAGTGGATCCTATATCTATCAGTGCAGTATGTGGTACATTATAAATAAAGAACGTACCCGTAATGACGTCCGGAGCATTTCCATCCTCTCGGTGACGAGCAGCATAAACTAGAACCGGCTGCCTCGCTTCAGTATGACCATCACCTCTATTCGGTGTCCTCTAACCACGACCCAAACCATTATCACCTCTAGCCTAACCCCGACCTCTCGGTGGCTAATGAACTACCCTTGGTGGCTGCGCAGTATTATTACCCGTAGCTTGAATCTGATCAGACCTCCGTAGACACTCTCTAATACGGTGCTCTAGAGAATCGCACCTCAAACATGCCCCAGTTCTTTTCTAACACTCGCCCTGATGGCGCCTACCAGAGTCAGAAAACGACGACTGTCCAACAGCAACAATGAGAGCCCCAACTCTGATCGACCCATCAATTCTGGACTTTTTCTTAGGCCTCTGAACAGAACTCGAGGGCCCTACATCCGTCTTATTCCTACCTCTCTCTCTGTCACGGTTCTGGCGCTCAATGCGCTTCACCTCTTCAACGATCTTCGCCTTATCAACTAGTGTAGTAAAGTCTCACTCCTTCTGTGGAGCTATCAGAACCCTCAGATTATCCCTAAGGTCATCCTCGAAGCGAACACATCGATCATACTCAGTCACCACCATACCACGCGCATAGCGGCTCAGTCGTAAAAACTCGCCTCATACTCGGCCACCGATCTATCTCCCTAAATCAAATTCAAGAACTCCCTCCAACGGGCATTCACATAGCTGGCACCCACATACATTCCCTGGAAAGAAGACTTAAAGAACTCCAAGGTCAGTCGATCGGGCTAAGTGCCCTCATTAACAGTAAGCCACCACTGATAAACCTTGTCTCATAGCAGCGATACAACACCCTTTAACTTCTACTCAGGAGTGCAGTCCAGGTCGTCCGTAATCCTCTCTGTGGCCTCAATCTAGTATTCTGCCATATTAGGGGCAACTCCAGCAATACCTCTAAAAAGCTCAGCTCCGTTAGATCGGAGTCGTTCCGTAACTGACCCGCGGCCTCCAGCTCCTGTATTGGGTCTAGCGACCCTCTCTAGAATCCTTAACATGGCTTGGGACAGTACGTTGTCCCTAGCCGCTCGATCATGATACCTAGTCTCAGTCACAGGTGAAGTCGGTGTCTCACTAGTTTCTAGATTAGGTAGATTGCCAGATGACGAAAACCCAGCTCGAGCACCTCGACGGCCTCTTGTACCCCGTCTGCGAGTACCTCTTGAGCTCATTGTCTATTTGCGTTAATCTGTATTAACAGTTTTATGCATCAGTTTATAGTTCCAGTGTTTAATAATAGATATTTTATGAAAACAGTATCAAAAGTGTAATGTTTGTTTTCGTATGACGCCGTGTTTACCAGTACTTATCGATTTTACTACAGTTTCAGTATACACTAACCTGAGTGTTTTCAGTACAGTCTATCTATAGTAGTCTCAGTATATACTAACTATAGCACTTTTAGTTTTTAAACAGATATCAGTTCAGAGGACTTACAGGATCGGTGCCAGAGACTCGATGTGCCACACATTCAGTAAAAATGTTTCAAATCATTCAGAAATCAGTGCTTTAAAAACCAAGTTTTAAACTCAAATCCACGGTCGAGTTTTCTAACCTGGCTCTGATACCACTAAATGTACACCCCAAACCCAGCCCAGACGTTATGGCCGAATCTGACGGTGTCACATGAAAGCCTTTTTCGTAAAGTGAGTTGTTGTTAAAAACCTCATTTCTTTATCACTTCTTTACACTCTCTTTTTCTTAATAGCAAGACGTGCCGATTCATTTCAAATTTGATTCATATTCATAAGTTATTCTATTTCAAAACGTTATAAATTTTCAAAACGTTATTTATCGCGAAAGTTTTTTAAAATAGTTTGCCAATTTGTTCGTATTTTGTTAAAACATTTGTTTCATTTTGAAAACTCGATTATCCCTACTAGTAGCAGTTGTAAGTCAAAACAATAGAAACCTCAAATTAAATATAAAAATCCAAAGAGGCCATTATTACAGTAAAATACCCACAAAATAGAACTGAAATTATAATTAAGTACTAAATCGAATTAAATAGGTCGTGTGGCCACCGCTGAGTCCTCCGTCGTACCGATCTGCCTATGTCTAAGGATTACCTGTACAGTCAAATCAGAAGGGTAAGTTTAAGAAAACTTAGTGTGTAATCCTATATAAAGCAAACAGACAAAAAGCAATCACGATCTGGGCGTAGGCCCTTTTCAGTGTCAGAGACAATATCAGTTTGTACTTTAGCCCATCTTAGCACAAAAGCAATCATGTGTTTGGGCCTTGGCCCATTACAGTACAAGTCCTACCCAACCAGCCTCTACACTCCATCTCCGTCCAACCCTACACTCCATGTGGGGATATAATTAACCCACCCATCCCTACACTCCAAAAAGTACCGAATGTGGCACTAGGCAGTAGTTGCAGCTGAGCTGCTAGTAACTTAAGTTCGAGGCCTTTCAGTACACTTCCTCTAATCAATATCAATCCGCAACCCAATGCAATGCATCATACAGTCATGTTATGGTATCATGTATAATCAGTACAGTACAAATAACATGCTCAACATACAGACATACATATCTATCTCATATAGGCATATAACAGTATTTTAGTCATTTCAGTCAATAAGGGGTCTAGGTAAACTTACCGACCCTACAGTAGGTCCACAGTCGACTCGGGCGACCCGTGCAACCTTAGCAGTCAAACAGTGAAAATGGGCCCAAAGGCCCATGTTGTATGCCCCTGTAGGCCCACACGCTTGTGTGGGACCCACATGCTCGTGTGGCCTACACGGTCTAATTCGGCCTGACCCATGTATCGAGCATGGCCGGCCTCGTCGATCACACGCCCATGTTCTGTTAGACGGCCTAGCACACGGGTGACTGAACGCCGGTATGGCGTTGACAATCATATTTTCGGCTTTTCATTGATTCCCGTTTTCAAAGATTTTTTACACACCTAAGTCATTCTTGATGCTTAAGCATTTCTTAACCTTTTTCAACCACAATCACGCCTGACTACTCGCTCTAATCAATTCATTGGAAAGAAAAGCCGCTTCACGATCGTCCCCTATATACAAACAACAGAATCAAAATCTTTCGAAACCAAATCTAAAAGAACACAACAACACTACTTACTGTTATTGCACGGAAACAAAAGGCGAGGAGCCAGATAGACCGAAACGAAAGATAAGGGGAAACACTTGAAATTTTGGTAACAAAACAAAACAAAAAGAAAGAGAATTAAAGGGGAAAATGGCAGCAACAGGGGATTTCGGCTAAAAAAAGATAAAAATATAAAAAGGGAAAAATTCGACAGGTAGAGGGAAAACACTCAAAATCTCGATAGCAATACAGGATGATTGAAGTCCAAAGAAAACGAAAAGGGGGTAGGGAAGAAAGGGACATAATTCGACTGTGGAGGCAGAGAAAAGAAGAAAAAATAAAAATGAAAGATGGTAGAGGAGAGTTTTTCAGAGACTTTTGGAATCAAAGGGTAACTCCCCAAACTCCTTGATTTACTCCACTAAACCACATCCAGTCCAACCACTCAGCATGCCAGTCCAACTCAAACGCCTCCACTCATTTCTTTTCTCCCAAAATCCCTCAATCCACTCCCCAAAAACCATCCACCCCTCCCTCAACCACCTAATTCAAATCCATTCCAACTCTTTAGTAGTTCGGTTAAACTAAAACACCCACACGACACTAGCAGCAAAATAAAACACTCCCTGGAACATACCAGTACTCGAACTCAAGACCACCAGCACTTTGCCACTCTACTTATCCACTAGACCAGCAGGCCCATTCTAACATATTTCACTAATATTTATTTATAAGCCTACTGGCTAAAGATAGGGGTTTATTCAATTAAAAAAATTTGCCCAAGCTAAGGCTAGAACTTGAGACCTCTCAGACACTTCCCAGAACACTTAACCACTGAAGCAGGCATGTATTTATGTCACAAACATACGAAAATAGATATATAAGGGATTTTTTTGGGGAGTTACACCAAAAACCTAGTTTTAAATACTAGATAACATTAAAATCACATAAGGAATTGAATCATTACCTTAGATGAAGAAAATCTATGCGTTTGATCAAAAACCCAAAAAACCCGAAAGCTTGACAATGGAGGAACTATGATATTTTTGGGTGTTTTTCTTGGTCTTTTATAGAGGTTTAAGGTTCAAGGGTGATAGAAATCAAAGAGGATTTGGAATTAGAGTTCAAAATTGATTGAAATAGCAAGAGAGAATCAAAGGATGGCAACACTAGCGAAATGAATTATTATATGTATATGCCTGAAATACATGAAAATGATGTTACTTGATATGTTGAAAAATGAGATGAAAGATACATGTGTATGAAACTTGCTTGATGACTATGTACATTTGTGATTACGAGTTATTATATGAATTACATGACAAACATGCTTGATGAGGATATGTTTTTAGGCATTTGGCCAAATTGGTTTGAGCATGTTTAGTTTGCTTACCTTAAATGTGAATTAAATGGTAAGTTAAATTCCATATTATACGAACTTACTAAGCTTTAAAGCTTACTCTGTTTTATTTTCCCTGTTTTATAGTAATTTAGAAGCTCGTTGGGTTGGAAGCTTGGCGGAGATATCTCACACTATCCATCAGCTCATTTCAGTATAAATAGTAAATTGATTTTGGTTATAATGGCATGTATAGATTAATTAGCCAATGTTGGCATGTAAATATTTTGGTTGTAACTAGCCATTGGAATGGCTTGTTATGGACATGTTTGATGTGAGTGTTTGGTATGGTTGATTGATAGTAATCTTATAGGTATGTTAATATTTGATACAAGTATGCCTATATGTATTTTGGGTCAAATAGGTAGGTTTGGATATTTGGATTTATGAAGTGATATTACATGCATAAAACTTGATTTTTGGCTTGGTTTGAATGTCTTATTATGGTTTATTGATGTCCAAAATTGTTTGGTTAGGTTGATGCCAAATTGAGTGAGAAATGTGGCTTGGAAATGGCCTATTTTCGTCCACACGGTAGAGACACGGGTGTGTGTCTCAGCCATGTGTGAAACACGGCCATGTGATACGGCTGTGTGTCCCCTGTATTTGAAAATTTTGTACAAGTTGTTATACTCAAATTTGATCACACGGCCTAGCACACGGGCGTGTGGTTTGGCCGTGTGTCCCCTGCATCTTTTATTTTACAAAATAGAATGCTCAACTTATTCACATGGCCTAGCACACGGGCGTGTGGCTCGACCGTGTGATCCTTGTACCTTATTAATGCAAGTCAGTATGCTCACACGGCCTAGCACACAAGCGTGTGGCTTGGCCGTGTGACCTATGTCAGAGAGCTCCCAAGTTTGGACACGGGTTAGGACATGGGCTGAGACACGGCTGTGTGTTCCTAATCTGTATACCCACACGGCTTAGGACACGGGCATGTCTCTTGACCGTGTGAGACACACGGCCTGGCCACACGGGCGTGTGTGGCTTGCATATTGGAAAATTTTTGATGTTTTTCAAAAAAATTTCTGAGTACCCAGTTTAGTTCCTACTTATTTCTAATGTGTATTTTGGGTCTCGAGAGCCCATATAAGGGATTTTATGATGAATTCCTGATATGAATACTGTATGATGTGAAATATTTGTATACTTGATCTGTAAATTGTGGTAATGCTTCGTAACCCTATTTCGGCGACGAATACGGGTTAGGGATGTTACAGACGGGGTAGTTGATGATAGTTAATTTTGGCAGAATGGAGGAATGAGAAGGTTGAGAAGGGGGTACAAGGGAGTTTTGTGGCATCACGGACGGTATTCGACTGGTTATTCGGGGCGACACTTTGACGACGGTATTTGACTGGTCCTTTAGGATGACACTATGACAACGGTATATTGGTCCTTTGGGGCAACACCATATAAATGATATATAGGTCATTCAGGGTGACATCGTATAAATGGTATATAGGTCCTTCGGGGTGACACCGTGAAAACAATATACTAGTCCTATGGGCTGACACCTCAAAAGGGGTTTAATGATTCTTTGAAATCAAATATCCATGGGTAATCATGGCATGATCTAGTGGCAAATAGCTACAACTCATGGCAAAAATGGAGTCCACAGGGCGATGAATAAGAAGCCTGTTAGGGAATAAAAAAGGAGGTTACTGTATGAATCGTGTGGCGAGTAGTTGACAAGACTATCATAGTGCGACTAAAAACACAAAACGCAGGTTAGTGTGTTAAATTAAGGAATCCACCAAAATGCGAAGATGAGAGGAACTGATAGAAGCGTTTAAATGCGACATATGTGGAAGGAAGGGGTATTTGCTTCAAGGTATTTCTAATAATTATTTGCCATTTCGAGTTTTCCATAGTTGATGTAGAATAATCACTAGCTAAATGCTTACGGAAGGGTTCATCAGATTTGAAATCTTAAGTGATGGTGATAAGGAGGTCGCTAGGAAAAAGGGTAGTCCACTAAGGATTATCTTAGGTGGAAAGTCCACTGGGAAATAATGGTAGAAATAGGAGTCCGTTAGGACTATATAACTCGAGAAAATCCACTTGGGACTATCAAATGTGGAAGCCGCCAAAGGAAACCTAAGAAAGAGGAAATCCTCTTGGAACTATCTATTTCTAGGGGTATTTTAGTAGAATGGACTAAAGTGGAATAGTCCTACGGGACCAATTTCTTGATAACAAGACCGCCATGAATGAGATGATTATGTATCAGCCAAACCTCAAATTTAAGACAGTAAATGAGATTATTAGTGAATGGATCTTCCTTAGAATAAGGGTCCAAGCACAGGTTAAGTCATAAGAAGAACATTTTTAGGGTATTACAATAAGTCTATATTAAGTTCGGTATGAGAAGAAGGGATTTGAATAAGAATCTGCACTTGTGGCGAGATATCTGATAGTCCTCTAAAAGTAGTCATCAAGTCGCACATTTACGTATATGGTACCTTTGTTGAGTCAAGCCAAAAAGGTAATATGGGAGCTTAAGATGGAGCTAGCCAAGGTTAAGACCCAGAGAAGGGTTTCTTAAAAGAGAACAACTATGACTAAGTCGATCGATTAATCCATCGACGACTAATATAGAGAAAGTATGGGCATCGACAAAGCCAATCCTACTGAGGAATCTTTTAAAGCACACATGGAGTTTTAATTCTATTTATGAAATCTTACTTTCCCAAAATTTAATAATTTTCTATAAATATCGAGGTACAGGATCTCACTAAGTTCATCTAAACTTATAAACCTACTACGATGTATGCAGGGAAGATGAATGACTCGGGGATCTTTGTGGAGGGACCAAGCTAGACACTACCAGAATTGCGTAAAGGGCATGGTAGTTGTATCAAGGATATAGAAGGGCACCCCTAGAGGCCACGCCTCGGGGATGAATTTAGTGTATATGTACTAAAATCTTTAATTATAAATTGTAATTAACCATTATGCTCAATAAAGTAGAAAGATTGTAAGAACTTAGTATTGGTATGATAAGGAATATAATAGGAGTTCAAATTTTGGAATCTAATGTTGATCCTGAAATTGAGTAAGATTGAAAAACAATAATGTTTTTATAAATTGGTATTGTCTAAGTTTGTAAGTAAACCAGGTTAGAGATTTTGTTAAGTTCTTCGAGTTGATTGTGACACTTAGTACCCGAACCCGGTGATTGAGTCTGGTATAGGGTGTTATAGTTAAGTCTTTTTTTGTCCTCAAGCAAACACAAAAAACACTCAAATATGTTCCTTGAAATATGTTGAACAATAAGAAACATGACACCAAATATTGAATTTGTACAAAACCTATCTCACATGCAACTTAAGATTGATGTTTAGCTAATTTAAGTAGTCCTAAAGCAAATCTACCTTGTTCAATTAGTTAAAGAACTAGCAAACCTAGACGCAATTTAAATGAATAAATATTCAATTATTTTATCTATCAATATAAACTATATAGATACATAGTAGACAAAAAATGTGAATCACAAGTATTCATTAAGCTAACTATAAACAAGCCAAGAAAATCATGTAAAGGAAATGTTTAGGTCAAATAGGTTTTTTAGGCTTATAACATTTGGAGGCTTAAGACGATTTGAATTTCAAATGAAAAGATAACTCAAAACAGTTTGAAACACTAGAAATAGTAAGACACATGACATTGTCCCCTATTTACCCCCCAAAGTAGTCATTAAGCTCACCACTTTATTTTCCCTTTCACCTTCCTTATCTCTCCAAAGAAATGGAATATATTATTCAATATTGGTGCATACAAAAAGCTAACGAGTACTTGTCATTACAAAATGAAAGATTTCTTTTAAGCTCAACAATTATTTTCGTTTGAGTGCTTTCTAGAGGTGTCCATGGGCTGGGTCCGGCCCAAAAAAGGGCCTAAATTTTGCGTAAGCCTAGCTCGGATAAAATGCTAAAACCCAGGCTAGGCCTAACCCATCTGTATTAATTTTTTATATTATTTTTAAAAAAAATATAATACATCAAAAATACTAAAAAAATTAAAATAAATATTTCCCAATAAATTGAAAATAAATTAAGAAAATGTATACTTAAATAACATTGTGTTATTTAATAACGAAAAAACATGTTATTTGTACAAATAACACTGTTATTTAAGTTACAATTATGTATTATATTAATCATATCTTAATAACAAGTGTTATAATAACATGCTATATTAACGTTTTAAGTAACAAATACAAATAATATTTTTGTTATTTAACCTTGTGCAATTCTTAATAACATTGTTATTTGTTTCATAACATGCTATAATAATAAGTGTTATAATAACAATGTTATAATATATTAATCCTATTTGTATCGGGTTTAATATGTTAGTAACACTAAGAAATAAAAAAATGTATACTTAAATAACAATGTTATTATTGTCTGTTAAATAAAAACTGTTGTTCTGATATGGTTGCTAAAATTTTAGAGGTATGTCGCCTCATAAATTTAGTTTTGATATGTAAATTGTGAGGATCGTTAGCGTGTTTCTGATTAGGTAAGTATATGCATTTTTCATGAGCTATGTTTTGTTCCAATTCTCATGGCATGTGACATTGTGGTTATTTTGATTTAGGTGTTTGGTAATTATTGAAATCTGACATATATGTTTTGCAAAGCATGAAAACTCATGCCAACTAAATTTTGTTAAATATACGATTGCATGTTCAACATGCTTAGTGTTCTGATTCTGTATTTGCATTTAAACTTGATACGATAAGGAAGAAGTTCTGGCATTTTAATGATATGCACTATCTGGTGGTTTAACCACATCTGTTCTGGCAACTTGATTGCAATTTTAGTGGCTCGACCACACATATCTTTTATGGCTGCTTGACTGTAATATAGTGACTTGACCACTTATATCTGATCTGGTAGTTTAACTGCAACTTTGTTGGCATTGTCCCAATTATCTACTGGTGTGCTTTTGGATGAACGAGCTCTGGGAAACTCTTTTTGGCGTGTAGCAGAGTTGGATAGGAAGTTTTCTAAAAGATCCGCATTATGTTTTCCAAAAACATTGCATTGACATAAGCATGCACATACAATTTTTCCATTTCAAGTAATCGACAGAATTAGAAATAAGTGACGTTTAAGGAACTCAGATTGGTTTTTCGCATAAAATGGTTTGAATTATTAATAATTAAATTCTCTAGGCTTTTGGTTTTTGGATTAATTTTTGGATTAATTTTGATTACAGGTTTTTGTTATTTAGTTAAAGGTTTCTGCATGATTTTTATTAATTAAAATAAATGCTTCGTTTTTAAAATTAAACTAACTAAGGATTTTCCGCTACAAATTTGAAATGGGTTTTACGAAAGTTAATAATGAAAGTTTGAAAATATGCTTAATCAGCAAAGTTATATGTTCCCACTTATTGAAATCACGATTTTTAAATTATCAACTCTGAAATTTCCGCTGCAACACAAAGTATCCAATTAAGTGTTTTTTCGTAAAATAAATAAGTCATGAGCGTGATTTTCTGATAAATAAAAACATGTAAAAGTATTTCTAGAAATAATATCTTTAGATCACTTGATTTCCAAAACTAGACTCTAATTTGGGTTTTCAAACAGGAAGCGTAATACCTCAAGATCTAGCCATAACGTCTAGTCCGGGTATAGGTGTTACAAAAACCAAAGCAATTTTTTTTAATTTTATTAAAATTGAAAATATTAGAAAAATAGGAAATAAGCAAACGTAGCAAGAAAGACATAAGACTATGTATCTCTCCACCCACAGTTAAATTACACATTGTCCCAATGTGTCCCAACTAAAGATGAAGTTTAAGGAAAGCTCCAAATGTAGTGTGACTATAGTAAAGGGACCTACACAAGAAACAAACAAAACACACAAACAAAATATGCAAAAAAAAAAAGAAAATAAAAACAGAATAAGATCTAACGAAAAGACATCTTATCAACTTTTGGGCGATCCATATCATCTCTATAGAAGAATTTCCAATAGGTCCTTAACACATTGAATCGACGTTTGTTCTTCATTCTTGAGATCAAGACCTTCCTTGGAGATTGAGCATATCAGGCTCGTCGTATCTTCAACCACCTAGACAACCACATCACAAGCCACTTCTTTCCAAACCTAGCCAACTCCATAGCGCGTTCTAGGGTACTATAGTCTTAGGCAATACGAACTTAATATCATGAAAATTAGTACCCCATTGGATTGAACTTCCTGTATCGAAATAAAAAAAGATTGTGAAGTCTTTTGGTTGGCTTCTCCATCACAATCATCAGAAAGTGAGTTGGCTCCTTCATACTCTCACTTAGCACTAGGTTTAGCTCATAAACAATGTCTACCTCTGGACCTACTTCTACTCCTAAATCAATTGGAGCGAGGACACTTTCTTCAACACTCACAAACTTATGTTGAATATCTATTCTCAACTCACCATGTACAACAATGGTAGAATAGATCTCTTCGAGTTCAAGAACATCATGCTCAACCTCCTCCATCAGAGTGTTCATTGTGGCTTGGCGTCGAATGACATCCAATAATATTTTCTTCGTATTGGACATGGAGGACATGGTAGCTTGGCATGAAAACAAGTCGTTCTCCAATACACCAATTTGCGTAACAAGGGATGGGTCTTCGATATACTTGTCACTCTCCATATTACTTTTTGGATAGTAATATGGAGAATCTCTGTTAGTCAAACTCAACCTTTTTTATATCCATATTGGTCTCCATGCCACTTATAACCATTATTATACATAATTAAGTTAGATTTTCAACAAGTCAAATAAAAACAAGAACAAAAAAAAATAACTATACAATGAAATTATAACACTATCTAATTTGTTTATCTTTTAACTAATATTTCTTTTCTAAAAACAACTTAATAACACATTTACACCCCTACAATCCTTGGCAAAGACACCAACAATTTTACAACATGGGTGCGCGCGTAGAAAACAAACAATTTAAAAGTGCAGCTTTAACTGCAAGCATATAATGTTGAGTTGTGATATTTATAGTATTACAATGGAAATGGGGTATTCAAAAGATCGAACCCAAAAGATTGTCAAATTGGTAAATGCATTTATCAAGTTAATGACAAGCTAAAAAATTACTAATTTAATCAAGTTGGAAATTATTAGTGCAAACTAGATATGAAAATATAATGAGACTAATTCTAAATTATCAATTAAAATACCTAAATTAAGATTTCTTCCTGTTGTATTCGACTATGCAAATGATAAAAATGATGGTTGATTGATTAGTCAATTACTAATTAAGCCAATAACCTATCCCGATTAGATCGCTTGCCACTCCTCACTAGAATCTCGTCTTAGTCTCATCCTAATTCGGAATTGCCAACTAAGTTTTTCTCTCAGTCTCACTTAGACAAGTAGTTCTTCTCTCAATCTCACTACTCAATACAATTATGTCTAACTATTAAGGATAAACTCTCCTCTTTGTCTTTTTTATCTAGATTTTCCACTAGAGGCATCAATTCTAGCGTATTAAGCAATTCTAGCGTATGAAAATAAATGAGACTAATTCTAAATTATCAATTAAACTACCTAAACTAAGATTTCTTCCTATTGCATTCGACTATGAAAATGATAAAAATGATGGTTGATTGATTAGTCGATTACTAACTAAGCCAATAACCTATACCGATTAGATCACTTGTCACTCCTCACTAGAATCTCCTCTCAGTCTCATCCTAATTTGAAATTACAGCCTAAGTTATTCTCTCAATCTCACTTTGACAAGTAGTTCTTCTCTCAATCTCACTACTTGGTACAATTATATCGAACTATTAAGGATAAACTCTCCTCTCTGTCTTGTTAATCTAGATTGTCTACTAGAGGCATCAATTCTAGCTATTAAGCAATTCAATATAATAAAACAACCAATTAATCAACCATAAACATCAACTTAATCTAACAAATAACTAATCAATCAACCAACAACCACTTTAGCACATAATCAAACTTTAATTTCAAACAAGCATTTTATTAAACACATGGTAGGCATATAATAAAAGTAAAGAACCAATTTAGCACATAATCAAACTTTAATTTCAATCAAACATTTTATTAAACACATGGTAGACATATAATAAAAGAAAAGAGTTTAAGAAAAAAACTCATTTAATTGATGAAATCCCAATGAAGTGCAACAATTTAATCGTCTATCCTTTGCAACATCTTCAACAAATGAGAAAAATAAAACAAAACAAAAATCTATTCTAAAAGAGTAAAAGAAAATCATATTCTAAAATAAGAAAGAAGAAAAGGAAAGAGAAAAAAAATGTCTAAGGGCTAATTCTCTAACCTAATTTTCTTTTCCTCTAAAAAAACCTATAAATCTATATTTAGTCTTTTCTAATTTAACCTACAAAAGACAAATATGCTCTCATTTAAATTTTGACTTAAGCTTTGATGGACTGACTGCAAAATGCCCTTTAGAGATTTTTCTCATCAGAGGCCAGTGTCGCGATATCATCGACAACCTACTCTATCAGGCTTATTGGGTCCTTCAATGTCACGACAATGGCTTTTGGTGTTGTGACATTGTCCTCAAGCAACTCAACTCCTTTATTTCTAGGGACTATGGTTGGTATTGTGACATCGCCAAACTCGTGTTACAACTATGGAGACTGGTGTTGTGGCATCAACTCTTAGTGTCGCGACACTGAAGGTAGCCTACTTGATCACAAATTTTTTGAAGTCTAACTCTTTAGTTTAGACTCTTTTCCTCATTTTCGCATTAACCAAGTGCCTAAAACAAGTTTAACTCAAAAATTAGGTTCTTAATAGCATAAACTTGTCATTTTATTCTAAAATGTTTAAAAATGAAATAAAAACTAAAACTGAACATGAAATTTATTAACTAAAGAAAAGATAAAAAAATTATAAAATAATAAAAAAATCTTAATTTTACCTATCTAAATATGGCAGATCAATTTAATTGTTTTTTGCATTTTCTTAAGGATTTTTTGACATATAAGCAAAAATAAATAACTAGAGACTAGCTAAGAAATTAAGTTGTTATAGACAACACCATATCTAGGAGTAATATATTCTAAGTCTATTATTAGTTTGTGCTTTTGTTGGGAATTTAGTCCTTTACTCTAATTCAATCATTTTAGTCCCTTTATTTTCATGTCTTGAAATTTCAGTCCGAATAAATAATAATCTTTAAATTATTAGACTTTAATTGCACTAGATATCCTAAAGTATAATTCTCATTCTAATTTGGTACCAAATTTCAAAATGTTCTAATTACATCTCTAAACTATCGTAATTATATCAATAAGATCCTCCATTACTAAAATCATTAATTGAATCGTTAAATGAGATGTGAGATCTTTTACGACATACTTTAAAATGTAAACTTTTAAAGAAAAGTAAAACATTACTACTTAACCTTTAAAACTAAAACTAAAAATATAAAAAAAGAAAAAAAAGAAAGTGTGAACAATAAAACTTCTATAAAAGTTTGAAAACCTTATAGCAAGATTTTGACAATATTTTATTTTTTTAATTTTATATTTTATATTAGTCCATATAAAATTTGGCATCTTATTTAATTGCTAAAGTAACAATTTTAATAATGAAATGACCTTATTAATATAACCTAATTGTTTAGAGACGTAATTAAAATGTTTTAAAGTTGGAAGACTAATTTAGAATGAACATTATAATTTGAAAATGCATAGTGAAATTAACTCAATTTATTAAATTATTATGTTAGTTTTAAAATTTTATATGACAAATATATTATAACATGTAATGTCATTTCAATTTACTATTTCCGTATAATACTGTAAAAACATCATTTTAGTTAATGGATTTAACTATTATAAGATTGAAATTTCAAAATTCAAAAGTATAAAAACTAAAACGATAAAATTCAAAAATAAGGATTAAATCCACAATTTACAGATACTACTATACTAATAGCAAAACTGGACCAAACAAATTTAACTACTACCATTTAATTCAATAATATCAAAATCCAAAAGGTACAAAAGCTAAAATTGACCAATTCAAAAGTAAAAGCTTAAGAGTACAAAAACTAAATCCACAATTTACATATGGTATAGGGACTAATAACATAATTTGACCTATATTTTAACATAGGTAAAAGTGCAAGAGGAAAAGTAGATAAGATAACCTCCATTGACAAAAGTTCCCAAGGGACAGATCTTTGAAAATCTTGAATAAATTTACTTCATTGAAGCTATAAAGATACAAATTCCATCTGACCACTAAGGGAGGCTTTGAAATCCTTATGCAGGGATCATAACAATAATAATAATCTAAATAAAATTTTAACCAACATAAAACGACTGAGAGAGAAGATGAAGATTCATATGCTAGTATATTGTAGGTCCAACTTAACATTGCTATGCTTCTTTCATATAAACTACAAAAGAAAGGAAAGGAGACAAGCAACGGAACAACAAATATGACACACCTACAAAACTCAAATCGACCACACCAGGCCTAATACTAGCAACATATATATATTCCACACTCCTCAAAGCTCTGCTAACACAAGAATAAATCCAATGAATGTATTGAGTTTACAGGAAAACTGACCTCACAGAACCTAAACTTGAGAGCCATCTATATATTTCTTTTTCTTTGTTCATTTTTGTTCCTCTTTAGTCCGAAGAGCAAAACAAATTAATAATGAAAAGCCCATCAGAAAAAGCTCACCAGCAAAAACTGTTAACCTAATATTTTCAAGCTGTGCTGAATTGATCTGTATCAGAATTCAGAAGGTATACTTTGGCTAAGAAATTCTGGAGCACGTTGGATCACTTTCAGATGATTTATGGTTAAACTCTCAGTATCCTGTTTTGGGGCGCTTCATTCCACTGGAATTAAAAGGAGAAACACTACCACTTGGACCAGGACTCTCCTCTCTGAAATTTGAATTTAGCATTGCCAGTTCACGTAGTTGCTGCCTCTTAATAAAATCTTGCGACTCATCCTACATACGAGAATATAAAGTTTTGAAATTCGGAGATTAAAATCTTTATTAACAAGCAAGTTGATAAAAGGAAAGGAGAATGCAAGGAAAATTATTCCGCAGCACAATCATGAGGACACCAACATTTTTTGACAGAGGAAACAGCTCACACAAGCAGAAGCAGGAAATTATACTGAATAAATAATGGAGTTTCAAAATGGAAGCCTATATCAAAGTAACCTTCGGCTAATATACTTTCCAGAAGAAAATATCAAGATTGCGGTACATACCACAGGTTTGAGTAATTCTTCTATGATTTCCTGCGCCTGTCTAAGCCTTATATCAACAACATTAGCAGGTAAATCAGCCTCAATCAAGATGTGGAGAGGATCATTCAGGTGCTCATATCCAGGCCGACCTCTCAGCTTCTCTTCCTTTAGATGGAAAAAGCATGAGAAACTATTCAATTTTAATGTCAAAGGAACATGATGAAGAACAAAGTCATTGCATCTTTGTCAGTTCAGCTAAATCACAATTGAGACAAGTAGCTGAAACTAATGGCATTATACCAATACAATAATAGCAATAGTAAAAACTTCGCTAGCTTTACCTTGTCCGGATCCTTTATTGATCCTTTGCCTCTAATGTATACACGACAGCCAGTAGTAGCTTCCACCCGCTTTAATGAATTGCCTCTAGGGCCTAGAAGTCGACCAACAAAATTGAACTAAAAACAAAGGAAAAGCAGAGTCTTGTAATCAATAAGCATAAAATGGTTTGTGCATTCAATTGAAATCTTAGAAAATAATAAATTTTTTAATCCAAAGCACTAGCATTTTTCATATAAGGCTTACTGTTGGATATGTATCAACAGGAATTTCAAGACGCAAAATCCTCTTCACAGTGTATGAACTTGGGCTTGCTGGAGCACCTTGCCAGTCCATTGTCACTCCAGGAGGTCCACTTAGTCTCTGTCGAAATACAAAAATCAACAGTAACACAAAATATCCGAAGGCTCAATTCACTTGACTTTCCAAGAACACATTCTCAATGCTTCATTAAATAAAAGGTACTAAAATTTTACAAAATATATTTAGAATGCTACGTAGTTGAAATAAGAAATGAGACAAAAAAAAGGGAACAAAAATTGAAAACATCCTAGCAACAAAAAATGAACTGATAGATAGCCACTATATTTAGTGGAAATCTTTGCACTTCAAGCTAATGCAGGGGCATCAAATTTAGTTTAATTATTTAAAGTTTGTGTTTATGTTACTTTATTTGTCTATGTTTCGTATTTTTTATTAAATATTTAATGTTTCGTGTGTTTTACATTATTAAATACTATACGGTTAATAGGATCAGTTTTTAATTACAATTATGAGAATTTTAATAGAGAAGGTTGCTGGAAATACCAGAACCTTACCCTTTCATCCCACTTATGTTTACCATTTTCTTTCAATTTCTTAGCTGTTCGGATTTCCCTCTCCATCACAAGCACTTTAAAAAGAAAATACCGTTTGACAACCATTTTGGAAAGGAAATAAACTTGATTCTCATGTGTTTACTCAAGAGGATCATCGTTAACTACAATATTGGAGATTAAACTACATTTTTCTATCATCAACCAGATGCAAAGAGGATTAGATGAAACTCAAATATCACCATTTGGCAGGAATGCTTTCATTTAGTGACAATTGGGCCATTTTCCATGTTCTTATTTCAGGAATTTAACTTTGCAACCAAAAACAGAAAAACCATAGTTTTAGAAGTCAGATAGTTTTCATATTAGCGAATAGGTTCATTCAGATATGCCTATGTTGCACATCGCAACACAGTGAAAATGTGGGCAGCATTTTTCGTGTATTTCTTGAATGGAAAAATGATACATATAATGAGCCAGCTAAGGTATGGAACTAAACTCATAACCCTTCGAGATGGTCTGCAATTTGAAGCTCTTATAAAATTCTATGAACTGATTTTAGAGTTTATTGGTCATACTAATAAAGCAAGAGAAAATGCTTCGAAATTGATTGATTATTTGTGGTTTTTATGATGCCAAATTACAACAACGCTTAGATGTCATGATTCTCCTGGGCAATGTTCTAGACATTCATATTATAATGGCGGTTACCATATATAATCTTAAAGCAAATATCAGAGAATAAAAAGCATAAAGAACTTGTCACTTTAGTTTATTGTCAACTTATAGGCATGACAGATATATTGTGTGTTTAAAAGAAAGAACTCAATCAACTAAAGCAAGAGAAAATGTAGATTACACACACAAAAAATTGAAGATGCTCAATGAAAATTTTAAAAGTAGTTACCTCTTGAGGAAGACTATTCCAGCTGCCTAATCCTGTCCCATAGACATTTGACATAAGGTTTGAAGAAGCCATAGGACTGGGGCTTCTATGCCTCAACCGGTCAAAGTCGCCAAATCCTTGGTTAGACATCATCCCCGAGACCCGAAATATCTCTGCATATGAAGACAGTTACATATGAGAATGGATGAAATTATGAAAATGTATCCTGAAAGGAGTATAGCATCCAAAACAAAAACAAAAAGACAAAAGGACTACAGTGGCTTATGAAGATTGTAAAGTACAGATAGAACACTGGCCACAGGTAAAATAAAACCAACCAAGGCAAGAATTATAAAAGACTTGGAACCTAAATTCTGAAATAAATAAGTAAACAAACCAAAAAAGAAAAAATCAGCTAGCTGGAAAATATATAAAAGTATCTCCAATGCAAAACACAGGGATGCATGCCGTACACCTTCAGAAAGCATTTATTGTCCAATCAAATCAAGATAATTAGCTAAAATCCTTGCACTCAGGTTCAATATCAGAAAGATTTTCTGAAATTCAAATTTAGCAGAAGAGTTGGTCTTACAAGTGCTACTCCTTTTCCATCCTAGCTTTCCAATGTTCAGACTTTCTTCTGAACACATAAGTAAAACTCCCAACCCTAATAAGCTTTTAAAATAAAAAACTTAAGAATCTCTTCAAATGCATTTTTGAAAAATACATAGCACTTCAACCAAATGGGGATCCCAGGTAGACCTGAGGCTTGGAATTCTTGATACTCAAGAATGCGTGCCCAGTTGAAGGTGATGGTATTTTAAGCCCACTTGATTAAAACAACAACGACGATCACGACCGGCTTTGTGATGAACAACTAATACAAGCATTGAGGCACAATCCAGAACACAATGGTGCGGTTAGAGTTATCATGTTTCTGAATTGCAAGGCATAGCGAACTAATAAACTTTTGAGTCAAACATATTATCAAGCCAAGACCATAACAATCAAAGAGGCTAAATATTAAGAAAGGGAACAAACTTGAACATCTCACCACTAGACCCTATCAGACTGATCTAACATGAGTAATTCAGAAAGCAGAACAAACCCCCAAAAAAAAGGAACAAAAAAACCTAGATCCAAGAGAGTGAGAGTACAGTAGTGACCTTGATTTAGCAGGCGGCTACATATCGGAAGAACTTGCAAAAAAGGTCCAAGCTTTTGATGCTCTGCCAACAGCTCTGATAAGTACTGACTGAGAAAAAGAAACCCAAAAACCCACATAGATCAAAGAATTGTTAAACCCAAAAGGAAAATAAAAATAAAAATAAAAATTGAGAAACATCAGCAAAAGTCGGCCTGTTTTCTTTCCTTTGTTATTAATATGGTTGAGAAGACGGATATGAAGTTATTTTTGTTTACCTCTCAACCTCTGGAGTGCTTCTAATTTGAGGAGAAGCAGCTCTTGCAGGTGAGAAGTTGGAATTGTACAGACCTGACATATTCTTGCTTTCTAGGATTCAATCCTTCGAAGAAATAAAAGAACGGGATTTTGATTAAAAAAACATTATAGTAGTTGTTGGAAAACCATAATAACATCAAAAAAGAAGAAAAGAAATATAATTAAAAAAAGAAAATAGAAGTGTCAACAGCTGTACTAGAAATTTGCAGAAAGCAAATCTTTAATAATTTGATATTTTCTCATATTTCAATTAATTTTCTTTTCACGATTTATCTACTTCATCCTACTATAGATAAACTCGGATATTGGTATGCGACTAGCCTACTTGATTAACTTTAATTGTCTTTTTTGAAATTACAATTTTATCGAACTAATTGATTATCAAACTAATAAATAAAGCTACCAATTTAGCATTAGTTTGTTGAAATTGTTGGTATTGTAACAATTATGAGGGTTTGTGTTCGAACACACTTAAATCTGTATTATGCTTTGATTTAAGATTTAGAGGACATCAAACCCACTTGAAAACTTAATCTGATTTAAAAGGTAAACAAGGATACATACATATCATTTTATAAAAATAAATGTTAATTGTAACAACTTTATTAATCGATGTAGTTAATAAAGGGATGGAAAGGTGGTTTAGATGGTAGTTCACTTGGGAATGAGGCAAAAAGCCACTAAAGATGATTTGAATGTTCTATGGGTTTGAATTTTAGAAGGAAAGAATGAGATATGGAATGTGACTTAGCCTTCTTTAGCTATTGTTGTGGGTTTTTTATATTAGGAGATAGGGTTGCCTACATGTTTAGAGACTACTAACAGTGAGATCATATATTGTTCCCGTGCGTGGGAAAGTGGATTTATCAATCGATGCTCACTTGCATTAGTGGCAAGAAGGTTGGGATATTCTTCCCACACCTAGTGATTGCACTATGCAAGAAGTTAAAGGTTTCAATGTCAACTACGAAACAATTCGTAAAGCCAACGAAGAGCCTTATCAATAATTCGATCTACACCTAATATGTTAAGCTTCAACAAAAACAAATCATCAAAAGAAACCAACGGCGGGAGCAAAAGATGAATGTCCAGCAATTACTGAAATGAAAGGGTAAAGAAAAGAGTCAACCAAGCCAAGGTTTGAGTGAGTTGCCCAACGTGGAGTGGATGATTAGGTGGATGCAAGAGATGTCTCTAACGGGCATCGATTATGCACGGAGGTACAGCTTGCAAGTGCCCAATCCACCACCTAGCAAATACCCACCCATGCCATTCTACGGGAAAACCAAGTACGAGGAAGGAGAGGAGGAGGATGAATACGAGGAAGAAAAAGGAGAAGAGCCAGCCCACGACTACGACCTCGATGACATGTTCCAGTCGGAACAAACCACAGTGTGAGGGGCCAAACTTCATAGCTCGAGCCGAACCAGCTTGAACCAGTCTTCGGGTAGGAGGGCTACTAAGATTGCTGTGGATCGTGGTAAAGGCAAGGTCATAGAGGGCGATCGATCGACATCCGATTTCGATTAGTTTTGAACTTTAATTTTATTTTATTTTTGATATTGTAATATTTTTAAACTTGGATGATATTATTTTTATTTTCTTTGTTTAAGTTATATTTTATAATTGCAAAAAAATAAATAGGTGTTAATTCTATGTCGAAACCTCACACATTAGATGACACTATAATTTAGAGCTAAATTGACAGGAGGAAGATCACCCTACTATCTTTGAAGCACTTTCGCAAAAATCGGGCAGTCTCTTCTCTTATCTCTTAGGGTGCATATTAAGGATAATGTGCCAAATAAAGTGTGAGGGTAACATAGAAAATTTTCAAAATTTTTAAATTTTTGTTACTTGTTTTATTTGTTTTAGTAGTTTAATTTTAATTTTTGTGTGCTTGTTTGTGCTCGAGCTTGTAGAACTACAAGTGATTGGTTAGGAGCATGTAAATAAGATTTTGTGTATAAAATGTAAATTTAGCTTGATAGTAAATGATTTTAGGTTGTTTAATATTAAACTAATTTGTCCACTTTGTTAAACTATAAATAGGTAAAAGTGTGTTAAGTATACCAAAGAAAAAATAAGTACACAAAAAAAAATATGTTTGTTTGAATTATAGGTTGTTAGAATGACAAAATGTAGTTAATTGAATTCATAAGCATTACCTAGGGATGACCTGAGACATTATTTGGTAACCACTAGAGCTAAAAAGTCAATCCTATGCATAAATTCCCTAGCACCTTATTTTGGGCCTAATTCCATTTTCTTGATAAACCTCGAATGAAACTGTAAGCCTAATGTACAATCTATTGATCTTTTTTCTTGGTCTCAAAAATTATATGTGCGAACTTAGTTGTGGGGCCATTAATATTGAGGGTTAGGTAGATACATAAAAGAGGTTTCAAAATAAGAAAGAAAAATTTGAACGAAAAATAAGGAACGGTATAATATAATGAGTGCATGATTCTTGCAAGCTTGTGCTGTAATGAAATGATCGAGTGAAAAAAAGCATTGTGAGGGTTAAAAGCGAGGCGAGAGTTATAAAATCACAGAACGAATAAAAGCAAAGTGAGTGAAATGAGAGTGAAATAGAAAATTTTGAGGAAAAAGAGAAAAACTTTCTACTCATTTTTGCACATGTAACACCCCTCGACCTGACTCGATTGACCGGATTCGGATCTCGGGTGTTACTACTCAATTATGATAGACTTATACAAATTTTATACACGCTATTACAGTTCTTACTAAATAACACCTCTCCTTTTCATTTAATACAATTTGACTTGCATCTAACATAACTTACAAATGCACATCATGCCCTAACAGTTGGCAGAGTCTTACAAAAGAATTACTTCCATACATGTAAAATCATTCGACACGACTATTTTTCATATTGTTTGGGGCTAAGACATTGAATAATTTTACGTAGTTAACCCATTCTATGCGAACAATAGGGGAATTCGCCAAATAGTTTCCTTGGATTAATTTCGTGACTCATAAAACTCGATCATACCCATAATGTTCCACTTTGTATGCATAAGTGCCCTACTTCACCCTTTCCTCGGCGCAGCCCTAGCATCATCCCTCATGGCATCACTCATACCTAAAACATAAAACATTTAGGGTAAGTTCAATATAACTTAGTGAGACTACCCTTTTTTACCTGTATTCGCGTTCTAAACTTTATTCATTAGAGTCTGCCCAATCGGCGTTGTCTCCAATTTGCCACAAAGGCTTCCGCCATAAAGTATTTATGGCCATCTTCCATAAATACTACCCACAAAGGTGTCTTTTACAGATTTGCCACAAAGGCATCTCCCATAACATTCGTTGCGAACAACACATTTAATAAAAATAGCCACGAAGGCTCCATATAACATATTTCCGTCATAAATGCGCATTTACCAGATTCAGCCACAAGGGCTCTTATACAATATAGTTAGCCACTAAGGCTTTACTTTATCAGAAACTGCCATGAGGGCTCCTTTTTAACAAAGAACAGCCACAAAGGCCTCCACATATAGGTAAATGGCATTTTCGACGATATGAATTTGCCTAAACTCAACGTCTTGAGGTTTGTCCCTCATCGCCTGGTACTCGCCTAGCTGTCTTTTATTTTTTCCTCACATGATGTTATAGTCCCAAATTAGGTCTTACACTATGTGGTTTTCACTTGCCATATGATGCCATAGCAAACAGATAGGCCTTACACTATATGGTCTTCTTATGCCATGACCAAAATTTATTTTTACTATCTCAACGGATTCACACTCAAGCAAACTCGATATGCAGACTTATGCTTGACTGACTCATTGCAATAGTCTTCAACATGTAGATGCATTTTTCATTTCCAAACATGTAACTCAGACTCATTATGCAAAGACAGTCGTGCTTCAGGCATACTCATGCATGTACACACTTTTCATATTAGAAGCATCTTGCACTTGCATATCTTTCTTCATACTTTCATCACATACATTCCTTTTATGACAGAGGCGTAGCATCATGCAACATCATACGCACTATCATCAATCATTCGTCTTCCTCGTAGTATAGAACTGTCACTATAAAAGAAACCAACATACTAACATGCAAACTTACGTGATACATGCAAGAGTCTATATAGAGTTTCATGAGGCCCTCACTTGGAACTCTTGAACAATAGCTCATGCTTCAAATTTAACATCTTTTCCAAATATTGCAGCAATCACTACTTATAAAAGAGAAGATTACTATTAACAACCTATTCAATTACCTTTCTTATCTTCACTTAAACCTAGATAACACCATGCAGGGTCTCTTTTCCATGCATGTAAATAGACTTACTCTTTACCGGTAGTTACATAAAGGACCAGAATACTTACCTTGTTGAGAGACGACCCTACTTATGAACTAAATTCTTAGCCTTATCATGGTAAGGGAATCCCCTCATCAGCCTCCTTAGGTGGAGATGAAAAGAGTGTCTTTAAATAAAAGAGAAAATATGACTTTCCTTCTTGTGGAAGTTTCTTAAGTAAAAATATTTGCTCTTACTGCAGGCTTTGAAATGTGTCATTTGTTTTAAGGCTACCTTTGTTAATAGCTTACAACTGTGGGAAACATATTCCAAAACCTAATATCCTTTCTTATTAGTGACTTGACTCACCCAATATCATTTCTTATTAGTGACTTGACTCACCACTTAAACTTAACTATCTAGTTAGCGTTTAACCCATACTTCATCCAAACAAGCTACGTGTAACCTTACTGGGAGCCATCCTTAAAATCCAAAAGTCCTTTAATAGAATCATCAATTCCTTCCATAGACACCTACATACATAAGGCGTGGGATTACATTGGCCCTCGAGTCCCACCATAGCCTTTTTTATGCCCTACTATCATGCCAAGGTGCCAATTAGGCAAGTAGGACCACGCCAATCTAATTTCCTTGTTCTATACGACCAACTCAAAACTTACCAAGTTTGGGTGTTGCAGCAAAAAAAATTGGTAAGCTGATTGTACTCAATAATACTATACAGTAACTTAAAAAATGGAGAGAAAAGGAAGGCTAGAGAAATGGATACAAGGTGGTGAGCTAAATGATATAATTTGGGTCGCATTGTTGTCAATATAATGTATCATACTATTTTCGTGCTTAAACTATTTTGTAAAGTCATTTCTTTAATTCTGAACCAACTTAAGCCATATAATTTTACAAGCTAAAAATTCCTAGGTCACCTAAGTAATATGACTAATGGATGAAAATTAATCTGAGTATTGACAGTTCTGACCACTTGTATTCTTCGAACATAAATGTGTACTCGTGTATTTTTTTAGATTGAATAATATGCTTAACATTCTCTTATTTGTTTTCCTTGTAACTTAGTGAACTAACGTGTTTAATATTGAAAATTTGGAGTCAACTTATATATCGTGCTTGAATTACGTATTCATCACATTGCCTCGTTTATAATGTTCCGAATTAATCTCGTGTATAAAGCATGCTCAAGCACTGTTTAGTTGTTTTATTTATGTATTATTGTGTGTTTTTATTTTGTTGCTTGAGAACAAGCAACGAGTTAAGTGTGGGGGAGTTTGATTTGCCACAATTCATTGTGGCAAATTAGAGTCTTTTTGGTACTTAACGAGCTTGTTTTCTAGCCGTTTTAGATTATTTTGTTATGTTTTCCATTTCTATTTCTTGTGTTTAGTTTTAGTAAAATAAGCATTTTTACGTATATTTTGGCAATGTAATGACCAAATGGGCGAATACGGGCCTTGGGAATGATTAACAAGTCACTTTAGTGTGCAGAACATCATTTTCGGATAAAGAGCATGAAGGAAGATGATAGCATCATGACGTCGGCATGTGGTGTCGTAACACCGCACTTCTAAGCCAAGAAAGTCGCATACGAAGTTCAGTGTCGCGACACCGGTCCTGTGGTGTCCCAACACCGAAGCAAATGAATGCAATTTTAAGTCAAAGGTGTTTTTGTCCTCACAATGCATTTTACTCAACCCTCTGGCTTGTAACTGACCTTGTTAGGGTAGAACATATTGCTATAAATATTCATATTTAACCTAAGTTTAAGATGTCGGTGGAGAGAGTCATTCTAGATTATATTTTTAGGATTTAATTTTAGTTTTAATTTCTTTTCAATTTAGTCTTTTTATTTCAAAAACATAATTTTTCTCTTGTTCTAACTTGGATTCGATTTGGATCCAAGCCTTTGTTTATTTAGTTTTCATAAGTTTCTCTTTGGTTTTCAATTGCAATTGACGTTATCTTCACAATTGTCAAAGGAATTTTGACTTTTGCGCACAACTCGATATAAAAACGAATCAATTTCTCTATTCCTCCTTTTATATTTCAATATTTACTCCATATGTTCAAATTGAGTTTAAGGGAAATTACATCTAGATTCGTGAGCGGCTAATTTCCTTAAGGAGATTAATGATCAAATGTAGAAATAATTAATGGAAAAATTAGGGTTTGTTTCCGAATTAGTTGACTTAAATTATGTGTGTTTAAACCCTAGGAAGTAATTTAGGTAAACAAGGTCGAAAGAATAGTTTACCAAGTACATCATAATTTATCCTAGTTGAAACGACGAGGTCAAAAGATAAGTTTTTTTTGTTAATTGATTAATTAGTTAGAGGTTGAAAGGTAATATCTGGTTAGTTAATAACTAATTAAATAAAACCTGAGTTCTAAAGTTAATTAGGAACATTGATGTGAGTTAATATTCTGCTTGTTTTTCTGCGTTAATTTCGATTGTTTATTTGTCTTTTTTAATTTTACTTAATTTATGCCAATTTTATTATTTAATTTTAATTTATTTTTTGTACGATAATATTAGGTTATTATGTTTAGCCTTGTTAGAGTAGAAAGCAAATTTTAGTTTAATTCAACCTCCCTTGGGTACAATCCTTGGAATACTTCCCAGAGTGTTTCGTTGTAAAAATTTACTATATTACAATTTGACCCATATACTTGCGGACACCGCTACTTTATTATTTATCTTTTGTTGAGGTATTTCCAGTCCAAATGTTTGTACATCTGGTGACGATCAAGGCACTATCGAGAAGACATGCGAGAAGCAGAAACTAGAATGTAGAGTGCTAATGGAAATGAAGGATAAATTAGAGGGCTTAGAGAGCAATTGAAGTTGTTATCCAGGTGAATCAGGGAGTCATACTTGAAGCCCAACAGAGAATATCTTGATTTAAAATTTGTACAAATGTATTATGAACCATTTTTTTTGTTATTTTCGTATAGTCAGTATATTAGAAGTAAGCTTTAGGAAGCTAAAGGTGGCTATTCGGGAGGATATTTCAAATTAGGTGCGAATATAAGGGTTAGACATGCCTGAAAGGATGAGTTTTTGGAAATTACGGGTTGTGTCATGACATCAAACACCAGTGTTGTGACATGAAACTTCAAAAACTTCGAGGATTCCAAAAATAGGGTCATGTTGCGACACCAGGCCTCAGTGTAGCGACACAAAACTTCGAGTATCCCTAATTTTAAAATACAGGACTGTGTCGTGACACTACACCTCGGTGTTGCGACACCGCATTTCAAACCAAATTAATTTTGAAAAAAAAAGGGTCAATGTCGCAACACCATAACCCAATGTCGCAACATGGAACAACAAAGTGAAAACCTGGAGTGTTCGAAGTTCGGTGTCGCAACACCAATACCTTGTGTCATGACATTGAGGCGAATGTGCATAAATTTTACCCAGATTTCCACGCAACCAGCCAACCTTCCTTTTTATAATTACGTCCTTTTAGCCTTAAAAACCCTCACTAAAAATGCTAAACACCCTCCTACAGCCATAAAACATACTTACCAACCCCAAACACCTTCAACACTCTCCTTTCTATTTATTTTATTTTATTTTCTAATATTTAAGTGTTCTTCTCTAGTGTGTTACTACACCTTAGTTCCCTTCTCATTCTTTTCTCTCGATTGCATGCACGATGGATTGTGTCAACAACAAATAAAGCGTCAACCAACTTAAGAAAGAAGACAAATGAGGTTAAGTGTAACAACCCATTTTTTAGTGGTGTCGAAAAAATGGTTTTAGAACCACAAATTTGACTAGTGAGCCCGTAAATTTTATTATTTAATATTTAAGAGTCAAATATAGTATTATATTTAATTTTTTTTGATAATTTTTACTAATTGAACGAATAGTTAAGTATAAGTGGTTTGTCCCTAAAGTTAAGTGGTTTTGGAAAATGAAGTATCAGGACCTCATTTCTATAAACCAAGCCTGTAAATATTTGTATTAAATATTTACGGAGTGATTATATAGGTGTATTGAAATTTGGTCCGTAAATTTTGATGTTTAGATAGTTAATTAAATAAAAAGACTAAATCGTAAAAGTCGCAAAAGTTAATCGCTATAGATTTATTTGTATTAAATGGTTATAAAAGTATTAAATGAATGTTTTAAAATGAAATTACACCCTATTTAGTTGTTGTGGATGTTAATTGGTGGAAAATATATAATTATATGTTTAAAATGTTTTAATTTAAAAGAATTTTATGTTATAATCTTTATAAATATTAAAAACAAAAGGTAAATAATCATCATCATCTTCATTTATTTTCTTTAACCTAAACCACCATGAAATTTTGATGGAAGAATTGGCCAAGCTTTAAATCTCCTTGCATGGTATGAAATTCAAACCCGTTTTTAGTAATTTTTATGTTTTTGAGATTGTTGTAGCTTAATCTAGCTAACTTAGGGACTAATTTGTAAAATTTTTAAATTTTTTGAGTTATTCCATTGATGAATTTGTGATGTTTTCAAATTTTTATGATAGATTTATAAGCTTGATAATTAAATAGGACTATTTTGTAAAGTGGTTTTGGTTGATTTTAAAGTTTAAGGACTAAATTGTTAAAGTAGTAAAGTTAGCATGAAATTTTTGTGAAAATGTGATAAATATGGACTGTATAGGGACAATAAAAAATTTGACTAGCATGGTTCAGGTTATATTGTGATAGATTTGAAAGTTTTCGGTTTAGGGACTAAATTGCATAAAGGGTAAAGTTTTGGGGTAAATTGTAAAATGATAATAAAATGGCTTATATATATAAGTTTAATTGTTTAAGTTGTTTTAAGTGGTTAGTTGAATTAAAATTATTATGTAGATCAAGAAAAAATCAACGGATAATAATTATGGAAAAGAAAAGTTAGCGAAGTAAACATCGATTGTTATGTTCAGTAGCCATTTTTGATTAGGTAAGTTCATTAGTGATTAAATTGATTAGTACTATTCTTATAAATTAAATATTTATCTACATATGTTTGTGATTTGAGTTTATTGCATAGTAAATTTTTAATGATGAAATGTATTAAGTTGTAATGATATTATAATTGAAGACTATGTTTGAAAAGGGAAAATCATATGGTTGAATTCATGTGAATAGTAATGTTTGAACAATTGAATGAAATGGATTGGAATAATGGCTCGTAAGAACCTTTTGAATGCTTAGGATACAAATGATATGTCATTAAGGTTATTACTGTTTCGGGTGCTGGTCTTGGGTATCCTACTAATGGCTAAGTTCTTGCATTTATTGTGTATTCTTCACATCTCTTGTGAGTAGCATCGTGTAGCTAACATCCCAACCCACAACCCATATGAGTAGATCCATTTCACAACTCATGTGAGCATTTACTGCCATAACTTGTGTGAGCACTGTTCCGGCGTATCCAATGCTATTTCATTATGGTTCATCGGGTGAAAAAAAATGAGTAAACGAAAATGGTGATATGAAATGGATATATGAAATGATTATATCGAAATAGATATATGAAATGGTTACTTGAAATGGACATATGAAATGTTAAATGAATATGTGATAGATGGTTTATGTACCAAATGTGTTTACGTGTATATGTTTGATGACATGATCAAGTTACATGTTTCATATATGAACTCACTGACATTGTGAGACTTGTGATATGTATAGGTAACTAATGAACTCATGACCATGATTATGAATTAACTTGTAAAATGTCTAAATTACATCTTTTACGGTAAGTTAAAGTTAAAGTTAATGTTTATTATGAACTTACTAAGCAATGATTTGCTTACATTATGTTTGATTTCTTTGTGGATTATCGAAAGTTTTGGTAGGTTGAAAGTCAAGTGAGAGCTCGTACTATCCGTTCATTAACTCAGTAGAAATTTTGATCATTTTGATTTAGGATATAAGTGACATGTATTAGGAGTTTTAAAGGCTAAATGTATATATCCATGTTGTGTTATGTTTTGGTTATGCAAATGTTGTTAAGGTGCTACCTAATTAGTACTTTTGGTTTAAGTATATTCATGTATATATAAGGGGTTTGAATCATGTTGTGAGTTTGGTTTTGGATGTGATAAGATGCTATGGTATAATTGATAGGCACATGATTTGTGGTTTAGTGAATTGATGAATGTGAAATGGTTTTAATGTTTGAAATGTGGTGCCAAATGTGGCATATTGGTTAGGCACTTAGGTTGAATGTTATTTGGTATTTTGACATGTTTTGGTGCATTTTGGATAGGTTTAAGGAATGGTATTTGTAAGGCTTGGGATTTAGAGAATTGTAGGTGAAATGGCTTGGTTTTGAAGTTATTTTAGGTGCACACAACCTGGGACATGGTTTGTCACACAGCCATGTGCCACACACGGTCACCCCACATGGCCATGTGGCTTATTCGATTTCGGTATAGGTTTGCCCACATGGTCTCAGAGAGTTACATGGCCTAGCAGCACGGTCGTGTGACCCTAAGTTACACGGACACAAGTTGTTACACAATTTGGCCACATGACCATGTCCTTGAGCCACACGGTTAGGGCTCTATCACACGGCTTGACTACACGGCTGTGTGACCCTTACTTTCAGTTTTTTCTACATTTTTCTATTTTATTTCAGATTAGTCTGTACTTGTTTCCAAATTGATTTTAGGGTTCCCTATGCTCAATTTAAGTTTCATTTTCGTATGTATGCTTTGAATATTGAGTGAGTATTGATACATTATGATTAGATTGATTTCAAAATTGTATTAATATATTAATTGACTTGTTAATTGTCGTAGCATATCGTAACCCTAATCCGGTGATGGAGACGGGTTAAGGGTGTTATATTACGTGTTCTAACTCCTGATGAATTATATTGTAATGTTTTTGTTTTCTATTTTCAGTCATTGGATTTGAAAGCATTAGGAGTATTTGCAATGGATACCAGGAATGTTCAAGGAATGCCAAATGATGAGTCATCAATAGTCTATAACTTTGTTAGCTTGAAAGAGAAAGAATTTGAAATATATCTCGTAGGCATTTACAAGAAAACATTCCTCTACAAATAGGGATTTGAATTCCTAATGGATAGTGGAGGCGATGTATGGGATCTAGTGCGCTCCCATACGTGGGACAATTTCTACAAACTCCCATCCAAATCGGCTTGCATTCTTGTAGTTTAGGAATTCTATGCTTCGCTCAAATAGTACGAAGCAAAGAGAACATTGGGTGAACCATGGCCACATGTGATTGTTAGAAGAAAAGAGATATTAGTCTCCACCCTAGAAATTTGTAGGTTTTATGGTGTGCCATTCTACATGTGATTTCATACAAAGAACCGATTTGAAATTTTGTCCAAGTATAGATATGGAAAGTGTCATAACCTATTTAATCAAGGGGTGAGGAGAATGGAAACGAGACTTGGGTACTAATTCTCGTATATTCATTTCATCCATCGAGCTTGACCCATATGGCTAAGTTGTGGGTGCAATTTATTTGTGCTCAAATATGCCCTGCTGTGAAGGGTTCTAACATCAACACCTTTCTAGCTACTATATTATATGCTATTTTGCAAAAGGAAAAGCTCTGCATTGGAATGTGGATATATAGTAGCATGATTCGCTATGTTTGAGAAGAAAAGTCAGATTACTCTTTCCATATCTCGTAACAGCCCTGTGTAAAAAGGTGAAAGTACTTATGGGTAGGTTAGGACTATTGTTGCCCCCAACAATGAATCCTATTAGAGACTCCATTTATAAACAATTCCTTGCGTCGTATCACAAACAAGTCACCGAATAGAACTGAAAACAAGAACAAAGTGGGGATGACCTATAATCTCAGAAAATACAAAAGGTAGCAGAAATTTGACGAAGTCGGGATAGAAGTCATATTTCAGATTATAAATGGATAATACAATGGATGTAGGAGATAGAGACATTGTATGAAGATTATGCATAGGGGCATGGCCTGAGGATGCCACAGTTCCCATAATCAAATATGGTCCAGTACAAGGAACCCGTAACAACAAGGAGGAGGATCCTAAAGAGAACAAGAATGAAGATAGTACGAACGAAGGAAACACGGAAGAGTCGAAACTCGATTCCGACTAAATTCGTACTTGAATTTTTATTTTTTATTTCCAAATTGTAGCTAATTTTAGATATCGATGATATTATTTTTATTTTCTTTGTTTAAGTTATATTTTTATGATTATTTTGAAAAAAAACGTGCGTTAATTATGTGTAGGTGGAAACACAAAAATATATAGATTTTTTCAGCACCTTTTGAGCCTTAATTCATGCAGTTCATAGTAAATTTTATCAAAATTCATAATTTAATTATAAAATAATTAATTTTCACTTAAATTATTAATATATTGAATTTTAATTATTTTATAATGAGTTTTTACAAATTTAGTTTATTTTCGACAGTTTTGCACAAAAGGTGAAAATTGGCTCGGTAGACACCTCTAAAGGCTTGAACCGTTAGAGAAAGTGTTGCATCGAGTGAACCAAGAGCAAGGCTGAATAATTTTCCAGCCAAGGATGGTCCAACTGATGATTATTCTATGCACTATATATTTAATTTTTATCCAAAGTTAATTGTGTTAAAAATTAATATAAAGCCTGAAGGTAAAAGTGGCCCAATTGTGCTAATAAAAGAAGACTGATCCAACAAGAGAAATGGTACCCCATAACCGTCCAAAAATCTGACCCAATCAGCTGAATTTTTCTGATTTTTATGTCTACAAAACAACCCTCAAAGTTTCCATAAACTCCATTCACCCCCCTCCACTTTTTATGCCTTTGAATATTTGCCCTTAGCTTAAAATAGGAAGTTTGAAATATTCAAACTTGCTTGTTGTATGGCCGGCCAAGGAAGAGTGTGTGGCTACTAATTATTTGCTATTTAAAGCAGCCACTTCCACCTATAAATACCCCATTTATTATTTAATTCAACACACATTCATTCCCACACATCTCTATTTCTTTCACTCAGTTTCTCTTCTTTGTTTTTCCCCTTTTCTTGTCCATTTCTTTTACTGATTTCCCTCTTGAAAAAGATCCTTCTTCCACCTTGGAATAACATTATTCAATTTTTTGTAGAGGCCTTGGTTCAGCAGAATGAGCAGAGAAGAAGAGAAGCGTACTAGTCTGGCTTCAGAGAAAATCTAGATTTGATTCCTAGTTCCCTTCTCTTTAATTTTCTTGTTTATATTGTGATCATGAATATTAATAATGGTTTTTTTGTTGTTGTTCTTGTTCTAATTAAAATGACTTAAATTAATTTGTGTTAGATTGATTGCATTCTGTCCACTTGAATTATTAAAATCATGTTTGTGTTGTTATAGACATTGGTAAGTTGTTCAATTAAATAGAACTATGCTTATGTTATACTTGCATTATAAAATGTAAGGTGATGAAAGAATTAATTATTAAACATATTGAAATTATAATTAATTAACACGATATTTAATTGGTGCATGTTTAATCTTCTAAGGAACCTGAAGGTTAAATTAGCGACAATATTAAATAGTACATTAGCCTTGCTTAACTTGCAAGATTATTATGATTAAGATGTTTCAATATAGAAATATATTGTTACCTCACTTAATCATTTATGTGCTTATGAAGATTGATTAATTATTTGAATTGACATTGAAAAATGTTCAAGAGATTAGTTAATTTAGTAAGGAATGAGCGAGAGTTAGCAAATTACCAAGTTGCCGTGAAAATATTCGTAACAACGTGAACATGAATTTAGTAATTCTAAGTTAAGGAATGTAATTGATCTAACACAATTATGTCATCTTGATTAAAACCATCTTTTGAAATCGTGCATTGAAATTTTTATTTTTATTTTATTTTAGTTAGTTAAATTTTAGTTTTTAATCACTTCCTGAAAATCAAAATATTTTTAATCACCAAAGTGTTTGATTTACATTTCATAAATATTTTTCTGTCACAATCCCTGTGGCTACGATAACTTGACATTTACTTGTCACTTTATTACTTGATAATGATTGTGTACACTTTCACATTTCCATCGTTTTAAGTTTTTGTCACCGTTGTTGGGGACTATTTTAAAAGACACTATTTGTGAAATTATTAATTTTGCATTTTGGTTTATTTTTCTATTTAATTTGATTATATTATTTTTCTGTGATTGTTTTAGGTGTTTATGAGTATTGATCGAATTATCGATTTACTCATCGTAGATCCTAAAATTGAAAGAACTTTTCGACAAAGAAGAAGACAAGCAACTCAGAGAAGGACCAAAAGATGAACTTTGAAAATCTGAATCAAGGAAACGAAGCAAACCCTACTCCAAATCCTATCCTTATTGCTGATGATAGGGATAGATCTCTAAAATAGTATGCCGTGCCAATATTTCATGAGCGTAATCTGAGTATTAAGAGACCCAAAACCGAGGCACAACAATTTGAGTTGAAGCCAGTCATGTTCCAGATGCTTGAGACAGTAGGCCAACTTAGTGGAATGCCTACCGAAGATCCTCACCTTCATTTAAGATTATTTATGGGAGTGAGCGATTATTTCAAATTAGCTGGAATACCCGAAGATGCACTACAATTAAAGCTGTTCCCATATTCACTAAGGGACAGAGCTTGAGCATGGTTGAACTCATTGCCACCAAATTCCATTACCACATGGCAAGAGTTAGCAAAACTATTCCTTATGAAGTACTCCCTCTAGCAAGAATGCTAAGTTGAGGAATGAGATCACTATTTTCAACAGATGGATGATGAGTCTTTGTATAAGGTGTGGGAAAGGTTTAAAGAACATGCAAAGCATCGCTATACACCACATAATCCTTACTAGATTCTGGTTGAATTAGAACAGGAGCTTTCATCAACACAAATTTTAACTTCTCAAGACTAGCTTGCTGCTCTTCTCCCCATTTAAATGGAGTGTTCTTCCTCAATAGCTTAGTCAATAGGGCTACTATTAAGGAAAAGTGCTCAAAAAACCTTCGATAATACCCAGTGAGACCCAGAGAACTCTGAATCTCTGAGACATTCTTCGGTTGCTTCCAATCTAAGATGGCTTATGATACCATGTGACCTAGAAAAATTACCTTTTTTGGGATCTTTATGAATCCCTTCAGCTGATACCATGTGACCTAGAAAAATTACTTCTTTCAACCAAAATTCGCACTTACTGAGTTTAGAAAAAAGTTACTTTTCACAAAATATCCGTAAGACCACCCTCGAATGTTCATCACGCTCAGTTTCTATCTTGGAGTACACTAGGATGTCATCAATGAATACAACGAAGAACTAATCAAGGAAGGACTGAAAGACATGATTCATAAGATCCATTAAGACCGTTAGCACATTAGTTAACACAAAAGGCATGACAAGGAACTCGTAATGTCCATAACGAGTCTTAAAGGCAGTCTTGGTAATATCAAATTCTTTTACCTTAAGTTGGTAGTACCCGAATCTTAAATCAATCTTGGAAAAGACAGTTGCACCTCTGAATTGTTCAAATAGGTCATCAATCCTTGGTAGAGGATATTTATTCTTAATAGTTAGCATGTTCAACTGTCAGTAATCAATGCATAACTGAAATGTACCATCTTTTTTCTTCACGAGCAATACTGGTGCCCCCATGGCGAAATATTGGCCTAATAAAACCCCTATCTGACAATTCTTGCAACTGTACCTTCAACTCTTTAGGTTCTTTAGGTGCCATGTGGTAGGGAGCAATGGACACCGGTGCCATTCCTAGCAACAATTCAATACCGAATTCCACTTCCCAATCTGGAGGTAACCGTAGAAGTTCCTCGAAAAATAATCAAGAAATTCCCTTACTATAAAAATGCTATCAATTAAAGGATTAATGACGCTTGCATCTCGGACATAAGCCAAAAACACTTCACAATATCCTTTCTGTCACTAAAGTACCCTATTTAGTGCACAATCTAAATAGACTTGATGCTCAACCAACCAGTCTATCCCCAAAATTAGATCATATTCATTAAAAGGAAGTTCCATTAAGTCGACAAAAAGAATCTCTCATTGAACCTCTAAAGGACATCATTTATAAATTTTATTCACAAGTATTGAGGATCCTAAAGGACTTACTATAGTGACAATGTTTTCAGTTTTCTCTACCCTAATCCCCAATTTTACAGCTACATCACAAGCAATATATGAATAGGTAGATCATATATCAGTTAAGGCAAAGTAAGGTATCGAGTAAATAGTGAAGGTACCTGTAATGACTTTGGTGTCATTTTCTAGGTCACATAAACTTTTATGCTTAGCTTCCTAACCGTTCCCTTACTCAAGGCCCAATACTTCTAGGCCCAAATTTCGGGGCATTACAATTCTACCCCCTTAAAGAAATTTCGTCCTCAAAATTTCCAATTGTCATAACAATCGCACATCCTAGCCTACCATACTACGCTCTCGCTGTACACTCTGATCCTAATAATACAAGCACGCACCACACCATCTATCCATCAGAGTAGATGGATATCACACGCATATCATTTCTAGAATACACACAGAATAAATACAAACTCTAACAGCACGTTTGGTTCGCTGTATTGGAATAGAGGCGTAATGAAATAGAGGCGTAATGAAATAGAGGTGTAATGGAATAGAGGCGTAATAGCAAATCAATTGTTTGGTTGAATGTAATGGAATAGAGGCGTAATAGTAATCTTGTGTTTGGTTGAATGGAATAGAGGTGTAATAGCATAATGGAAAAAACTAAAATGACTAGAATACCCTTAGCATAAATTTGTTTGGGTAAATGATTATTGTTATTGTTATTTAAATTTTAATAAGATTATTAATATCAATAATAAATAATTTAATCATATTTAAACATAATAATTATTAAATATATTATAATTAAAATATATAATTTAATAAAATTCTTAATAATTAATATTCTTATATGAATTTACTCAAATCATAATATATGATACTATAAAAGATAATTTGAAATAATTAATATTAAATATATTTTAATTAAAATATATGATTTAATAAAATTCTTAATAATCAATATTCTTATGTGAATTTACTGAAATCATAATATATGATACTATAAAATATAATTTAACATAATTATTATTAAATATATTATAATTAAAATATATAATTTAATAAAATTTTAATAATTAATATTCTTATATGAATTTACTGAAATCATAATATATGATACTATAAAATATAATTTAACATAATTATTATTAAATATATTATAATTAAAATATATAATTTAATAAAATTCTTAATAATTAATATTCTTATATGAATTTACTCAAATCATAATATCATATACTATAAAAGATAATTTAACATAATTATTATTAAATATATTTTAATTAAAATATATGATTTAATAAAATTCTTAATAATTATAAGTAATAAAATTTCTTATATGAATTTTTATAATTTAAAATAATTATTATTACATATAATTTAATAATAATATATAATTTCAATTCTTGATAATAAATTTTCTTATATGAATTTATACAATTTAAAATAATTAATATTAAATGTAAATTAATAATGATATACACTGTAAGTGAAATGTTATGTCAGATTAGGAGCTAACTGTCTGTTATGTACAGTTTTTCCCATTTTTTATGTTCAAAGGATTTTAAATGATATATGCTGAATCTGCAGATCACAAGTTTCTTATTTTTACAACAGGTCCAAAACTTGCACAATCCAAACTAAACTGGATATATTTATACATTATATATATAACATTCAGTCTCGTTAGGAAACATGAGCTACCCATGTTTACTTACTTTAGTAAACATGAAACACATGCCAAAACACCTCAATGCAAATGCAATCCACGTTGAAAGCGATGTTCCAGAGACGACAAATCCAAAGCTTCCCGAAACAACTGCATTTTCTTTCTTGATCTGGACCAACTTGTCATAAACACACCAAGGAAAGCTCAAGAAATGATCCCTATTCATTCCCTCATTATACTGACCCCAATAACTTGGATGATATGTGACATAGTACCAAGCTGAGGCTTTTGCATATGCATCATCTATTTCTTCATCCAACTCACTTCTTTTTTCATTGAACCATGACCTAGCTTCCTTTCTCAATGATCTCACTGCCATGCTGATCGCTTCTGCATCTCTTTTCTTCGTAAAAGATCTCGACATTTTCATGATACCCCAATCGAGTATTTCACCTCCGCTTTGACCTCGCAATAGTCCATCAAATTCCCAATTTGTAATCGTATTTACTTTTGTAGAAGAAAGCATCGTCGATATAATCCTCAAAGCCTTCAACTTCCATGTCGGGATCATAAAACCTCTGCATCTTTTCCCGAGTTAAGAACTTAATCGAGCATTCATTGGGTGCAAGGTTCTTCACCTCTCGAAAAAGCTTTCCAATAACATTGTGTGATTGATAACTTGGCTTGTCTGGTTTCTCCATGAAATTCGGAAATTCTTTGACCCTCAAGTCTTGTGGTATTTCAGCTGGTACACCCGTTTTCGGAAAGTCAACTGCAATAGAAAACAACTTTGTCAGGTTCTCTATCAGCAAAAGCAGTATGAGCATTTGAAATTATTCCCAAATTGTCATTGACTATGTAGTTTGTGAAGTATTCTTCAATTTCCTACACCAACATGTAGCAATTATCAAAAATCTCATAATTATATCTACACAGCCCAACAAAATACAGTAAAGCAAACCCAATAGATATCAGTTCAAAAAAGGACGCAAGCACAAAGAATGGATTACAACATAATACAAATACAAATAATAAACTTGAGCCTGAGTAAAAATTTCACTAGTTTAGAGCCTTCGTAATGTGAACTTAAGTATCAAGAAACTTTTCAGCACATATTCCAAGCGGATTTATACAAAATACCCAACGAAAAATAATGTTGAAAACAACTCTCAAAATAACACACAGTTCAAGTCATTATAACTATTATACGAGTGCTAATTGACAGAATAAACTTGTAAGAATCTAGAAGAATGTTAAACCAATGACATCTTGGAACCGAAAAAAATGTTGGAGGGGGGAGAGAGCAAGAATCATGCATTTCAGCATCAAGAAACTATAACAAGAGAAGAGGATAATCAAAAGTCATAACTATTAGATAAATTCAAGTGGAATATAACTAAATACTTCAATACCTAAAAAGCTATTACCTCAATGGTAACTTCATGATCCAATTTGGTTGTTGGAGCGGGTGAATAATCCATAGCATCGATTTGCTTATATGGAATCAATTCGAGGTCCCAACAGAGAAAGTAAGTATCACCATCCGGATCGGCCCAGAGCATTCATTGGGATGAGGTCTAAAATTTGATTCTATTTAGTGTCAAGAAATCACCATGCATTGTGAAATATTACGAATACAATCAAGCCTACCATCTTGTTATTATGTGTAAAGACACTGAAAAACACCAGATAGCTTCCATAAATTGGGCAGGATTTAACACAAATATGCAAAAGAATACAAGTATAGCTAATCTGCAATTCAATAATACTCTGCTTGTAAAGGAAATGCTCAACAAGTTCCACCAAGATGAAAAGAAACATGCATTTTACTACTGCATAACAATCAATGATAAGTCCACCAATAAGGGACAAAAAAGAAGAAGCTAGAATCATACACTAAAACGATAGGAACAAAATAAAAGGCAGCTTTTGCAAAGTATAATGAAGAACAAACACTTTCTCAAAGTAGCAAGAAAACGTAGAGTATGCCCTTTACGTACCTGGTTCCTTTCTATGGAAAACAACACAATCGACCATATGGTGCAAATCAGGCACATTGACAGCCCTTAATACACGTACATCGCCTGGGTGCAAGTAGGGGTTTTTGGCAACAATTACCTTACCCTGAACAATATCACGTTGGTTAGATCTAGAGCCAGAAAACTGCACAAAAACTTGGCCATAATTCAAGGTTCTAGTTTCATCCAGACATCCCATCATAGACCTTCCTTTTTGAACAAAAATCTTGGCTTTAGTCCGTAACTCCAGCAACTTCGAAGCTCAAAAAGTTGAAGATAAACATGCAATCGGAGAAACTAACCTGTAATGAGCAAATCGGGGAAGAGTGCAATGAAGAAGAACCTGTAATCAAAAAAGGGGAAACTGATTAGGTTAACACTGCAATAATTGATGAAGAAGTCAATGCACTAACAAGGCAGTAACCTTTACCTTTCAAGAGCAAAGAATCGAAACCCACCAATTGAGAGCAATCGAAAGAGTGATGAGAGAAAAAAGAAAAGAAAAAGGTCGACTGGTTGAGAAGGCCAATCGAAGGAGTGACAGAGAGAAAAAGAAAAGAAAGAGTGACTGGTTGTAAAGAAAAACAAAAGAAAAGGTTGAGAGACAGAGGGAGCAAATCGATCGAAACTTGAGCAAATGGGCAGAAGGTAGAAGGAAGGAAGAGGAGACGCAATGGGGAAGCCAATCGGGAGGGTAAAACAGGGAGGGCAAACGATGCAGCACCTAATCTGAGCAAATGGGATGTATTACAAATCGGTGGATTTCACCGATTAGGTTAGTATTGTGTTACAAGCGTAATAGCATTACCATGAACCAAACAACGGAATAGAGGTGTCTTAAGTGGGGCCCACTGATTAGTATGCCAATACACCCAACCAAACATGCTGTAAGTTTAAGTGTAGCAATACAGTCTAATGTCTAAAAAATCACAGTATCTCTATCTACTGCTTTTCAATGAAAACAAACAACAGTTTCAGAAACTTACGAATTCGGCGCCGGAGACTCGGTGTGCCACACTTTTCAGAAGAAGTATCTCAAAACACTTCACATATTGAAAAACAACCTTTTGAAATCCAAAAATTTGAAAACCCATTCCACAGCCGAGTTTTGTAACTTGGCTCTGATACCACTAAATGTAACACCCCAAATTCGGCCTAGAAGTTAGGCCCAAATCTGGCGTGTCACATTGAAGTGTTTTTCAAAAACCATGTTTTCATTAAAAACCCTTCTTGAAATTTCAAGCTTCTTGCCATTTAAAACTTATATAAAACCTCAGTTTGTGTTTGTTTATTTTCAATTGAGGTTTATTAGAAAGTTATTACCTTCAAAACCTTATTGTTGCGGAAGCTTAATTTAAAGCAAATGATTTACAAAAACGTGATATTTAAAAATTGAGGTGTAGAAAACGTAGTGTTAGAAAATAGTTATTGTTTTGGAAAATCGTGTTCTACTTTTAGCAGATATAAATAACAACCACATCAATTCCTAAATTTAAAATCCAGAAATTATAAAGGTCTTATTACAAGCCGAATCTAAATCAAATTGCTTAAGTAAATGAGCAAAACAGAATAAAACATGTGCAGTTGTGTGGCCCTCTCCGAGTCCCTCGCAGCTCCGAACTGTCTAACGTTGGGAATTACCTGAAAGGTTAAAAATAGGGTGAGTTTACGAAAACTCAGTGTGTAATCCCCTTATTAAAGAAACAAAATAAGTCTAGGCCTAAGCCCTTTAACAGTAACAGTAGCAGTGTAGGCCTTAGCCTGTTACGGTAACGGTGGCAAATGGCCTTAGCCCCCATTAGCCTCGTTTGGGCCTGATCCCATATCAGATGGCACATATCACATATATCTGGGCCTAAGCCCATCTCAATATCAGAATCAGTATATGCAATGCATAAATAACCATACCAACCCTGCACTCCATCTCCTGTCCAGCCCTACACTCCTCTGGGGATTTAATCGACCCACCCATCCCTACACTCCTTATGTAGCACCGGTTACGACACTAACCAATATTACAGAAGAGCTGCCAATCACATAATCGACTTATAGCCATCGATGGGTCCACAGTCGTCTTATGCAACTTGTGTGACCCTCACATATCAATCACTTCCTCCAATTCAAGATCCCAACCTCATGTAGTATGTCGTGTATGCAGTATGCCATGCTCAGAATCAGTCATATCATTCACATTTAAGTCAATCAAACCATAGCACAAATCAGTCATTTACCCTCGAGGGGCAAAATAGTCATTTACCCTCTAGGGGCATTACGATCATTTTACCTTATAGGGGTATTACGATCATTTAACAACCTTTCTGAAGGTCTACAGTCACCTTAAGCAACACAAATAACCTAAATGGGCATAACGGTGTAGATGCACCCAAGGCTCATATTTGGCCCAAGTGGGCCCACACATTCGTGTAGCCCATTTAGCCCAAATTCAGTCACGACTATGCGAACTACATAGCCCAGTCCAGTATTTGCCACTTAACGTGGATTTTATCTATGTGGGGCCCATGAGCCCATTGGGCCCACACGACCTATTTTAGCCAAACGAGGCCCATAACGGCCAAAGAGCACGAGAACACTCGTGGTGGCCTCTACAGTCTATTGCCCATAACTGTGGGCTCGGTTCACCACTCGAGCATTTGCACGCCCATATGTCCTCAACCGCCGAATCTCTGAATTTTCAGCTTTTCAAATTTTGCCAAGTTACAGTCAGATCAGGGTGTATACACACCTTTATCCCGCGTTTGACGGTCACAAAATCAGGTGTATGGTTACACACCTGTTTAAGCAACCGTTCCAAGTTTCTCAAGCGCCCAACCCATATTCATTCCACATACAGTCAATCTTTCATATAATATTGTTTAAAGCACTTAATCCCCAAACAATAATCACTACCAACCTTGATTGAGTACCACGCGATCTACTCCTTTTAGATCACTGACTAAGAACAATCGTATGTCTCTTACCGATTTACTTAATCGATTAATAGAAGGACGGACCTTGACGGCCTGGTAACCCTTGCACCCCTTCACTTCTTGGGAACACCTAACCCATCAATCACCACATCAAGAGGAAGGGATCACCATTCGGCCATCAAAGAACATGAAGGAAAGAAATATTCGGCTTTTAGTGAAAAGATAGAAGGAAACAGATTCGCACACATATCATAGTAATAGAGAACAAGAGATGGAACTTTTGAATACATACCGATTTGTCAGGATCGCTTGCAAATATCAACTCAATATACCACCGGCAGAGTATGGAAACAATCAGGATTTAGAGAGAAAATAACCAGAGTATGCAACCACCCCAAGGATTAGCAGAAGAAGAAACTCAGTTTAAAGACAATAAAGAAGTCGAAAAATAGAAAAAGAGAGGATGGTATGGTGAGTTCGGCCAACAAAAACTAATCAATGAAACCAAAGATGTGAGCAAGACATTTGGCCAAGGCTAACTGAAATGGGAAGAGAAGGGAAAGGAAATGGAGAGAAAAAGATGAGTAGAGATTCGACTGACAGTGTGAAGTGATTGAAGAAAACAAAAGGGGTATTTGGCTAATAGAGAAAAGAAACCAAATTGCTCAAAGTACTCGAATGGTAAAAGAAAGTTCGACTTTCACACAATAGACCAAAAGAGCAACTTACGCTGCACCAAAAGCAAAGAAGAGAGTTTTCGAAAATGCAGTATTTGGCCACTAAACAAATGAAAAGAATACCAACACTCAAGAAATGACCAAAACCAAATACTCTATTTTTCCCTTAGCAAATTCGGCAACAACCTTCAACAACTCAAACTCCCCTTTTTCCTCCTAAAATCTCTCCCCCAATCCTCCACATATCACTCCAACACCACATCAACCAGAATTTTACTGCAACAGAACCACTAGTCGAACCAAGCTGCAAAATTAATACCGCATTACGCAACCTAGGGCTTGAACCTCAGACCTCACAATTACACAACACGCCACCTTGCCACTACACCACAGGCTCCTTTTTGTGTCACATTTTATCTTCAATTAATAAAAAGGTCTAAAGGCCAAAGTCCGGGTTCCTTTAAAAGAAAACCAAAATAAATTGCAAGAGCCAAGACTTGAACCTAGGCTCCCTTGCAACCTTATTGACGCCACAACCACTAGACCACATGCTTCCTTGTGTCATTTTTTTAACACAATAATTTAAAAGGCCTACAACTAAGCATCCAGGGTTTTTTCCACTTAAAACCAATATTTTTGCTAAAGCCCAGGTTTGAACCCAAGACTTTTCCAACTCCTCTCAGGACCCTTAACCACTAAAGCAAACATACTTTTGTGTCATTTCCTAGCTCACATAGACTTTTATGCTCAGCTTTCTAACCGTTCCCTTGCTCAAGGCCCAATACTTCTAAGCCTAAATTCTGGGGCGTTACACATACCTTAGGCCTCCTTGAAAACGGAAACTCTTCTCCTGGTCAGATGCCACCATACTAGGTGCATAGCAGCTCAACCTCAAAAATTCTGCCTCATACTTAGAAACAATTCTATAAGCTTGTTTCAGATCAGTAAATTCCAATCGTCGGGCCTCTACATAATGAGGACCCACAAACTTACCCTGGAAGGCCTCTTGAAAGTAAGCCTAATCAATATGCTCTGGCAGCATACCCCTAACCAGTGATTGCATGCCTCATCCCTTAACAAGGATATAATACCCTTAAGTTTTTGCTTAGGAGTGTAGTCCAAATCATCCAAATACATTCGATGGTCTCCATATAGTTCTCAGCTACAGTAGGAGTAGTTCCAGCAATACCCCTAAATAATTCTACCCCACTAGAGCGGAGCCTATTAGGAATCGTCCCATGACTGACACCACCCATTGAGGCTGCAACAACCCAATTTAAAGCACTTGATATAGCCTGTGTTACAAGATCATCCTCATCGTAATTATCCTGATTATCCATATTCCCACCCTCAATAGTGGGTTTACTATGATACTCGTTCTGTTCATTATTCTGTACTAGTTCTTAAGACGCAGTCGACCCAACTAGAGCCCTTAGAGGTCACCTTCTGCGACCCCTCCTACCACGAGTTATCATTCCATGAGTATTCATTTTGATATTTTATGGATCTACAATACGTAAGAATATTTTTAGTTCTTTCTTAAATATTTTAGCACACCCTCAATCCAAAATTCTTTTATTAAAAATTTTATGCAGGAGTCTCCACTATCATACTAAAGATTTATTACTATTTCTATGGACATAGCATCAGACCTTCGGACTTCGTCATTTCCAACAAAATACTTTTCAAAATACTATGGTTTATTTTTCCCAAAAATGCCATTTTCATGTATGCATGCATGCAGACTTGTTTTGAAAAGATTTAAAAATGCAGTCTGAGGTTTTGAACCAAGACTCTAATACCACTAAATGTAATCTCCCAATCACAGCCTAGATGTTATGGCCAAATTGTAAAAGTCACATGGAACACCTAAACGACGAATCTACCCTATCGATGGTTGAAAACCTTAAATGCACTTTCCTTTTAAAAAACCGCGGTTACCTTTGTTATTTAGAGAAAAACGTTCATTATTAAAAATCCAATCTTTATTAAGTCAGGTTCGTAGCACTGGTGTGGTTTTTGGAAAAACTCATTGCACATCGTTTTTTTTTGAAAAATAACTTGGATTATCTTGATTGTAGCAGAAAAACTGATTAAACCCAATGATTAATTAAGTCAAGGAACATGCTTAATCCAATTTCAGTACATAATAATAAATCATTCTCATATGTGAAGCTATGCATGCATGAAAAATCCCCAAAATAGAAATAATCCAAAACCATAGTTCAAATCTCTTTATAGTCCGAAAACCAAATAAACTTAGGAAATTTTAAATAAAACAAAAACAAAAACAATTGTTTGAAATTGAGTCCAAAGTCCACTCTAGTCCTAATTTCTTTCGTTACCTGAGTAGTTTGAAGTAATGGGGTGAGCTAACTAGCTCAGTGTGAGTCTAAACAACAAGGCGTTTAGCATACATTTAAGCATTCACACGTAGAACAATAAATCGCAATAAAACAACATTAATAACAATGTAATGAGTCATGATCATATTATAATGTAAATTGAATTTCCTACCCCAACCATCTGCTACACACCTAGAGTTCCCAGAACCCGTTTACCAAACTCCAACAAATGTGAGCAAAACTCGATGTAGTAAAACCACCGATTGAATATAATTGCAGAAAATCTACCAAATAACGAATAATTTCGATAAAATTGCCAAAACTCCTCGAATCCCTAGTGCAGTGCACTGACTACAAATAAATGCAGACTTAATATGCTGCCGAATCTCCACAGAACTCTTTTGTCAACCACAATAATAACCACCCCAATGCACATGCAATATGTCATACAATCTCATACGTAGTCACAAATAAATACTTTCACAACTTATTGGCATGTTCAACATGCCCTCGCATAATCAAATACTTTTAGTGAATAGGATCATTGATCCAACTTTCAATTTACCATTAAGGTGGTATCATTCAACAAATCACAATTTCATGTGTTCTTACAAACTTTTCTGTGTGCATGTATAATAGTCTTTCGAACATTACATAGAAAATTACTAGTACGAATATATCATGCATAAGCCTTATTTTCATTCAGAATCATGCTATACACACAACCAATCATACATCACATTAACTAACCATTCACAACAATATCAAGTATGCAATCATTAAGTAAACTAGCAACTTTGCTAACATGCCAAATAGTAAGGGCTCGAAACGTACCTGGTTCGACCACTTACAAATTTATTTACTTAGATAATTAGCCAATCCCTATAAGCAAGCTAAATCATCAATTATATCATTAAAATAATTATTAACAATCAAGTTTTTAAGTTAGAACCTACACCTTATTTTATGCTCTTCCGCAACACACTTGAAAATCTTGCAGTTTTTCTATTAAGCTTTAAAATTAACATAAATTAAAAGTCATAATTTAACTCAATAAATATGCCTCTTAAACAGCCCCCAAACACCCACTTATGGGTTCAATCCAACCATTACAATTATAACTAGTTTTTAGATCCAAACTAGTTAGGTTTCTTACACTGATTTATTGAATCCTACGCGCGAACATCTTTCAACCTCACTGTTAATTTGGGGCGTTTAAATCAGTACCTTACACATTTAAATATAGTAAAATCAGTAGCTAAACCATGTTTAACTTAGGTGCGCGCACCACCACCGACGGTGGCTAAATTGGGGTTGATTTAAAAAGACTTTTAAAAAAACTTGGAAGGCTGGAAAAATACCTTTTAAAACTTTAAAAATCACCCAAATTCCAAATATGGAAGTTTTTGTTTTTAACTCACAAGATTCATTAAGAAATTGAGGAAAAATAAGAACTTACAGAAACTAGGTGATAGGGGCAGCAATGGCACTTATTGGCAACAATGGGAATCGTTCTTTGAGATTAAAAAATTTCAGATTTGGGGCTGGAAAATTAAGGGAAAAATGAAAGCAACATTGAGGAGAAGATGGTGCAAGATCTTGTGGAAAAATGAAAAGGAAAAGATGGTAGACCAAGAAGCTATGGGCGGCGAGAGCAATAGGGAAGAGAGAAAAAAATTGAAAAGAGAGGAGGAGAGGAGGAAGAGAGGGACAACTAGGGTGAGGACAATGGGATTAAAGTTTGATCAATTTGTTTAAAAATAATATTTACACCTAGGTCTAAAATACCTGCATCTAACCGTTTAAGCAATTCCTTTTTTACCACCTCCTTCATAGTTGGATTATGTTTACGTAGAGTATCTACCACAAGTATTTTTCCTTCTTTTAATCTAATCTTGTGTTGAAAAAAACAGGATTGATTCCTTTAATATCAATAATTGTCCATCCTATCACTTTTTTATGCATTTTTCATGACATTTAATTAGGCCTCTTCTTGTTTTACGTCTAAACTTTTGACAATAATTACTGGTAAAGTATTCATTTCCCCAGATATCCATACTTTAAATGGTTGGGCAATGGCTTTAGTTCTAATTCTGGGGGGTTTGACAATAGATGGCACCATTTTCACTGAGTTTGGGATAATTTGCTATGACTATTCCTTATTTTATCTCCACTAGTCTAATTGAGTTACCATGTGATGGTTCTCTTGTTCCGCACTATCCCCTTCTTTTGTTTTGTAACCCATCGATTCTTTCATGTTGAAGTAATTATTTATTAATGAAAAGTACAAATTCCTAATAAAGAAAGAGGCATTCAATTTTCCTAAATTCATCTACTCCTAATCTTACTAGATTACTATTGAATATTAGTCCTCATCTTCTTGAAATCCTTTTTTTCTCTTTTTTTTGTTTCGTTTGTATAAGAACAAATTGCTTGAATAAATCATCATTAAGTAATTTCCTTAGAGGATTCATGGTTTTATACATTCGCTCAATGGGTACTCCTGCCCTTTTACATAATTTTGTAATTAGATGAGGGAAAAATATTCCCTTTCCTAAATTCCTCGTACAATCAACCATGTTCTTATATATCCATGTTCCAATACATATTTGTTTGTTTTGGAGGATCCCATATGTTATGATAGCTTGAATTGGACTAATCTTGGACATCTTTGTTATAGGCCATATTCTCGAACATATGAATTTCATCCACATCTTGGCTTTTGGTGTCATTAGCTGTTGATTGAATGTTTCAAGTATTACTGTTTCCATTCGATATGTCCACATCTCTTTCCCTTCGGTTAGGAATCTCAATATTTCCTCTGTATCAATGTTTTTGAATTCCTTCAAATCTATTTTATAGAGATAATAGCGATAATAATGTGGTGCATCATAAATTTGGAAAATACTCATCTCAGTTACCGGGACCCTTTTGACCTTCACAAAGGAGTGCATCTCATAGAACTGTCTAGCTGCTTCCCTTTGTTTTAGTGCTAGATAAAAATCTTGCACCACAAGAATTATTAGGGATTTTTCGGCTAGCGAACAAAATTTCTTCCATTCCCTTTTAGTTGCATTTTCCCATATTCCTTTGCAATTCCTCATTAGAGGGTGAAACCCCTGCTCTTGAATAAAGGTATATGACTGTAGTTGTTGCAGGTACTTATCCATGTCACCTTCTTGAAACTCAATAGCTAGGCTTGAGGCGCTTGCACTGAAACTGGCCATTTGATAATTTATTCTTCTTATGCCTACAATTTAACCTTTGTTAATGATAAAAGAGGGTATCCAATAATTTAATCTTTGTTAATCATAAAATAATGTGGCCGTGTGTCCTATTTGTAGGTTAGAAAGAAAGAATAAATTATTCAAGAGTTATAGTCTAGTTCTACTAAATAAGCAGTTAAAGAACAATAATCCTAATATAATAAAACTACAAAAAAGTCAATAGTTAGGTTAGTTTGGGCAATAGAATTACATAGTGGTGTCAAGACATCCCTGGTTTATGTCGCGACGTCGAGGGCAAGTTCCAGAATAAAAAGTTTGTTCCTTGTCGCGACATTCTGGAATGGTGTTGCGACATGACGACCATGTTTCTCTTTATTTCGTAAAATCAATACTTGGGTCACCTTATTCATTATCATTCTTCATGTTTGTTGGTTTCCCGTTGATTCCTTGGAAATCCCAAAGAGTGCTACATTGCAAGGTTTGTTCATCCACTACAGTATTAATAGTTCCTCCAAATAATATTTTACTCATTGGCCATTAACAAGAAAAGGTTGACCCCCTTTTCCGATTAACTTTATTGTCCCATGAGGAGTTACCTGATGTATCGTATATGGACCTTTCCATCTTGATTTAAGCTTTCCAGGGAATAATTTTAACCTTGAGTTGAATAGCAACATTTTCTATCCTGGCGAAAGATCTTTGGATTGTGTTGAAGTTTACTCCTCTCCTTGTACATTTTAGTATTTTTGTAAGCCATAAATCAGAATTCTTCTAATTCTTGGAGTTGGGATAGACTTTCTTTTTTAGCTAATTTTGGATCCAGATTTAACTCTTTGATTGCCCAGCATGCCTTCCTGTCGAATTCTATTGGTAATTGAAAATTCTTACATAAACTAACTTATATGGGGACATGCCTAAGGAAGTCTTATATGTTGTTCTGTAGGCCCACAATGCATCGTTTAGCTTGACTGCCAATATTTTTGACTTGGATTTACTATTTTCTCCAAAATTTGCTTTCTTTTCCAATTAGATACTTCTTGTTGTGCATTAGCCTGTCGGTGATATGTTGTTGTCATCCTATGTCTTATGATGTATGTAGCCAATGCTACTTCAAACTTCTTGCTACAGAAATGAGATCCTTCGTCACTAACCAGCGCTCGTGGTGTACCAAACCTGGCGAATATGTTTTTCCTTAGGAATCTCACTATTGATTTTGTATCATTAGTAGGTAGTGCGATAGCATTGACCCATTTTGAAACATAATCTACAACCAAGAGGATATATTGATTCCTGAAAGAACTCAAAAAAGGTCCCATGAAATCAATCCCTGAAACATCAAACACTTCAACCTTGATTATCCCTATTTGAGGCATTTTGTCCCTTTTAGATATATTCCAAATTCTCTGACACCTATCACATCTTTGTATGAATTCATAAGCGTCTCTATTCATTGTTGGCCAATAAAACCCCGATTATAATACTTTTTGAGCTGTCCTTTTCCCACCAGAATGCCCTTTACAAGGAGATGCGTGATAGCCTTGTAAAATATCTTGTATCTCTTCCTCTACTACACAGCGCCAGACTAATTGATCCGCGCATTGTCAAGACACATATGGTTCCTCCCAAACATAATTTTTTTTAATTCATGGGTTATCCACTGTTTCTGTTGCCAGGATGCTTGTGCTAGGAAGACCCCCATGCGATGTAATTAACATAATTTGCATACCATGGTGTTAGATGCTTACCTGGTCTTGATTGATTAATGTCTACTTTGAATAATTGTTCATCTGCAAAGGTCTCATTAATTTTTTCAATATCTTCCTTTTGTAAATTGTTTTCAGTTTTGGATAAATGATCTGCAATTAGATTCTCAGTCCCCTTCTTGTCCATTATCCATAAATCAAATTCTTGAAGTAATAAAACTCGTCTCATTAGCCTGGCTTTTGTTTCTTTTTTCTTCATAACGTATTTTAGTGCAGAGTGATAAGTATACACATATACTCGATTCACCATTAAGTAGGGTCAAAATTTTTCACAAGCGAACACTACTGCCAGCATCTCTTTTTTAGTTGTAGTATAGTTGCAGCGTGCTGAATTTAGTTTTTGCTAGCATAATGAATAACCCCAAATAGATTATTCCACTTTTGTCCCAAAACTACACCTATTGCATAATCACTAGCATTACACATAATTATAACAGGTTCGACCAATTCGAGGTGATGACTATAGGAGTAGATACGAGTTTTTCTTTTATTACCTTAAAGGCTTTGATGTAGCTTTGGTCAATTTGTTTAAAAATAATATTTGTAACTAGGTTTAAAAGGGCATGGACGATACGCACATTAAAAAATAATAGATTTTGCAAAATTTAATTATTTTGCAAGGGAAAAGATTTGAACTTGGGACCATCATTTAATTCCATGCTTTTCCATTTATCAATAAACCACTAGGCTATTTCCTTATTTTTGAAATAATTTTGCACTCTCATTAATCTAAAATTTGGGATGTTACAGTCCCGATGGACTTACCTCATGTTTATTGTCCTGACAGACTATCTCTGTTTCGTGTTTACTGTCCTGGAGGACTATCTTTGTTTTGTGTTTATTGTCCCAACAAACTATCTGTATGGATTCGATGGAGTCTTTCATCCATGGTGTTACACCTATTCGCCATCCTAGTGTACTATCAATTGCTGCCATGGCGTATTTCATCCATGGTCTTACTCATTATACCTAGCTGCCATAGCGTGTTTCATCTATGGTCTTACACTGTTTAGCTTATACCTTATACCTTGCTGCCATGGCGTCTTTCATTCATGGTCTTACATCATTTACCGTCATCATGATGTTGTCCCGAAGGACTATTCGATACTTTCGTCAAGATAAATACGATTCCATAATTTCATCTCCCGAATTCTCTTCCCATTACCTCCTTTACTCTACCTAGATGCTCAAACACTGCAGTGTTCCCTCTGCGAGGCCTAGAGCTTCGTCCAAGGCGGTAACTAATAGGGTCACTCCCCATTCCCATCCTAACTTCACCTATCCTTTAAGGTTTTCCTATAGTCATGCAATGCATGCTCAGGTCATCATGCTTCATGCTTATGCAACCATAACATACTCAGACAATATAGACCAAAGCTTAATCCTTCTCTCGAACACCAGAGCTTCCACTCTTCAGGCAATAGTTTACAACAAAAAACCACAGGTTAAACTTACGCTATATCTCAAAACCTTAGGCTTTCATAAGCATGCAAAACCCTTAAAATTATTCTAATGTCCATGACTTAATGTTACGTACACAGAAGGGTTAAGAGCCTTACCCGCTTGTTGGTTTCCCTACTTTTCCATCTCCATTATCACAAAGTCTGTTCCATGCAAGACGTTCCATGGCTACTCATTCTTCTAGCTACCGAAGAAGATGAAGAACGAGAAAAAAATGGACAAGGTTAGGAAGAAAATCATCCTTAGGAGCCATCTCCTAGCTATTTATAGCCCTTCCCGCGTTCTCACCAACCTTATGAGAATCATTCATTAGGGAACTAGTTGGTTCCATTCTAACCGAACTAAAATTGGATCTCAACCATGCCCAATTTGGTTTCCAGCTTTCCTATTTCTCTCAATATAGGCCGCCAGCTTGCGATCTCTTTCAATTTAGGCCTCTCATCAATTCAAGTTTCTAGGTTATTAGGAATCCGGGTGTTACAAATCTGGTCTCCCATGTTTATCTTCTAATCCTGCAAAATAGCATGCAACAGAATGACATGATCATGGGTAACTTCCCTAATGTGTTAGATAGGGAAAAATTTAGCATGGATAAAATACATCTATATTTTAGCCTCCAAAATCATAATTGGCTGCTAGAATCTTAAAGGTTCCTTGGTTATTGCCCTCCGAACCCAGGTACCTCTACCTTCAGTTAAGAAATTTATAATTTCTACATCATTCACCTCATCATCTTGTAAATTTTCATAAAAAATGAGTGATAGTGAGGTTTATGAATTGCCTCAATTGCAACTAAAGAGGCATCTAGGAAAATGCCTCTCACGAAGACTTTTTTGTCTTGTACCTTAGGGAAATTCACATAGAATTCCTACACAATCGAGATAATGTTTTAAGATGTTGTCGGCAAAAGGTATTCCACTTTAGGCGTTCAACCCTGGTTATGACTGGGTTGTGAAATAGTTGCATGGCAAAATTTGTAACCTCTAAAACCAAGCCTAGCCATTATGGCCCAATCTGAGCGATTACATGGGCCTTGAAGATAGCCAAACTGATTTTTACCTGAAAATTCACTTACCTTTTGAAAACATTTGATTTTGTAAAACATCTTGTACTTTTCATTTTAGAGTTATGTGTTCCTTTGTAATTAAAAATTATTTAAAATGTAAATTAGTTTTTAAAACCCATATTTGCAGCGGCTAATAATCACTAAAACATTTCTTTGATCATTTTAGAAATCACAGAAAAACAATTCATGCATAATACCTTATTATATCAAAATAGTGTCCTTCACCACAGTTCATGATATAAAATTTAAAGTCTCAAAACCATTTAAACAAACCCAATTTAAAGTCCATAGTAAAAGTCCAAAAGAAGTTCAAAAATTCCATAAAAACAACAAACCATTTCCAAAATCCTTAACCACGAAAACATATTATATCGATAGCCCTCTAAAAATCCAAATCCGAGCCTTAAGTACGACGATTACCTGAGACACATGAATACCATGGGTAAGCTTTAAAAGGTTCAGTGTGAGATAAAAACAAACACTTATTTTAAAATATAACACATCAAATTATCACAAGGCATTTTTCACAGAATTCACATATTATCTCATTTGTTGAATCAAACATGGCATGCTTATGAACAACACACAAGTATAGGATTTCCTACCCATCTCTGCTACACACCAATATCGAGTTCCCCAGAACTCGTCCATCCAATAACACACCAATTTTTGGATAAGCCACCACATAGACACCGATGAACAATCACATAGCACATCGTTGATAAACCACCAATAATGCTGATAACGACCACATAATTGTAGTTAAACTACCACATAGTTTCCTCCTTTCACAATCCCACCCCAAGCATGTGATATAGCCATTTAAACACATATGTTTCACTTTTCGTATTTTTCACATATTCATGCTCATAACTCATATTTCTTGGTTTTACACATATGCATGTATCATGCTCACATTTTCAAATAGCATATAGTTTTCACTTTAGCATGCTTTAATATACATATTTATATTAAAACATGGATCTTAACATACACGTACACATACACATAAATTACATGTTTAGATCATCACATATCAATCTAGCCATAAATCACATAACATAGAGTTGAGATCAACATTACATACATCACATATCACAAATCATGGATTTTCACAGCACTTAATAGTTTAGGTCACTTGGTTTCCTCTTCGATTGAGTTTTTTAACTCGACACGAGTACATAAGGTACTTACACATTAATTAAATAACATTTTAATTAAATAGTAATATTAAGCTTCACTTAAAACAAAAGTTAAATCCCACACCTTAATGTAGATCTAAACCATTTACTCCCTTGTAGAAGTTTCGTTTAGGTCTAGTCTTGATCACAAATCTAAACACATGATTAACCCATTTTAGTCATGATATATTCAAATAACATGGATTTTATTATGAGGCTTAATGTGAAAATCTCACCAATACTTACCCTCAATTTGAATGCTCAGATTCGTCACTCTTGCGATGTTCACTATTGATTTTTCGGAGGATTGTTAATCGGCTCTTGATGTTAACACAAGATCGTATTAGTACTAATGATTTTCAAAATTATGAAAAAAGTAAAATAATAATTATTTAGGCCCTAAACCATTCGACCATGTCACAAAATCTTAAGAGGAAGGATTTTCAATCCCAAAGTTCACTTACGCTTGTTTTGTTACAAGATGATCGAATGAATGAAAATGGAGCAAAATTGATGGTTGGATAATCTAAAATAATCAAATAAAAGAAAATAAAATATGTGTTTTAGTCAATAGGGTAATCGACGAGAGAAATAGAAAACTAAAATGAAGAAATTGGTCACTAGCGACGGCAGCTCGGCAGTGGTCCAGCTACAGGGGTGCAGTTGTCCGATGGTGGTGTGAAATATAAGTAGGGAGGAGGGTTCGATCACTTTTAATTGAAAGATAGTAGAAAAAGAGGGGAGAGAATAAAATTAGTGGAAGAGAAGGTGACGTGGTGGTTTCGGCGGTGGACACAATGGCTCACGCCTGTGCACGATGGAAGAAGGGAGAGGAAATCGAAGGGAAAAGTGAGGGAATGTTGGTTAAGGATGGTGGTGAGGTGGTGGTGCAAATAAATGCACGATGGTGGAAACAAATGGGTAGTGGTTGTGGTGGCCAAAAAGAGAGAAAAGAGAGGGGAAGAAAATGAAAAAGATGGAGACTAGGGTGCAAATGGGGGTGATGGATGGTACAAGGGGTGGTGTAGCTTGGTCAACCATGACCAGGTTCAATGCACCACAAGCTTATGACAAGAGAAGAGCTTTTGGCAAGGGGGTGAGATAATGAGGGAAAAGGGAATGTGTTTCATTTTTAAAAGGCAAGTTTGACTTGCTAATGGAGGAAAAGAATCCTCCCTATATGGTGACATAGGCGGGCGACAAGGCTAGCTAGCATATGCTAAAAATGTGCAAATATTAAATAAAAAAAATATGAGCACAAAGGGGTTCAAACTAGAGACGTCAAAGATAGCTAAGAGCTAGTAGATTCACCTTTTTTACTAAATTAAATTAATTATTAAAATCAGATGTGAAAAAATTGAATCCACTCCTAGGAATTAGTGGTTTGTCCAAAAAATTGTCGACTCATTTGGTGGCATCATTGGATGCAAATTGTCTCCTCAGATCATTGGGAACATCACTTTCTACGATTCTCTAGGATGTCGTCCCCTTTCGAGAGGTCAGGTTAACCAAATTCACGATATGATTCCAACAATCACAATGTTATTAATGTAACTTTTGGGTTCTTTACTTTAGTTTTTTTTTCAAAATCTAAAACAAGTAAATAACTATTTAGAGTTTAAAAGTTAGAATGATTTCACCGAATATTGCTTGCTGTCGAAACGATCTAATTGTCGTGTTTCCCGTTGGCCATTGTTGGTTTCTTCATTAGGAGATTGGTTTGCTACACTTCGGAGGAGATTTTTAGTTTATAAAACTGAATTCTAAATAACCTTACAAGAAACTAAGACAAAATGATATTTAGAAATAAGAAAAATTGAATAACTATGGGTGCTTGAGGTTTTGAAGGATGGAGAATGAAGAAAAAGAAAATAGAAAGTTATTTTGAGATGTTTTGGCTAGGGCTCGTTGTGACGAGGCCCTTTTATATTCATCATCTCGTCGTGACATGGGAGTTTAGCTTGTCATGATGTCGTCTGCCATTCAAGTTCCAAGTTCGTTATGTCACGGCTCGTTGCAACGTGCTCCTACTCGACATTGTGACGTGAGCTCCTCGTCGTGATGACGCAATAATTCTCATCACAATGTCATCGCCTATTTATGCTCTTCGTTGGTTGGCTCATCACGACGTCACATGGTCACGTTGGGACGTGGTTCATGTTAGAGTATGCCCAAAGACCAATCATGAGATGATTGTAATCACATACTCGTTTTACCTTGTTTGTAAATAGAAGGTGTAATGCCTAATTTTGACCCGAGCCCACTAAAAAATAAATAAAACCAACATAAAAGCAAAAAAATATTAAAAGTCCATTTACAAATAACATCAGTCCATAGTTACAAGCCCAAAATCATACAGACAAATCAACACGGCCCAAACCTAAACCCAAATTACTAGCCCAAAATCAAACCCAAATACAACCCTAGCCTGAATACCCCTAGCCCAAAACCAAAACAAATAGAAACCCTAGGGTTTCTGAGATATCAGCCGCCGCTCCAGCAAGCCATCAAGCCGCAATCACCTCTCCCTGCATGCGCATGCTGTCACACACACCACGCCCCACGCCGGCGTGCCTCAGACGATCTGCACTGCAAATGAAACAAGGACAACGCAGCACACAAAGAAACAAAAAAAAGGAAGAAAAGAAAATAGCAAAGGACAAATTTTGTTTTTTTATTTAATATTTTTCTTTCGGTATATAAACCGATTGCAAATAGTTTCAAAAAGGGGGAGACCCACTCATACTGTATCAAAAAACGAAATCAATACAAAAGAAATAGTTTTCTTTTTTCCTTTTTTTTGATTCAGTTCTGTTTTCATTTCCGATTGCTTTTCTTTCTTTTTCTGTTTTGCTATTAACCACATACATAGAAGCATATATATAGAATAAAAAAAGAAAGAGAGAGAGTCAGAACTCGTACCTGGTTAAGTCCGCCGTCGAATCCCTCGTTGGTTCCGATCGAAACCAGGCGGTTGGGGGCTTCGATGCTGAAGCGGCGCTGGGGGGTAGATATTATTAGTTTTTTAGGTTTCTTTTGAAAAAAATTCAAATTGGCTGCTAATTTTAGGGTTTAGTTTAGTTTATATATAATGAAAGAAACAGTGCCGTTTAAAGCCTGTGACCCGCGTGGTGACCCAACCCGAGGGTAGGATCTGCACACTTTCGTTCGTTGGTCTTTTTACACAATTGATCCCTCTGTGTTTGGCGTAATTGCAATTTGATTTTCTTCAATTTTCTTAATTTGTGTTGTACATTTGATTTAGTTTTCATTTTACTCCTCTGATAAACGGCACCGTTTTCTACGAGTGGTTTTGAATGTTCAGATTTTGCGGTTAATTGCAATTTTAGTCCCTCATTTTTCAAGTCGATTACCAATTTAGTTTATCTTTATTTTTCCTTTTTATTTCTATTTGTAATGTTTTATTTTTATTTTTATTTGAATTCCAAAATCATTTTTTAATCCTATTATTATTATTATTATTATTATTATTATTATTATTATTCCTTCTTTATATTTTAAATCATGTCTTTAACTTTAACTTGATTTTTAATAGTATAGTTTTAAATCAATTAGTACTTATTTTAATATCTTTATTCATTACATATTTTAATATTTAGTTTGACATGCTCTTTAAAATTATTATTAGTATAATTTTAAAATGTGATATATTATTATTTCAAATTATTATTAACATGTTTCAATTTATCATACATTGTTTTAAAATTTATTACTTTTATTTTTAAATTCTATATTATTATATGTTTCATCATCTTTTAATATATATAGATATTTTATAAGAATTTGACATATTTTGTACATATTTTAATGATTTATTTTGTGTTATAACTTAAATTCTTTAATATAATATTTTTAAATGCCATTATATGTGTTATTAAATTGTTCTTCTTTAGAAAATATATATTATTGCTTTGATGTTTGATATTATTATGTTTATAAATTTCAAGTATTTTTATATCTATATATGTATTTTAAGTCAATTTTATTTATATATAATTTACTTCTTTCAAAACCTATCTAGGTGATTATTTTTATTATATATGTATTAAGACTTTTACATGGTTATTTTTTATGTGTTATTTAAGGTAAATTAATAAATGTATTACTTGTTTCAAATTTATTTTACATATTATTATTCCATATTGTTATTCTTTTGTTTCAAGTTCATTTTGAGTTCATGTGTAAATAGTTCATTTTGAGTTCAAATTTATTTTACATATTATTATTCCAAACATCTGGACGATAATATGGAGGACACAACATATGGAAAAAGCAATATGGGATATAGTACACTTGCATTACAGGCACACATATTCGTTATGTGTGACGTCCCATTTTTCTAATTTTTTGAAGTTGTGTACGCACTTGTTATGTTGATGGCTAAAAATTCACGTGTATCTCAAAATTGAATAAGCTATACCAGATTCCTCTGCCAGTGATATGGATGTGGCACAATGTAGAAATAATTATGTGAAGCGCAAAATCGTATAACTTTGTTGTTGTTAAAAACTTTTTATCACACTTATCATATTTATAAAATGGAAAATGGCAACTGAATGATTGAAATTCAGCAGTAATACATCAAAAATATTTCCCACTCTGAAATTAAGTCGATGATTGTCTTTATCGTGGGACTCCAATTCAGTTTTTGTATTCTTCGTTCTACGTTTACTTTTTAGGTGTGAGCGTTCTGACCCAATTTTACTGGAATATGAATGGAAGCTTTTAGTGGGATATGTAATGGACCTTGGAAAAGGAAAAATTCTCTTAGAGAGTTAAATTAGAAACATAAAATAATGTTATATTTCTATAACTCTCGTAGGTATTGCCCAAATAATAGATAGGATTTTGTTTGTTTATATGTAATAGGCCAATTTAGCCCGGGCTCATAAAAAATAATAAACCCAAAATAATAAAATAAAGTCTAAGTCCAGTACAAAATTATATCATTTGGCCCGATCCGAATGGCCCATTACTTGAAAAGGTTGAAGGTCCATCTACAAGCTTATGGAAACATATTCTTCAAGGATATGCAATCTTAGATATGATATGCAATCTTAGATATGATATATGCAATCTTAGAAGATATGATTTTATAATCTTAGAGATTTAATTTGTACATACCCTTTAATCTTAGTCGTTGATGTAATTGATCTGTACCGTTGGATTTGGGGAGGCTCAACTATAAATAGAGGCCTCTCCCTTCATTGTAACACACTTGAGTTGGGAGTAATAATAATTATTAAGAGTATTCAGTCAAATTTCTCTCTCTCTTACGTTCTTATTTTGTTGATTTGTGTATAATTTATTTATTGATTTGTATATTATTGATTTCAAATCTCTTTTTCCCTTATTATTCATTTTCAAATTCATTATTTTCAAATTTGTTCACATTTTATTTTGCCTTATATTTTTTATTTTAAAATCATTGGTCTTTGATTATTGATGTTATTTAATTCTCTATTTGTTATTTTAGTTTTTTATTATTAAATTAATTATTTTAATATTATTAACACTATTATGTGGCATCATTAATCTTGTATCATTATTATTTACTTTTTATGCCTTTAAATTTCAAATTTTGTTATATATATGCATGTATACATACATACGTTTTATAATATATACGTATACGCACACATTTTTTAATTTTATAAATATATATATACACATACTTTTGTATATTTTCTATGTTTCATAATTTTATATACATACTTATATATATATATTTTACATATTAAAATATGTATATTTATATATTTATTTTTATTTTTTATAATTCACACACATATATATTTTTCTTATATGTACATATATATATTTATATTTTATAATTCTTATCTATTTTCTTTGTTATTATTATTGCTTTACTTGATGTTTATTTATTTATTTATTCACATGACCATTATTATCATTATTATATTCATTAAATGCTTCGATTTTATTTGTTTATTTACTTGATATTGTGTATACATGATTGATTTGTTATTTTTATTTATCTTTTCATTATTATTAGTTTTGTTCTTGATCATGCTATTTATATTTACATTATCACAATTGTTACTCCATTATATAATTTTTTCCCAAATTCGTATAAAGAGAAAATTTTGAAAAATAAGGCAATACTCGGTATTTGGAATCATCGAGAGGATTGAGCCCTAACGTATTGGGTTCCAACTCTTTCGTTGAATCTGAATAATCGAGAATTCTCTTTAATCAAAACATAAATAAAAAGCTCATTATCGAGAGTTCAATACGTTGTGTCCTAACGCATTGGATATGACATGTCGTTTTCTCGAGATGAGAATTTTTTTTCTAAATATAATAAAGGTAATATTCAATGTTTAGAATTTTGAGAAATTGTGCCCTAACGTATTGGGCTGCGATTTCTTCATCTGACTTAAACAATTGAATATCCTTTTAAAATTTATCACACGAGTTTTTTTGGACAAGCTCGTTTTTGAGGAAGTAAAATATCATGCCCTAACTCATTGGGTGTGATATTTTCTCTTTTCAAAATGAGAGGGTCTTATCAAGTAACTTGTTTTATATAATTTAAAAAAAAACAAAAGATCGTATTTTAAATCTCTTCAAAGTTTTCAATTTTCGACATTAAGACATTAATTAATTAACTAGGTACCAATTTTTGGGCGTTACGAGGGTGATAATCCTTCCTCGTACGTAACCGACTCCTAAACCCATTTTTCTGAATTTCGTGGACTAAAATCGTTGTTTTAATAAAGTCAAATCGCTTATTAAAAATAACCACTTTTTGAGGTGACTCGATCACACCTAAATAAAAAGGTTTGGTGGTGACTCCCATTTCATTTTTTTCAAAATGCAAGTTGACCCAGTTTTTCAAAATAAAAATGGTATCGACAATATAAATTGAACCTTTTTTAATAGGGAGAATGTGGGACGTACGTCGTCGACATATTTGGAGTTTCAGTCTCGATCTTGCTAAAAAAAAGTAATCTAAAGACAAAAGAATAAGGAAATCAAGTTCAGACTTTGAAGCGTTACATCACTTTCGACGAGGATTTCAAGATTGCCTCTCCTCTACAGAAAAGAAAGAGGTCATAACTATTAGGTAAGTATCGAAGGAGTGAAAATGGAAAATGAAACAAATGAGTCCATAGGTAGGGAACTATTACAAATTATAGTGCATATCCTTTGGAGGATATTTCCTGGCACGATATGTGTCTTTTCACAACTTCAAGAAGTCGAGGTTTTTCTTCCCTTAAAGCCAATGCGAATTTATATTGTATAAAGACTTTCAAGGAATCGAGATTGTTTCAATTCCACACCACGCTAGAACATTCCAATTCCACATTATTGAAGTGAACTTAATGTTTATAAGAATGATATTTGTGTTAATTTAAACAATGTGAAATAATATGTAGTGCTTGATTTAAGATGGTTACCAAGTTCCAATGATATAAAGTTAAAACTAATGGCATGTATAAAATCATAGTGTATTAAGTAATGGCTTCTCTAGAACCATTTAATTTTCTTAAAACTAAATATAATTTAACTGGGCTTAAATTTAATGACACATTTTAATGAAGCTTTCGGAACAATATCAAAAATAAATACAAAAGAACAATTTTGGGCCTGTTACTTCTTGTAACCGTTTGTTAGCTTAAGCAATCATATATCCTTAAGCAGACGCAGATGGTGAATCGATCAATGTAAGGCAATTATTCCATGTTTGAATGCTCTTCGCTATAATTGTCCTTGGCTTAGGTCTTTGAATAGAGGATTTTCAAGAGTCCTCTTTACTAATTCTGAGTGGCAAACTTTTCCCAACATAACAAGTTCACCGCAACACTTGTTAGAAATACTCCCTGTCTTGAAAATACTTGTGAAAGCTTCTAGAACACAGGGCAAAGCCATTTTAGTTTCACAATTATTTTCCTTAATAATCTGGTCATTCTCCTTTGTAGCCATTACTGCCCCGCATGTTAAGAATAAAACCACCAGTACGGAACAAACATTAAGGCTTGCCATACCACTCGAATCTGATGTTACTAGTGAAATTTGGTTCGTAAAATTAATTTCGAACAAGATGTGCAGGGAAAAGAAGTGGCATTTATAGGAAGTGTTATAACCACATTGGACTAGAATACGTTACAATAAAAAAATTCAATATTTCAGTTTTATTAGAACATTCAATATTTGAGTTTAATTAGCATTAATTTTAATTACTACAAATATAAATATTAATTCAAAGGCACACATTGGTACTTCCCGTTATAATTCTTAAATGGCATTAAACGGATCACGAAAATAAGGTTCAATAAAGATGATTATGTCGTACATGTGTTTCACCGCTGAAACTGGGATTGAACTATTACATCCACTCCAAACCAAACACCTGGACGGTAATATGGAGGAAAAAACATATGGAAAAAGCAATATAAGATATAGTACACTTGCATTACAGGCACACATATTCGTTATGTGTGTCGTCCTATTTTTAAAATTTTTTTGAAGTTGTGTACACACTTGTTATGTTGATGGTTAAGAATTCACGTGTGTCTCAAAATTGAATGAGCTATACCAGATTCCTCTGCCAGTGATATGGATGTGGCACAATATAGAAATAACTATGTGAAGCGCAAAATCTTATAACTTTGTTGTTGTTAAAAATTTTTTATAACACTTATCATATTTGTAAAATGTAAAATATCAACTGAATGATTGAAATTCAAAATTAATACATTAAAAATATTTCCTGTTCTAAAATTAAGACGATGTTTGTCTTTATCGTGGGACTCCAATTTGGTTTTTGTATTCTTCGTTCTACGTTAACTTTTTAGGTTTGAACGTTTCGACCCAATTTTACTCGAATATGAATGGAAGCTTTTAGTGGGATATGTAATGGACCTTGGAAAAAGAAAAATTTTCTTAGAGAGTTAAATTGTAAACAACAAATGATGTTACATTTCTATAGCTCTCGTAGGTATTGCCCAAATAATGGATAGGATTTTGTTTTTATATAAATTGAACCTTTTTTAATAGGGAGAATGTGGGACGTATGTCACTGACATATTTGGAGTTTCATTCTCGATCTTGATAAAAAAAGTAATCTTAAGAGAGAAGAATAAGGAAATCAAGTTAAGGCTTTGAAGCATTACATCACTTTCGACGAGGATTTCAAGATTGCCTCTCCTCTACAGAAAAGAAAGAGGTCATAACTATTAGATAAGTATCGAAGGAGTGAAAATGGAAAACGAAACAAAGGAGTCCATAGGCAAGGAACTATTACTAATTATAGTGCATGTCCCTTGGAGTATATTTCCTGGCACGATATGTGTCTTTTCACAACTTCTAGAAGTCGAGGTTTTTCTTCCCTTAAAGCCAATGCAAATTTATATTGTATAAAGACTTTCAAGGAATCGAGATTGTTTCAATTCCACACCATGTTAGAAAATTCCAATTCCACATTATTGAAATGAACTTAATGCTTATAATAATGATATTTGTGTCAATTTAAACAATGTGAAACAATATCTAGTGCTATATTTGAGATGGTTACTGAGTTCCAATGCTATAATGTTAAAAATAATGGCATGTATAAAATCACAGTGTATTAAGTAATGGCTTCTCTAGAACCATTTAATTTTCTTAGGACTCAATATAATTTAACTTGGCTTAAATTTAATTACACATTTTAATGAAGCTTTCGGAACAACATCAAAAATAAAGACAAAAGAACAATTTTGGGCCCGTTACGTCTTGTAACCTTTTGTTAGCTTAAGCAATCATATATCCTTAAGCAGACGGAGATGGTGAATCGATCAATGCAAGGCAATTATTCCATGTCTGAATGCTCTTCGCTATAATTGTCGCTGGGCTTAGGTATTTGAATAGAGGATTTTCAAGAGTCCTCTTTACTAATGCTGAGTGGCAAACTTTTCCCAACACAACAAGTTTGCCGTAACACTTGTTAGAAATACTCCCTGCCTCGAAAATACTCGTTGTTAAGTATGACTCCTATTTTCAGTCAAATTTGATAAATAATCTTCTAGTTAAACTCTGTTTATTTGTTTCAATCAAACAGTGATTAGTTTAGATTATTTTATTATTATTTGACATATGAATTTAATCTATAAATAGGCTCTTTTCCAACCTTTGAAAAAGCACCCTATTAGAGATTACAACTCATAACACATTTAGAGAATTTTGTGTTTACGTTTTGAGGGTTCTTTGTTTTCGGGGTTTAGTTTTTATCTCCATCTTTTTGTACTCTTCGTTTCTTTTGCCATTAGAGTAAAATTATCTTTGCCCGTGGTTTTTTATCCTCTTTGGAGGTGTTTTTCCAAGTTAAATTTGTGTGTTCAATTTCTCAATTTCTTTTGTTATTTTTACTTGTTCCTTGCTTAATCGGGTTGATCCCTAACAAGTGGTATCCAAGCTAGTTCAATTTTCATATATCAGCCCATTCAGATATGGCAGCAGCAAGGTTTGAAATTGAGAAGTTCGATGGTGAGACAAATTTCAATCTGTGGCAAGTTCGGATGATGACAATTCTAGTTCAATCCGGTTTGAAAAGGTTGTTATCGGGAAAAAGCCTAAGAATATAAATAAAACAGAATGGGAAGTGCTTGATGAAAAGGCCTTGTCTGCAATCTAGTTTGCCTCGCGAATACGGTATTGCAGAAGGTATTGATGGAGAAGACCTCATCTGCCTTATGGAAAAGGTTAGAAACTCTTTATGCGACTAAGTCTCTGGCTAACCGTTTAGTGTTGAAACAACGTCTACTTACGTTTCGTATGAACGAAGTTGAGCTTCTTAGAGATCACATCAGTCAATTCATTACTCTTTTAAATGATTTAAAGAACATTGAGGTTCATATTGATGATCAAGATTAAGCTATGCTATTATTGTGCTCTTTACCCCCTTCATACAAGTCTTTTAGGGAGACCCTGATTTATGGCAGAGACAAACTCTCGTTTAAAGATGTGAAGGGTCATTTGTTGAGTAGAGACAAACTTGACAATGAGCTTCATTTGGATAGCAAGGTGGATAGGCAAGCTTTCATTTTGATAGCATCAAAGAAACGAGAAAAAAATGTCGCTATTGTAAAAAGTTAGGTCACGTCAAAGCAGATTGTTATAAACTGTGAAATAAAAGAGCTGCTGAGAGTAACGAGGAAGATGTAGCTGGTGCTAATTTGATCGATGAAAGCCGTGATAGTTTCTCGTTAGTGTCAACGAGCGATAACTCCAAGCTCACGTCTGAGTGGATCCTAGATTTGGGATGTTCTTTCCACATGTGTCCCAATAGAGAATGGTTCTCCACATACAGTTCGCTTGAAGGTGGAGTTATGCGCATGAGAAACGATTCATCAGTAAGGTAATTGGTATTGGTACTGTTAAAATTAGGATACATGATGGGATGATTAGGACACTCTCAGATGTCAGGTATGTACCTGATTTACGAAAGAATCTTATCTCCTTGAGTATTTTAGACTTGAAAGGATGCAAAATCAACATCGAGTCAAGCGACATTATAGTATCTCGTGGAGCTCTCATTTTGTTAAAAGGTAAAAGAACTAGCAGTCTTTATATTTTGGAAGGTTCTATAGTGACTGGTGAAATCGGACGTCCCTCATCCGTTACAGAGTCGAAGTCAACTCGTTTGGAGCGAGGCAACTTGGTCATAGGAGGGAAAAATGTATGACCATTTCGTTGAAGAGAGGTTCTCTTTTGGATGCAGGTTTTGAAAAGTTAGGGCATTGTGCTCGTGAAAATCAGACCTAGGTTAGTTTTGATTTTGCAGTGTACAAGTCGAAGGCTAGAAGTCTTCCAGTTTCTAAACACAGATTCGACTCAGTTAATTCTCTGCATAGTTCAAGATAGGCTCGTGGCGGGCTTTGGCAAAGATGGCGTTGTAGAAATATGAGTCAAGGTGGAGATTTGTTAAGTATGGATCCTATTTTAAGTCAAATTTGAGAAATAATCTTCTAGTTAAACTCTGTTTATTTGTTTCAATCAAACACTGATTAGTTTAGATTATTTTATTATTATTTGACATATAAATTTAGCCTATAAATAGGCTCTTTTACAACCTTAGAAAAAACACCCCATTAGAGATTAGAACTCATAACACATTTAGAGAATTTTAATTACTACAAATCTAAATATTAATTATAACATTCAATATTTCAGTTTAATTAGCATTAATTTTAATTACTAAAAATCTAAATATTAATTCAAAGACACACATTGATACTTCCCTTTATAATTATTAAATGGCATTAAACGGATCACGAAAATAAGGTTCAATAAAGATGATTGTGTCGTACATGTGTTTCACCGTTGAAACTGGGATTGAACTATTACGTCCACTCCAAACCAAACACCTGGACGACAATATGGGGGAAACAACATATGGAAAAAGCAATATGGGATATAGTACACTTGCATTACAGGCACACATATTCGTTGTGTGTCGTCCTATTTTTCTAATTTTTTGAAGTTGTGTACGCACTTATTATGTTGATGGTTAAAAATTCACGTGTATCTCAAAATTGAATGAGTTATACCAGATTCCTCTGCCAGTGGTATGGATGTGGGACAATAAAGAAATAATTATGCGAAGCGTAAAATCTTATAACTTTGTTGTTGTTAAAAACTTTTTAAAACACTTATCATATTTGTAAAATGGAAAATGGAAACTGAATGATCGAAATTCAAAATTAATACATCAAAAATATTTCCCGTTCTGAAATTAAGACGATGTTTGTCTTTATCGTGGGACTCCAATTCGGTTTTTTATTCTTCGTTCTATGTTAACTTTTCAGGTGTGAGCGTTTCGACCCAATTTTACTGGAAGATGAATGGAAGCTTTTGGTGGGATATGTAATGGACCTTGGAAAATGAAAAAATTCTCTTGTAAGCATTTGTTAGCTTAAGCAATCATATAATATTTAGTAGACGGAGATGGTGAATCAATCAATGCAAGGCAATTATTCCATGTCTGAGTGCTCTTCGCTATAATTGTCGCTGGGCTTAGGTCTTTGAATAGAGGATTTCAAGAGTCCTCTTTACTAATCCTGAGTGGAAAACTTTTCCAAACACAACAAGTTCGCCACAACACTTGTTAGAAATACTCCCTGTCTCGAAAATACTCGTGAAAGCTTCTAGAACACAGGGAAAACCCATTTTACTTTCACAATTATTTTCCTTAATCATCTGGTCGTTCTCCTTCGTAGCCATTACTACCTCGCAAGTTAAGAATAAAACCACTAGTACGGAATAAACATTAAGGCTTGCCATACCACTTGAATTTGATGTTACTAGTTAAATTTGGTTCGTAAAATTAATTTCGAACAAGATTTGTAGGGAAAAGAGTGGCATTTATAAGAAGTGTTGTAACCACATTGGACTAGAATACGTTACAATAAAAGAAAACATTCAAAATTTCATTTTAATTAGAACATTCAATATTTCAAAGACACACATTGATACTTCCCTTTATAATTATTAAATGGTATTAAACGGATCACAAAAGTAAGGTTCAATAAAGATGATTATATCATACATGTGTTTCACCGTTGAAACTGGGATTGAACTATTACGTCCACTCCAAACCAAACACCTAGATGATAATATGGAGGAAACAACATATGGAAAAAGCAATATGGGATATAGTACACTTGCATTGTAGGCACACATATTCGTTATATGTGTCGTCCTATTTTTCTAATTTTTTAAAGTTGTGTACGTACTTGTTATGTTGATGGTTAAAAATTCATGTGTATCTCAAAATTGAAAGAGCTATACCAGATTCCTCTGCCAGTGGTATGGATGTGGCACAATAAAGAAATAATTATTCGAAGCACAAAATCTTAAGACTTTGTTGTTGTTAAACACTTTTTAAAACACTTATCATATTTGTAAAATGGAAAATGGAAACTGAATGTTTGAAATTCAAAATTAATACATCAAAAATATTTCCCGCTCTAAAATTAAGACGATGTTTGTCTTTATCGTGGGACTCCAATTCGGTTTTTTATTCTTCGTTCTACGTTAACTTTTGAGGTGTGAGCGTTCCGACCCAATATTATTGGAAGATGAATGGATGCTTTTGGTGGGATATGTAATGGACCTTGGAAAATGAAAAATTCTCTTAGACAGTTAAATTGGAAACAACAAATGATGTTATATTTCTATAACTCTCGTAGGTATTGCCCAAATAATGGATAGGATTTTGTTTTTATATAAATTGAACCTTTTTTAATAGGGAGAATGTGGGACATACGTCACCGACATATTTGGAGTTTCATTCTTGATCTTGGACCAAATAATTAATCTAAAGACAGAAGAACAAGGAAATCAAGTTAAGATATTGAAGCGTTACGTCACTTTCGTCAAGGATTTCAAGATTGCCTCTCCGCTTCGGAAAAGAAAGAGGTCCTAACTATTAGATAAGTATCGAAGGAGTGAAAATGGAAAAAAAACAAAGGAGTCATAGAAAAGGAACTATTACAAATTATAGTGCATATCCCTTGAAGGATATTTCCTGGCACGATATGTGTCTTTTCACAACTTCGAGAAGTAGTGGTTTTTCTTCCCTTAAAGCCAATGCGAATTTATATTGTATAAAGACTTTCAAGGAATCGAGATTGTTTCAATTCCACACCACGCTAGAACATTCTAATTCCACATTATTGAAATGAACTTAATGTTTATAATAATGATATTTGTGTCAATTTAAGCAATGTGAAACAATATCTAGTGCTCGATTTGAGATGGTTACTGAGTTCCAATGCTATAAAGTTAAAAATAATGGCATGCATAAAATCATAGTGTATTAATTAGTGGCTTCTCTAAAACCATTTAATTTTCTTAGAACTAAATATAATTTAACTAGGCTTAAATTTAATGACGCATTTTAATGAAGCTTTCGGAACAATATCAAAAATAAAGACAAAAGAACAATTTTGGGCCCGTTACATCTTGTAACCATTTGTTAGCTTAAGCAATCATATATCCTTAAGCAGACAGAGATGGTGAATCGATCAATGCATGGAAATTATTCCATGTCTGAAAGCTTTTCGCTATAATTGTCGTTGGGCTTTGGTCTTTGAATTGAGGATTTTCAAGAGTCCTCTTTACTAATGCTGAGTGGCAAACTTTTCCAAACACAACAAGTTCGCCGCAACACTTGTTAGAAATGCTCCCTGTCTCGAAAATACTCATGAAAGCGTCTAGAACACAGGACAAATCGATTTTAGTTTCACAATTATTTTCCTTAATAATCTGGTCGTTCTCCTTCGTAGCCATTATTGTTCTGCAAGTTAAGAATAAAACCACTAGTAAGGAATAAACATTAAGGCTTGCCATACCGCTTGAATCTGATGCTACTAGTTAAATTTGGTTCGTAAAATTAATTTCAAACAAGATTTGCAGGGAAAACAACTGGCATTTAAAGGAAGTGTTATAACCACATTGGACTAGAATACGTTACAATAAAAAAAAAACATTCAATATTTTAGTTTAATTAGAACATTCAATGTTTCAGTTTAATTTGCATTAGTTTTAATTACTACAAATCTAAATATTAGTTCAAAGACACACATTGATACCTCACTTTATAATTATTAAATGGTATTAAACGGATCACGAAAGTAAGGTTCAATAAAGATGATTATGTCGTACATGTGTTTCACCGTTGAAACTGGGATTGAACTATTACGTACACTTGGACGATAATATGGAGGAAACAACATAGGAAACAACATATGGAAAAAGCAATAAGGGATATAGTACACTTGCATTACATGCACACATATTCGTTATGTGTGTCGTCCTATTTTTCTAATTTTTTAAAGTTGTGTACGCACTTGTTATGTTGATGGTTAAATGTTGTGTGGAAGCGTGTAAAAGAGTAAAATTATTGTACTAAAAAATCACACTAAGTTCAATTCCCAGGAAAGAGAGGTGGATCACAAGGATCACTTAAGTACCAAGTCTTTCCTAGTTAGAATATCCCTCAATCGTAATTTAATAGCACAATAAATCACTACAATCACACTCACAATTCATGCAGAATAATACAATAAAGAACACAAGAATTTAACGAGGTTCAACAAATTTTGCCTACATCCTCGGGCACTACCAAATATATTTCACTCCAAAATACAAGTGAGAATTTACAAAGAGAGAGAGAGAGAAAACAATGCCTTAAGTAGAGAATGGCAAGTTTGAGATACAAAATGAGAGATGGTCATGCTTATTTATAGTTGAGGTTCAGGAATCAACTTGCAAAGTCACTTTACAATTAGGGACCATATATTGCAAATATCTCAGATTTTATTATGCCAATATCTCGGTACCCATATCTTTGACTTTCCAATATTTGATACCCATATCTTCGACTTTCTATTATTTGATACCCATATCTTTGATTTTCCATAAATATGGATAATTCCCAATAATCTCCACCTTGAAGATTTGATTCGAGTAATCTTATCTTCACACAATTCTCTCTGCCTTTGTCAACAACACTTGATAGTGCCTTCTTCAACTGTTAAACATGCAGAATATTGATCAAGTTCAAACAATGTTCGAACTTAATTGTTGTTACCACCTTGGTCATCATATCTGCGGGATTATCTGCAGTCTTAATCTTCTGAAGGTGAATTTTCCCCTCATCAATAATTTCCCGCACAAAATGGAAACGTACGTCGATATGCTTTGTACGTGCATGATAGACTTGATTCTTTGCTAAATGAATAGCACTTTGACTATCACAATACACATTAATATGCTCCTGAACTAATCCCAATGTTTTAACCATACCTTGTAACCAAATAGCTTCCTTTACAGCCTCTGTTACAGCCATGTATTCAGCTTCTGTGGTTGACAACGCAACTGTAGACTGCAGTGTAGACTTCCAACTTATTGGTCCTCCGGCAAGAGTAAACACATAACCAGTGGTTGATCTCCGTTTGTCCAAATCACCGGCATAATCAGAATCAATGTACCCAACAACACCTTTACCAAGTGTAGTATCCTGCTTGAACAGTAATCCAATATCCATGGTCTTATGAATATACCGTAGAATCCATTTCACAGCTTGCCAATGTCCTTTTCCAAGATTATGTATATACCTGCTCACTATACTAACTGCCTATGAAATGTCGGGTCTTGTACACACCATTGCATACATCAAGCTACCTACTGCATTAGAATACGAAACTTGTAACATGTATTCTTGTTCCATATTTGTCGAAGGAGATAGTTGTCAGAAAGCTTGAAATGAGAAGCCAACGGGGTACTTACAGCTTTAGTCTGCTCGTTCATGCCAAACTTCTGTAGTATTTTCTTTAAATATTGCTTCTAAGACAAACTAACTCTGCCATGAGCTCTATCTCTACATATTTCCATGCCAAGGATCTTCTTAGCTTCACCTAGATCTTTCATCTCAAACTCAAGGTTGAGTTGAGTCTTCAATCTCTCAATTTCAACTTTACTCTTAGATGATATCAACATATCATCAACATATAAGAGCAAGTATACGAAAAATCTTTCTTGTAGCTTCTGAAAATACACACAATGATCAAATTTACTTCTTGTATACCTTTACCCTTTCATGAACTGATCAAATCGCTTGTACCACTGCCTCGGAGATTGTTTCAATCCATAAAGCGACTTTGTCGGTTGTAAACCCAATTTTCTTTATCAAGAACCTTGAATCCATCCGGTGAGTCATATAGATTTCTCTTCCAAATCACCGTAAAATGCGGTCTTCACATCGAAATGAACTAGTTCAAGATCATATTGCGCAACCAAGGCTAGCAAAATTGAATAGACGAATGCTTCACAACCGGAGAAAATACTTCATTGTAGTCTATTCCTTCTTTACGAAGCGTAACCCTTTGCTACCAATCTAGCCTTGTATCGAACTTCATTTTTATCAGGAAATCCTTCCTTCTTTGCATATACCCATTTGCATCCAATTGCCTTCTTTCCTTTGGGTAATGTCACCAACTCCCAAGTCCTATTTTTATGAAGAGACTGCATTTCTTCATTCATAGCTTGCTTCCACTTTATACCATCAGGGTTACTTCTTGCTTCTGTGTAAGTAGAAGGAACATCATCATTTACAATTGGAAGTGCATAGGCCACCATATCATCAAAGCGGCGGGCATATGAATCTCTCTTCTTGGCTTTCTATATGCAATTGAATCATGTTCTTTGTAGAAGTTCTTGGGTGAAACTTCTTCATCATTTGTTCCTTCAATATTAGTGGATCATCATTAACCTTTTCAAGCTCCACCGCGCAAAGTGCCCTTGGTTGTGTTATCCTTTTGTGAATCATTGTTCTTCATCATGGTTGATTCATCAAAAGTCACATCTCTACTGAAAATAATTTTCCTTGTATCAGGACACCAGAGACAGTATCCTTTTACTCCACCAGTTATACCCATGAATAATGCTTTCTTTGCTCTTGGGTCTAACTTAGATTCTTTTACATGATAATATACAGTTGAACCAAAAACATGTAAAGAATCATAATCAGTAGCAGGTTTACCAGCCCACCTCTCCATAGGAGTTTTTCCATTTATTGCAGCTAATGGCAACCAATTAATTAGATGGCACGCATATGTAACTACCTCAGCCCAAAATTCTTTGCCCAATCCAGCATTAGACAACAGACATTGAACTTTCTCCAGTATAGTCCGATTCATACGTTCTGCCACCCCATTCTGTTGTGGTGTATCTCGAACAGTGAAGTGTCGTACAATGCCTTCATCGTGACATACTTGTAGAAATGGATCATTCTTGTACTCAGTACCATTGTCTGATCGAAGTCGTTTGACTTTTCGACTAGTCTGGGTCTCCACCATATTCTTCCATTTTAGAAATACATCCAAAGCTTCATTTTTCCTTTTCATTAGATACACCCATACTTTTCTTGAATAATCATCAACAAAAGTAACAAAATAGTGCATACCTCCCAAAGAAGCTACTTTAGTAGGTCCCCACACATCACTGTGAACGTAGTCCAGAATTCCTTTTGTATTGTGAATTGCTAAACCAAAATTTATCCTCGTCTGCTTGCCCAGAACACAATGTTCACAGAATTACAATTTGCAAGAATTTGCACCTTTCAACAAGCCTTGCTTCACCAAACTCTGCAAAGCTTTTTCACCAGCATGTCCCAATCGCATATGCCATAACCTAGTAGCCTCTGAATCTGCATCTTTCGTAGAAGCTGTTGATGTTGATCCAATAACTGTACTTCCATTTAAATAGTAAAAATTATTCCTTCTTGTGCCTTTTATCACCGTCAATACCCCAGCTACTACCTTTAGTAATCCATCTCTCAAAGTGATTGTGAGCCCTTTAGATTCTAGGACTCCTAATGAGATAAGATTTTTCTTCAAGCTAGGTATGTAGCGAACATCTGTCAAGACTTGAATTGAGCCGTCGTGATTCTTCAATTGAATTGTACCTACTCCAATTGTTTTACAAGTGCTATCATTGCCCATAAAAACAACTCCACATTCTAGTTCTTTAAGACTAGAAAACCAGTCCTTATTAGGACACATATGGTAAGTACATCCTGAATCCAAAATCCACTCATCTGTATGACGTGCCATTCACATGCCAACCAAGCTAAAGTCTTACTCCTCATCATGCTCCGCTACACATGCATCAGAAATAGCTTTACCCTTTTGTAACTTAGGACAATTCTTTTTCCAATGCCCTTTCTAATGACAAAAAGCACATTCATCTTTGGCAGGTCTCCCTTTGGACTTACTCCTTCTACCAGATTTGTTGCTGCGCGAGCGACCTCTTACTGTTAAGACTTCTGTAGTTGTATCTCTGTGATCTTTTTTATCTTTCTTTCGAGTCTCAGATCTATACAACGTACTACAGACTGCATCAAATGTGATTGTATCCTTCCCATGAAGCAATGTGGTGGTAAGATGATCATATTCATCAGGAAGAGAATTCAACAACAGTAATGCCTTGTCTTCATCTTCAAATTTCTCATCCAAATTTAGCAAGTCTGTTAAAATTTTATTGAATGAGTTCACATGGTCATTCATCGACATACCGGGTGCATACGTGAATCGATAAAGTTTCTTTTTCATATAAAGCCTATTTTCAAGACTTTTTGTTAGAAACTTTTCTTCCAGTGTATCCCACAACTTCTTCGCTGATGTCTCCCTCATGACAGAGTACTTCTGCTCTTTGGGCAAACATAGGCGAATTGTTCCACATGCCTGTCTATTGATCTTGGCCCACTCCTTGTCATCCATCTTGTCAGGTTTTTCTTCAAGGGCTATATCCAGCTTTTGCTGACATAAGACATCCAGGATCTCACATTGCCACATACCAAAATTATTGGTACCATCAAATTTCTCTACTTCAAATTTCGCATTGGTCACATTAGTCTTTGTTGATGACGATGCCTTTTCCATTTTTTGTCCTCAATCCCAACTACAGTACGTGAACAGTGCCGTGAACGATCATATTCCCTAAGTACGAATCTAGCTCTAATACCAATTGTTGTGCAGAAGCGTGTAAAAGAGTAAAATTATTGTACTAAAAAATCACACTAAGTTCAATTCCCAGGAAAGAGAGGTGGATCACAAGGATCGCTTAAGTACCGAGTCTTTCCTAGCGAATATCCTCAATCGTAATTTAATAGCACAATAAATCACTACAATCACACTCACAATTCATGCAGAATAATACAATAAAGAACACAAGAATTTAACGAGGTTCAGCAAATTTTGCCTACGTCCTCGGGCACTACCAAATATATTTCACTCCAAAATACAAGTGAGAATTTATAAAGAGAGAGAGAGAGAAAACAATGCCTTAAGTAGAGAATGGCAAGTTTGAGATACAGAATGAGAGATGGTCATGCTTATTTATAGTTGAGGTTCAGGGATCAACTTGCAAAGTCACTTTACAATTAGGGACCATATATTGCAAATATCTCAGATTTTATTATGCCAATATCTCGGTACCCATATCTTTGACTTTCCAATATTTGATACCCATATCTTTGACTTTCTATTATTTGATACCCATATCTTTGATTTTCCATAAATATGGATAATTCCCAATATCAAAAATTCACGTGTATCTCAAAATTGAATGAGCAATACCAGATTCCTCTGCCAGTGGTATGGATGTGACACAATATAGAAATAATTATGCGAACCGTAAAATCTTATAAATTTGTTGTTGTTAAAAAGTTTTTATAACACTTATCATATTTGTAAAATGAAAAATGGCAACTGAATGATTGAAATTGAAAATTAATACATCAAAAATATTTCCCATTCTGAAATTAGGACAATGTCTGTCTTTATTGTGGGACTCCAATTTGGTTTTTGTATTCTTCGTTCTACGTTTACTTTTTAGGTGTGAGCGTTCCGACCCAATTTTATTGGAATATGAATGGAAGCTTTTAGTTGGATATGAAATGGACATTGGAAAATGAAAAATTCTCTTAGAGAGTTAAATTGGAAACAACTAATGATGTTACATTTCTATAACCCTCGTAGGTATTGCCCAAATAATGGATATCATTTTGTTTTTATATAAATTGAACCTTTTCTAATAGGGAGAATGTGGGACGTACGTCGCCGACATATTTGGAGTTTCATTCTTGATCTTGATAAGTAAAGTAATCTAAAGACAGAAGAATAAGGAAATCAAGTTAAGACTATGAAGCGTTACATCACTTTCGACGAGGATTTCAAGATTGCCACTCCTCTACGTAAAAGAAAGAGGTCATAACTATTAGATAAGTATCGAAGGAGTCCATAGGCAAGGAACTGATACAAATTATGGTGCATGTACCTTGGAGGATATTTCCTGGCACGATATGTGTCTTTTCACAACTTTGAGAAGTCAACGTTTTTCTTCCCTTAAAGCCAATGTGAATGTATATTGTATAAAGACTTTCAAGGAATCGAGATTGTTTCAATTCCACACCACGCTAGAACATTCCAATTCCACATTATTGACATGAGCTTAATGTTTACAATAATGATATTTGTGTGAATTTAAACAATGTGAAACAATCTCTAGTGCTCGATTCGAGATGGTTACCGAGTTCCAATGCTATAAAGTTAAAAATAATGGCATGTATAAAATCATAGTGTATTAAGTAATGGCTTCTCTTGAACCATTTAATTTTCTTAGAACTCAATATAATTTAACTAGGCTTAAATTTAATGATATATTTTAATGAAGCTTTCGGAACAATATCAAAAATAAAGACAAAAGAACAATTTTGGGCACGTTATGGCTTGTAACCGTTTGTTAGTCTAAGCAATCATATATCCTTAAGTAGACGGAGATGGTGAATCAATCAATGCAAGACAATTATTCCATGTCTGAATGCTCTTCGCTATAATTGTCGTTGGGCTTAGGTATTTGAATAGAGGATTTTCAAGAGTCCTCTTTACTAATGCTGAGTGGCAAACTTTTCCCAACACAACAAGTACGCCACAACACTTGTTAGAAATACTCCCTGTCTCGAAAATACTCGTGAAAGCTTCTAGAACACAGGGTAAACCCATTTTAGTTTCACAATTATTTTACGTAATAATTTGGTCATTCTCCTTCGTAGCCATTACTGCCTCGTAAGTTAAGAATAAAACCACTAGTATGGAATAAACATGAAGGCTTGCCATACCGCTCGAATCTGATTTTACTAGTTAAATTTGGTTCGTAAAATTAATTTCGAACAAGATTTGCATGGAAAAAACTGACATTTATAGGAAGTGTTATAACCACATTGAACTAGAATACGTTACAATAAAAGAAAACATTCAATATTTCAGTTTGATTAGAATATTCAATATTTTAGTTTAATTAGAATTAATTTTAATTACTACAAATCTAAATATTAATTAAAAGACACACACAGATACTTCCCTTTATAATTCTTAAATGGCATTAAACGGATCACGAAAATAAGGTTCACTAAAGATGATTTTTTTCATACATGTGTTTCACTGTTGAAACTGGGATTGAACTATTACGTCCACTCCAAACCAAACACCTGGACGATTATATGGAGTAAACAACATATGGAAAAAGCAAGATGGGATATAGTACACTTGCATTACAGACACACATATTCGTTATGTGTGTCGTCCTAGTTTTCTAATTTTTTGAAGTTGTGTACGCACTTGTTATGTTGATGGTTAAAAATTCACGTGTATCTCAAAATTTAATGAGCTACACCAGATTCTTCTACCAGTGATATGGATGTGGCACAATATAGAAATAATTATGCGAAGCGGAAAATCTTATAACTTTGTTGTTGTTAAAACGTTTTTATCACACTTATCATATTTGTAAAATGGAAAATGGGAACTGAATGATTGAAATTCAAAATTAATACATCAAAAATATTTCCTGTTCTGATATTAAGTCGATGTTTGTCTTTATCGTGGGACTCCAATTGGTTTTTTATTCTTCGTTCTACGTTAACTTTTTAGGTGTGAGCGTTTTGACCCAATTTTACTGGAATATGAATGGAAGCTTTTAGTGGGATATGTAGTGGACCTTGGAAAATGAAAATTTCTCTTAGAGAGTTAAATTGGAAACAACAAATGATGTTATATTTCTATAACTCTCGTAGGTATTGCCCAAATAATGGATAGGATTTTGTTTTTATATAAATTAAACCTTTTTTAATAGGGAGAATGTGGGACGTACGTCGCCGACATATTTGGAGTTTCATTCTCGATCTTGATAAAAGAAAGTAATCTAAAGATAGAAGAATATGTAAATCAAGTTAAGACTTTGAAGCGATACATCACGTTCGACGAGGATTTCTAGATTGCCTCTCCTCTATGGAGAAGAAAGAGGTCATAACTATTAGATAAGTATCGAAGGAGTGAAAATGGAAAATGAAATAAAGGAGTCCATAGGGAAGGAAAAATTACAAATTATAGTGCATGTCCCTTGGAGGATATTTCCTGGCACGATATATTTTCTTTTCACAACTTCGAGAAGTCGAGGTTTTTCTTCCCTTAAAGCCAATTCAAATTTATATTATATAAAGACTATCAAGGAATCGAGATTGCTTCAATTCCACACCACGCTAGAACATTCCAATTCCGCATTATTGAAATGAACTTAATGTTTATAATAATGATATTTGTGTCAATTTAAACAAAGTGAAACAATATCTAGTGCTCTATTTGAGATGGTTACCGAGTTCTAATGCTATAAAGTTAAAAATAATGGCATGTATAAAATCATAGTGTATTAAGTAATGGCTTCTCTAGAACAATTTAATTTTCTTAGGACTCAATATAATTTAACTTGGCGGAAATTTAATGACACGTTTTAATGAAGCTTTCGGAACAATATCAAAAATAAAGACAAAAGAACAATTTTGGACCCGTTACGTCTTGTAACCGTTTGTTAGCTTAAGCAATCATATATTCTTAAGCAGGCGGAGATGGCGAATCGATCAATGCAAGGCAATTATTCCATGTCTGAATGCTCTTTGCTATAATTGTCGTTGGGCTTAGGTCTTTGAATAGAGGATTTTGAAGAGTCCTCTTCACTAATGCTGAGTGGCAAACTTTTCCCAACACAACAAGTTCGCCTAAAAAATACTCGTGAAAGCTTCTAGAACGCAGGGCAAACCCATTTTAGTTTCATAATTATTTTCCTTAATAATCTAGTCGTTCTCCTTCGTAGCCATTATTGCCCCGCAAGTTAAGAATAAAACCAGTAGTATGGAATAAACATTAAGGCTTGCCATACCGCTCAAATCTGATGTTACTAGTTAAATTTGGGTCGTAAAATTAACTTCGAACAAGATTTGCAAGGAAAAAAACTTGCATTTATAGGAAGTGTTATAGCGACATTGGACTAGAATAAGTTGCAATAAAAGAAAACATTCAATATTTCAGTTTGACTAGAACATTCAATATTTCTGTTTAATTTGCATTAATTTTAATTACAACAAATCTAAATATTAATTCAAAGACACACATTGATACTTCCCTTTATAATTATTACATGGCATTAAACGGATCACAAAATTAAGGTGTAGTAAAGATGATTATGTCGTACAAGTGTTTCACCGTTGAAACTGGGATTGAACTATTACGTCCACTCCAAACCAAAGACCTGGACGATAATATGGAGGAAACAACATATGGAAAAAGCAATACGGGATATAGTACACTTGCATTATAGGCACACATATTCGTTATGTGTGTCGTCCTATTTTTCTAATTTTTTGAAGTTGTGTACGCACTTGTTATGTTGATGGTTAAAAATTCACGTGTATCTCAAAATTGAATGAGCTATTCCAGATTCCTCTGCCAGTGGTATGGATGTGGCACAATATAGAAATAATTATGCGAACCGCAAAATCTTATAACTTTGTCGTTGTTAAAAAGCTTTTATTGCACTTATCATATTTGTAAAATGGAAAATGGCAAATGAATGATTGAAATCCTTAATTAATACATCAAAAATATTTCTTGTTCTGAAATTAAGACGATGTTTGCCTTTATCGTAGGACTGCAATTCGGTTTTTGTATTCTTCGCTCTACGTTAACCTTTTAGGTGTAAGCGTTCCGACCCAATTTTATTGGAATATGAATGGAAGCTTTTAGTGGGATATGTAATGGACTTTGGAAAATGAAAAATTCTCTTAGAGAGTAAAATTGGAAACAGCGAATGATGTTATATAAAATGAAACAAGGGAGTCCATAGGCAAGCAACTATTACAAATAATAGTGCATGTCCCTTGGAGGATATTTCCTGGCACGATATGTGTCTTTTCACAACTTCGAGAAGTCGAGGTTTTTCTTCCCTTAAAGACAATGTGAATTTATATTGTATAAAGACTTTCAAGGAATCGAGATTGTTTCAATTCCACACCACGCTAGAACATTCCAATTCCACATTATTGAACTGAACTTAATGTTTATAATAATGATATTTGTGTTAGTTCAAACAATGTGAAACAATATCTAGTGCTCAATTTGAGATGGTTACCGAGTTCCAATGCTATAAGGTTAAAAATAATGGCAAGTCTAAAATCATAGTGTATTCAGTAATGGCTTCTTTAGAACCATTTAATTTTCTTAGGACTCAATATAATTTAACTTGGCTTAAACTTAATGACATATTTTAATGAAGCTTTCGGAACAATATCAAAAATAAAGACAAAAGAACAATTTTGGCCCCGTTACGTCCTTTAACCGTTTGTTAGCTTAAGCAATCATATACTGTTAAGCAGACGGAGATGATTAATCGATCAATGCAAGACAATTATTCCATGTCTGAATGCTGTTCGCTATAATTGTCGCTGGGCTTAGGTATTTGAATAGAGGATTTTCAAGAGTCCTCTTTACTAATGCTGAGTGGCAAACTTTTCCCAACACAACAAGTTCGCCGTAACACTTGTTAGAAATACCCCTTGTCTCGAAAATACTCGGGAAAGCTTCTAGAACACAGGGAAAACGCATTTTAGTTTCACAATTATTTTCCTTAATAATCTGGACGTTCTCCTTCATAGCCATTACTGCCTCGCAAGTTAAGAATAAAACCACTAGTATGGAATAAACGTTAAGGCTTGCCATACCGCTCGAATCTGATGTTACTAGTTAAATTTGGTTCGTAAAATTATAGGAAGTGTTATAATCACATTGGACTAGAATACGTTACAATAAAAGAAAACATTCAATATTTCAGTTTAATTAGAACATTCAATATTTCAGTTTAATTTGCATTAATTTTAATTACTACAAATCTAAATATTAATTCAAAGACCCACATTTATACTTCCCTTTATAATTCTTAAATGGCATTAAACGGATAATGAAAATAAGGTTCAATAAACATGATTATGTCATACATGTGTTTCAACGTTGAAACTGGGATTGAACTATTATGTCCACTCCAAACCAAACACGTGGACGATAATATGGAGGAAACAACATATGGAAAATGCAATACGGGATATAGTACACTTGCATTATAGGCACACATATTCGTTATGTGTGTCGTCCTATTTTTCTAATTTTTTAAAGTTGTGTAAGCACTTGTTATGTTGATGGTTAAAAATTCACATGTATCTCAAAATTGAATGAGCTATACCAGATTCCCCTTCCAGTGGTATGGATGTGGCACAATATAGAAATAATTATGCGAACCGCAAAATTTTATAACTTTGTCGTTGTTAAAAAAGTTTTTATTGCACTTATCATATTTGTAAAATGGAAAATGGAAAATGAATGATTGAAATCCCTAATTAATGCATCAAAAATATTTCTCATTCTGAAATTACGACGATGTTTGCCTTTATCTTGGGACTCCAATACGGTTTTTGTATTCTTCGTTCTACGTTAACCTTTTAGGTGTGAGTGTTCCGACCCAATTTTACTGGAATAGGAATGGAAGCTTTTAGTGGGATATGTAATGGACTTTGGAAAATGAAAAATTCTCTTAGAGAGTAAAATTGGAAACAACAAATGATGGTACCTTTCTATAACTCTTGTAGGTATTGCCCAAATAATGGATTGGATTTTGTTTTTATATAAATTGAACCTTTTTTAATACGGAGAATGTGGGACGTACGTCGCCGACATATTTGGAGTTTCATTCTCGATCTTGATAAAAGAAAGTAATCTAAAGATAGAAGAATAAGGAAATCAAGTTGAGACATTGAAGTGATACATCACGTTCGACGAGGATTTCAAGATTGCCTTTCCTCTACGGAGAAGAAAGAGGTCATAACATGTAGATAAGTATCGAAGGAGTGAAAATATAAAATGAAACAAGGGAGTCCATAGGCAAGCAACTATTACAAATAATAGTGCATGTCCCTTGGAGGATATTTCCTGGCACGATATGTGTCTTTTCACAACTTCGAGAAGTCGAGGCTTTTCTTCCCTTAAAGCCAATGCAAATTTATATTGTATAAAGACTTTCAAGGAATCGAGATTGTTTCAATTCCACACTACGCTAGAACATTCCAATTCCACATTATTGAACTGAACTTAATGTTTATAATAATGATAGTTGTGTCAGTTCAAATAATGTGAAACAATATCTAGTGCTCGATTTGAGATGGTTACCGAGTTCCAATGCTATAAAGTTAAAAATAATGGCAAGTATAAAATCATAGGGTATTAAGTAATGGCTTCTTTAGAACCATTTAATTTTCTTAGGACTCAATATAATTTAACTTGGCTTAAACTTAATGACATATTTTAATGAAGCTTTTGGAACAATATCAAAAATAAAGACAAAAGAACAATTTTGGCCCTGTTACGTCCTTTAACCGTTTGTTAGCTTAAGCAATCATATACCGTTAAGCACACGGAGATGGTGAATCGATCAATGCAAGACAATTATTCCATGTCTGAATTCTATTCGCTATAATTGTCACTGGGCTTAGGTATTTGAATTGAGGATTTTCAAGAGTCCTCTTTACTAATGCTGAGTGGCAAACTTTTCCCAACACAACAAGTTCGCCACAACACTTGTTAGAAATACTCCATGTCTCGAAAATACTCGTGAAAGCTTCTAGAACACAGGGAAAACCCATTTTAGTTTCACAATTATTTTCCTTAATAATCTGGTCGTTCTCCTTCGTAGTCATTACTGCCCCGGAAGTTAAGAATAAAACCACTAGTATGGAATAAATATTAAGGCTTGCCATACTGCTCGAATCTGATGTTTCTAGTTAAATTTGGTTCGGAAAATTAATTTCGAACAAGATCTGCATGGAAAAAACTGGCATTTATAGGAAGTGTTATAACCACATTGGACTAGAATACGTTACAATAAAAGAAAACATTCAATATTTCAGTTTACTTAGAACATTCAATATTTCAGTTTAATTTGCATTAATTTTAATTACTACAAATCTAAATATTAATTCAAAGACACACATTTATACTTCCCTTATAATTCTTAAATAGCATTAAACGGATCATGAAAGTAAGGTTCAATAAAGATGATTATGTCATACATGTGTTTCAACGTTGAAAATGGGATTGAACTATTATGTCCACACCAAACCAAACACCTGGACGATAATATGGAAGAAAAAACATATGGAAAAAGCAATACGGGATATAGTACACTTTCATTACAGGCACACATATTGTTATGTGTGTCGTCCTATTTTTCGAAATTTTTTGAAGTTGTTTACGCACTTGTTATGTTGATGGCTAAAAATTCACGCGTATCTCAAAATTGAATGAGCTATACCAGATTCCTCTTCCAGTGGTATGGATATGGCACAATATAGAAATAATTATGCGAACCGCAAAATTTTATAACTTTGTTGTTGTTAAAAAGCTTTTATTGCACTTAACATATTTGTAAAATGGAAAATGGCAAATGAATGATTGAAATCCTTAATTAATATATCAAACATATTTCTCGTTCTGAAATTAAGACGATGTTTGCCTTTATCGTGGGACTCCAATTCGGTTTTTGTATTCTTCGTTCTACGTTAACCTTTTAGGTGTGAGTGTTCCGACCCAATTTTACTGGAATATGAATGGAAGCTTTTAGTGAGATATGTAATGGACTTTGGAAAATGAAAAATTCTCTTAGAGAGTTAAATTGGAAACAACAAATGATGTTGCATTTCTATAACTCTCGTAGGTTTTGCCCAAATAATGGATACGATTTTGTTTTTATATAAATTGAACGTCTTTTGATAGGGAGAATGTGGGACGTACGTCGCTGACATATTTGGAGTTTCATTCTCGATCTTGATAAAAGAAAGTAATCTAAAGACAGAAGAATATGTAAATCAAGTTAAGACTTTGAAGCGATACATCACGTTAGACAAGGATTTCATGATTGCCTCTCCTCTACGGAGAAGAAAGAGGTCATAACTATTAGATAAGTATAGAAAGAGTGAAAATGGAAAATGAAGCAAAGGAGTCCATAGGCAAGGAAAAATTACAAATTATAGTGCATGTCCGTTGGAGGATATTTCCTGGCACGATATGTGTCTTTTCACAACTTCGAGAAGTCGAGGTTTTTCTTCCCTTAAAGCCAATGCGAATTTATATTGTATAAAGACTTTCAAGGAATCGAGATTGTTTCAATTCCACACCACGCTAGAACATTCCAATTCCACATTATTGAACTGAACTTAATGTTTATAATAATGATATTTGTGTCAATTTCAACCATGTGAAACAATATCTAGTGCTCGATTTGAGATGGTTACCGAGTTCCACTGCTATAAAGTTAAAAATAATGGCTTGTCTAAAATCATAGTGTATTAAGTAATGGCTTCTCTAGAACCATTTAATTTTCTTAAAACTCAATATAATTTAACATGGCTTAAATTTAATGACACATTTTAATGAAGCTTTCGGAAAAATATCATAAATAAAGACAAAAAAACAATTTTGGGCCCGTTACGTCTTGCAACTGTTTCTTAGCTTAAGCAATCATATATCCTTAAGTAGACGGAGATGGTGAATCGATCAATGCAAGGCAATTATTCTATGTCTGAATGCTCTGCGCTATAATTGTCGCTGGGCTTAGGTATTTGAATAAAGGATTTTCAAGAGTCCTCTTTACTAATGCTGAGTGGAAAACTTTTCCCAACACAACAAGTTCACCGCAACACTTGTTATAAATACTCCTTGTCTCGAAAATACTCGTGAAAGCTTCTAGAACACACGGAAAACCCATTTTAGTTTCACAATTATTTTCCTTAATAATCTGGTCGTTCTCCTTCATAGCCATTACTACCCCGCAAGTTAGGAATAAAACCAGTAGTATGGAATAAACGTTAAGGCTTGCCATACCGCTCGAATCTGATGTTACTAGTTAAATTTGGTTCGTAAAATTATAGGAAGTGTTATAACCACATTGGACTAAAATACGTTACAATAAAAGAAAGCATTCAATATTTCAGTTTAATTAGAAGATTCAATATTTCAATTTAATTTACATTAATTTTAATTACTACAAATCTAAATATTAATTCAAAGACCCACATTTATACTCTCCTTTATAATTCTTAAATGGCATTAAACGGATCATGAAAATAAGGTTCAATAAAGATGATTATGTCGTACATGTGTTTCAACGTTGAAACTGGGATTGAACTATTATGTCCACTCCAAACCAAACACCTGGACGATAATATGGAGGAAACAACATATGGAAAAAGCAATACGGAATATAGTACACTTGCATTATAGGCACACATATTCGTTATGTGTGTCGTCCTATTTTTCTAATTTTTTAAAGTTGTGTAAGCACTTGTTATGTTGATGGTTAAAAATTCACGTGTATCTCAAAATTGAATGAGTTATACCAGATTCCCCATCCAGTGGTATGGATGTGGCACAATATAGAAATAATTATGCGAACCGCAAAATTTTATAACTTTGTTGTTGTTAAAAAGCTTTTATTGCACTTATCATATTTGTAAAATGGAAAATGTCAAATGAATGATTGAAATCCTTAATTAATACATCAAACATATTTCTCGTTCTAAAATTAAGACGATGTTTGCCTTTATCGTGGGACTTCAATTAGGTTTTTGTATTCTTCGTTCTACATTAACCTTTTAGGTGTGAGCGTTCCGACCCAATTTTGCTGGAATATGAATGGAAGCTTTTAGTGAGATATGTAATGGACTTTGGAAAATGAAAAATTCTCTTAGAGAATTAAATTGGAAACAACAAATGATGTTGCATTTCTATAACTCTCATAGGTTTTGCCCAAATAATGGATACGATTTTGTTTTTATATAAATTGAACGTCTTTTAATAGGGAGAATGTGGGACGTACGTCGCCGACATATATGGAGTTTCATTCTCGATCTTGATAAAAGAAAGTAATCTAAAGACAGAAGAATATGTAAATCAAGTTAAGACTTTGAAGCGATACATCACGTTCGACAAGGATTTCATGATTGCCTCTCCTCTACGGAGAAGAGTGAAAATGGAAAATGAAACAAAGGAGTCCATAGGCAAGGAAAAATTACAAATTATAGTGCATGTCCCTTGGAGGATATTTCCTGGCACGATATGTGTCTTTTCACAACTTCGAGAAGTCGAGGTTTTTCTTCCCTTAAAGCCAATGCGAATTTATATTGTATAAAGACTTTCAAGGAATCGAGATTGTGTCAATTCCACACCACGCTAGAACATTCCAATTCCACATTATTGAACTGAACTTAATGTTTATAATAATGATATTTGTGTCAGTTTAAACCATGTGAAACAATATCTAGTGCTCGATTTGAGATGGTTACCGAGTTCCACTGCTATAAAGTTAAAAATAATGGCTTGTCTAAAATCATAGTGTATTAAGTAATGGCTTCTCTAGAACCATTTAATTTTCTTAAAACTCAATGTAATTTAACATGGCTTAAATTTAATGACACATTTTAATGAAGCTTTCGGAACAATATCATAAATAAAGACAAAAAAATTAATTTTGGGCCCGTTACGTCTTGCAACTGTTTCTTAGCTTAAGCAATCATATATCCTTAAGTAGACGGAGATGGTGAATCGATCAATGCAAGGCAATTATTCTATGTCTGAATGCTCTGCGCTATAATTGTCGCTGGGCTTAGGTATTTGAATAAAGGATTTTCAAGAGTCCTCTTTACTAATGCCTAGTGGCAAACTTTTCCCAACACAACAAGTTCGCCGCAACACTTGTTAGAAATACTCCTTGTCTCAAAAATACTCGTGAAAGCTTCTAGAACACACGAAAAACCCATTTTAGTTTCACAATTATTTTCCTTAATAATCTGGTCATTCTCCTTCATAGCCATTACTACCCCGCAAGTTAAGAATAAAACCAGTAGTATGGAATAAACGTTAAGGCTTGCCATACCGCTCGAATCTGATGTTACTAGTTAAATTTGGTTCATAAAATTATAGGAAGTGTTATAACCACATTGGACTAGAATACGTTACAATAAAAGAAAGCACTCAATATTTCAGTTTAATTAGAAGATTCAATATTTCAGTTTAATTTGCATTAATTTTAATTACTACAAATCTAAATATTAATTCAAAGACCCACATTTATACTTCCCTTTATAATTCTTAAATGGCATTAAACGGATCATGAAAATAAGGTTCAATAAAGATGATTATGTCGTACATGTGTTTCAACGTTGAAACTGGGATTGAACTATTACGTCCACTCCAAACCAAACACCTAGACGATAATATGGAGAAAACAACATATGGAAAAAGCAATACGGGATATAGTACACTTGCATTATAGGCACACATATTCGTTATGTGTGTCGTCCTATTTTTCTAATTTTTTAAAGTTGTGTAAGTACTTGTTATGTTGATGGTTAAAAATTCACGTGTATCTCAAAATTGAATGAGTTATACCAGATTCCCCTTCCAGTGGTATGGATGTGGCACAATATAGAAATAATTATACGAACCGCAAAATTTTATAACTTTGTTGTTGTTAAAAAGTTTTTATTGCACTTATCCTATTTGTAAAATGGAAAATGGCAAATGAATGATTGAAATCCTTAATTAATACAGCAAAAATATTTCTCGTTCTGAAATTAAGACGATGTTTGCCTTTATCTTGGGACTCCAATTCGGTTTTTGTGTTCTTCGTTCAACGTTAACATTTTAGGTGTGAGCGTTCCAACCCAATTTTACTGGAATATGAATGGAAGCTTTTTGTGACATATGTAATGGACTTTGGAAAATGAAAAATTCTCTTAGAGAGTTAAATTGGAAACAACAAATGATGTTACATTTCTATAACTCTTGTAGGTATTGCCCAAATAATGGATTGGATTTTGTTTTTATATAAATTAAACCTTTTTTAATAGGGAGAATGTGGGACGTACATCGCTGACATTTTTGGAGTTTCATTCTCGATCTTGATAAAAGAAAGTAATCTAAAGACAGAAGAATAAGGATATCAAGTTAAGACTTTGAAGCGATAGATCACGTTCGACGAGGATTTCAAGATTGCCTCTCCTTTACGGAGAAGAAAGAGGTCATAACAAGTAGATAAGTATCAAATGAGTGAAAATATAAAATGAAACAAAGGAGTCCATAGGCAAGGAACTATTACAAATAATAGTACATGTCCCTTGGAGGATATTTCCTGGCACGATATGTGTCTTTTCACAACTTCGAGAAGTCGAGGTTTTTCTTCCCTTAAAGCCAATGCGAATTTATATTGTATAAAGACTTTCAAGGAATCGAGATTGTTTCAATTCCACACCACGCTAGAACATTCCAATTCCACATTATTGAACTGAACTTAATGTTTATAATAATGATATTTGTGTCAGTTTAAACAATGTGAAACAATATCTAGTGCTCGATTTGAGATGGTTATCGAGTTCCAATGCTATAAAGTTAAAAATAATGGCAAGGATAAAATCATAGTGTATTAAGTAATGGCTTCTTTAGAACCATTTAATTTTCTTAGGACTCAATATAATTTAACTTGGCTTAAACTTATTAACATATTTTAATGAAGCTTTCGGAACAATATAAAAAATAAAGACAAAAGAACAGTTTTGGCCCCATTACGTCCTGTAACCGTTTGTTAGCTTAAGCAATCATATACCATTAAGCAGACGGAGATGGTGAATCGATCAATGCAAGACAATTATTCCATGTCTGAATGCTATTCACTATAATTGTCGCTGGGCTTAGGTATTTGAATAGAGGATTTTCAAGAGTCCTCTTTACTAATGCAGAGTGGCAAACTTTTCCAAACACAACAAGTTCGCCGCAACACTTGTTAGAAATACTCCCTGTTTTGATAATACTCGTGAAAGCTTCTAGAACACATGGAAAACCTATTTTAGTTTCACAATTATTTTCCTTAATAATCTGGTTGTTCTCCTTCGTAGCCATTACTGCCCCGGAAGTTAAGAATAAAACCACTAGTATGGAATAAACATTAAGGCTTGCCATACTGCTCGAATCTGATGTTACTAGTTAAATTTAGTTCGTAAAATTAATTTCGAACAAGATCTACATGGAAAAAACTGGCATTTATAGGAAGTGTTATAGACTATAATATGTTACAATAAAAGAAAACATTCAATATTTCAGTTTACTGATAACATTCAATATTTCAGTTTAATTTGCATTAATTTTAATTACTACAAATCTAAATATTAATTCAAAGACACACATTTATACTTCCCTTTATAATTCTTAAATGGCATTAAACGGATCATGAAAATAAGGTTCAATAAAGATAATTATGTCATACATGTGTTTCAACGTTGAAACTGGGATTGAACTATTACGTCTACACCAAACCAAACACCTGGAAGATAATATGGAAGAAAAAACATATGGAAAAAGTAATACGGGATGTAGTACAGTTGCATTACAGACAGGCATATTCGTTATGTGTGTCGTCCAATTTTTTGAAATTTTTTGAAGTTGTTTACGCACTTGTTATGTTGATGGTTAAAAATTCACGCGTATCTCAAAATTGAATGAGCTATACCAGATTCCTCTTCCAGTGGTATGGATGTGGCACAATATAGAAATAATTATGCGAACCGAAAAATTTTATAACTTTGTTGTTGTTAAAAGGCTTTTATTGCACTTATCAGATTAATAAAATGGAAAATGGCAAATGAATGATTCAAATCCATAATTAATACAGCAAAAATATTTCTCGTTCTGAAAGTAAGACGATGTTTGCCTTTATCGTGGGACTCCAATGCGGTTTTTGTATTCTTCGTTCTACGTTAACCTTTTAGGTGTGAGCGTTCCGACCAAATTTTTCCGGAATATGAATGGAAGCTTTAGTGAGATATGTAATGGACTATGGAAAATGAAAATTCTCTTAGAGAGTTAAATTGGAAACAACAAATGATGTTACATTTCTATAACTCTCGTAGGTATTGCCCAAATAATGGATTGGATTTTGTTTTTATATACATTGAACCTCTTTTAATAGGGAGAATGTGGGATGTACGTCACCGACATAGTTGGAGTTTCATTCTCGATCTTGATAAAAGAAAGTAATCTAAAGACAGAAGAATATGTAAATCAAGTTCAGACTTTGAAGCGATACATCACGTTCGACGAGGATTTCATGATTTCCTATCCTCTACGGAGAAGAAAGAGGTCATAACTATTAGATAAGTATCGAAGGAGTGAAAATGGAAAATGAAAAAAAGGAGTCCATAGGCAAGGAAAAATTACAAATTATAGTGCATGTCCCTTGGAGGATATTTCCTGGCACGATATGTGTGTTTTCACAACTTCGAGAAGTCGAGGTTTTTCTTCTCTTAAAGCTAATGCGAATTTATATTGTATAAAGACTTTCAAGGAATCGAGATTGTTTCAATTCCACACCACGCTAGAACATTCCAATTCCACATTATTGAACTGAACTTAATGTTTATAATAATGATATTTGTGTCAGTTTAAACCATGTGAAACAATATCTAGTGCTCGATTTGAGATGGTTACTGAGTTCCACTGCCATAAAGTTAAAAATAATGGCATGTCTAAAATCATAGTGTATTAAGTAATGGCTTCTCTAGAACCATTAAATTTTCTTAAAACTCAATATAATTTAACATGGCTTAAATTTAATGACACATTTTAATGAAGCTTTCGAAACAATATCATAAATAAAGACAAAAAACAATTTTGGGCCCGCTACGTCTTGTAACCGTTTGTTAGCTTAAGCAATCATATATCCTTAAGTAGACGGAGATGGTGAATCGATCAATGCAAGGCAATTATTCCATGTCTGAATGCTCTGCGCTATAATTGTCGTTGGGCTTAGGTATTTGAATAAAGGATTTTCAAGAGTCCTCTTTACTAATGCTAAATGGCAAAATTTTCCCAACACAACAAGTTCGCCGCGACACTTGTTAGAAATACTCCTTGTCTCGAAAATACTCGTGAAAGCTTCTAGAACAGAGGGAAAACCCATTTTAGTTTCACAATTATTTTCCTTAATAATTTGGTTGTTCTCCTTCGTAGCCATTACTGCTCCGCAAGTTAAGAATAAAACCACTAGTATGGAATAAACGTTAAGGCTTGCCATACCGCTCGAATCTGATGTTACTAGTTAAATTTGGTTCGTTAAATTATAGGAAGTGTTATAACCACATTGGACTAGAATACGTTACAATAAAAGAAAACATTCAATATTTCAGTTTAATTATAACATTCAATATTTCAGTTTAATTTGCATTAATTTTAATTACTATAAATTTAAATATTAATTCAAAGACCCACATTTATACTTCCCTTTATAATTCTTAAATGGCATTAAACGATCATGAAAATAAGGTTCAATAAAGATAATTATGTCGTACATGTGTTTCAACGTTGAAACTGGGATTGAACTATTACGTCCACTCCAAACCAAAGACGTGGACGATAATATGGAGGAAACAACATATAGAGAAAGCAATACGGGATATAGTACACTTGCATTATAGGCACACATATTCGTTATGTGTGTCGTCCTATTTTTCTAGTTTTTTAAAGTTGTGTAAGCACTTGTTATGTTGATGGTTAAAAATTCACGTGTATCTCAAAATTGAATGAGTTATACCAGATTCCCCTTCCAGTGGTATGGATCTGGCACAATATAGAAATAGTTATGCGAACCGCAAAATTTTATAACTTTGTTGTTGTTAAAAAGTTTTATTGCACTTATCATATTTGTAAAATGGAAAATGGCAAATGAATGATTGAAATCTTAATTAATACATCAAAAATATTTCTCGTTCTGAAATTAAGACGATGTTTGCCTTTATCATGGGACTCCAATTCAGTTTTTGTATTCTTCGTTCTACGTTAACCTTTTAGGTGTGAGCGTTACGACCGAATTTTACTGGAATATGAATGGAAGCTTTTAGTGAGATATGTAATGGACTATGGAAAATGAAAAATTTTCTTAGAGAGTTAAATTGGAAACAACAAATGATGTTACATTTCTATAACTCTCGTAGGTATTGCCCAAATAATGGATTGGATTTTGTTTTTATTTAAATTGAACCTCTTTTAATAGGGAGAATGTGAGACGTACGTCGCCGACATATTTGGAGTTTCATTCTCGATCTTGATAAAAGAAAGTAATCTAAAGACAGAAGAATATGTAAATCAAGTTAAGACTTTGAAGCGATACATCACGTTCGACGAGGATTTCATGATTGCATCTCCTCTACGGAGAAGAAAAAGGTCATAACTATTAGATAAGTATCGAAGGAGTGAAAATGGAAAATGAAACAAAGGAGTCCATAGGCAAGGAAAAATTACAAATTATAGTGCATGTCCCTTGGAGGATATTTCCTTGCACGATATGTGTCTTTTCACAACTTCGAGAAGTCGAGGTTTTTCTTCCCTTAAAGCCAATGCGAATTTATATTGTATAAAGACTTTCAAGGAACCGAGATTGTTTCAATTCCACCCCACGCTAGAACATTCCAATTCCACATTATTGAACTGAACTTAATGTTTATAATAATGATATTTATGTTAGTTTAAACCATGTGAAACAATATCTAGTGCTCGATTTGAGATGGTTACCGAGTTCCACTGCTATAAAGTTAAAAATAATGGCATGTCTAAAATCATAGTGTATTAAGTAATGGCTTTTCTAGAACCATTTAATTTTCTTTAAACTCAATATAATTTATCATGGCTTAAATTTAATGACACATTTTATGAAGCTTTCGAAACAATATCATAAATAAAGACAAAAAACAATTTTGGGCCCGCTACGTCTTGTAACCGTTTGTTAGCTTAAGCAATCATATATCCTTAAGTAGACGGAGATGGTGAATCGAACAATGCAAGGCAATTATTCCATGTTTGAATGCTCTACGCTATAATTGTCGCTGGCTTAGGTATTTGAATAAAGGATTTTCAAGAGTCCTCTTTACTAATGCTAAGTGGCAAAATTTTCCCAACACAACAAGTTCGCCGCGACACTTGTTAGAAATACTCATTGTCTCGAAAATACTCGTGAAAGCTTCTTGAACACAGGGAAAATTTTATAACTTTGTTGTTGTTAAAAGGCTTTTACTGCACTTATCATATTTGTAACATGGAAAATGGCAAATTAATAATTGAAATCCGTAATTAATACATCAGAAATATTTCTCATTCTGAAATTAAGACGATGTTTGCCTTTATCTTGGGACTCCAATTCGGTTTTTGTATTCTTCATTCTACGTTAACCTTTTAGGTGTGAGCGTTCCGACCCAATTTTACTGGAATATGAATGGAAGCTTTTAGTGGGATATGTAATGGACTTTGGAAAATGAAAAATTCTCTTAGAGAGTTAAATTGGCAGGGAAAAATTAATTTCGAACAAGATTTGCAGGGAAAAAATTGGCATTTATAGGAAGTGTTATAACCACATTGGACTAGAATACGTTACAATAAATGAAAACATTCAATATTTCAGTTTAATGAGAACATTCAATATTTCAGTTTAATTTGCATTAATTTTAATTACTACAAATCTAAATATTAATTCAAAGACCCACATTTTTACTTCCCTTTATAATTCTTAAATGGCATTAAACGGATCATGAAAATAAGGTTCAATAAAGATGATTATGTTGTACATGTGTTTCAACATTGAAACTGGGATTGAACTATTACGTCCACTACAAAACAAACACCTGGACGATAATATGGAGGAAACAACATATGGAAAAAGCAATACGGGATATAGTACACTTGCATTATAGGCACACATATTCGTTATGTGTGTCATCCTATTTTTCTAATTTTTTAAAGTTGTGTAAGCACTTGTTATGTTGATGGTCAAAAATTCACGTGTATCTCAATATTGAATGAGCTATACCAGATTCCCCTTCCAGTGGTATGGATGTGGCACAATATAGAAATAATTATGAGAACCGCAAAATTTTATAACTTTGTTGTCGTTAAAAAGTTTTTGTTGCACTTATCATATTTGTAAAATGGAAAATGGCAAATGAATGATTGAAATCCGTAATTAATACATAAAAAATATTTCTCGTTCTGAAATTAAGACGATGTTTGCCTTTGTCTTGGGACTCCAATTCGGTTTTTGTATTCTTCGTTCTACGTTAACCTTTTAGGTGTGAGCGTTCCGACCCAAGTTTACTGGAATATGAATGGAAGCTTTTAGTGGGATATGTAATGGACTGGAAAATGAAAAATTCTCTTAGAGAGTTAAATTGGAAACAACAAATGATGTTACATTTCTATAACTCTCGTAGGTATTGCTCAAATAATGGATTGGATTTTGTTTTTATATAAATTGAGCCTTTTTTAATTGGGAGAATGTGGGACGAACGTCGCCGACATATTTGGAGTTTCATTCTCGATCGTGATAAAAGAAAGTAATCTAAAGACAGAAGAATAAGGATATCAAGTTACGACTTTGAAGCGATACATCACGTTCGACGAGGAATTCAAGATTGCCTCCCCTTTACGGAGAAGAAAGAGGTCATAACAAGTTGATGCGATCCCGGTTGCATCATGTTACGACACAACTCGATGCTACCGAGATTGGTCCAAACTCGAGGGGCCCAAGTGCAAAATGAAGTTTTTAATTTTAGTTTGTCAATTTGGCTGCTGGAAAATAAGGACTTTGATTCATTAATTTTTAGTTATTTTAGTTTGTGTTTTTAATTATGTCATAGTTTGTACATCATTTATATGTGTTCTGCATTTAATAAAGTCATGCATTATGTAACTTTCATGTTAGTTAAGTTTGCATCATTAAATTAAGTCAAGTTAGTTTAATTAGGTAACTTTCATGTTAGTTAAATTTGCATTTCAAAACCATGTATTTTAGCATCTTAGTTTAATAAATGAGTTTTTGGACATTTATTCAACTCATCTTAGTTTTAATTAATAAGTTTTTTGTTGAACTTTATTTAATAAGTGTTGTTCTTAATTGATCTAGTTCCTAGGATTATTTATTGATGCATAAATTAAGTTTTTAAATTATGCTTCTTTAATTAAACTAGTTCTTTGGAATAATTATTGCATATGTGTTTTAGTTCATTTATTTAAGTAAGTTTAATGTTTGTTATGATTAATAAGTGTTTTCATTTGTTTAATAAACTCATTTTAATGTGTTTATTGCAGGTGACTTTTTAGCTTATAGTGGTTACAATTCAAGGTCATTACACATTTAATTAAGTGGTCGTTCAAGTTCTTTTGAGTTACAATTAAAGGGTCATTATAAAGGGAGCTTAAAATCATTAAAGGAGTTTTAAAGAGCATTTTATGCCCTTTAAAATTCAGCAGCAACTCTTCCACTTCCAAATTGCTTTTGGAGCTTTCAAGAGAAATTAATCAAGCCTTTGAATGTCATTAAGGAGCAGGTTAAGAGATGGTGACTATTCAACTAGCCAAGGACAACTCAAGAGTCATTTTCTAAGCCATTAAAGACATTCAAATCAGCTGAATTAAAGTGATTTTATGGAAGGAGTTATTTGGTTCAAAGAATAAGAAAAGACATCAGTTTTTTTATGGCACATTAAGTGGATGTTTTTGACCATTTGGTTACCTTGTTCTAGCATTGTAAATAGATGTAATCAACCACAGAGGGGAAGAACTTTTTGCTGAATATAGATGAAATATTTGAATTGTGAGCTATCCAATTCTCTTTGTTCTTTCGGAATTGATTTGACTTATCAAGCATAGCTTGTGGCGTGCATCTATTCTTTGTTGCTGAACTAATCACCTTTGGTGTGGCGTTCAATATACCTTTGGTTCCTATCATAGTTGATAGTGGGTCAAGGTTCCTTTCCTGTTTCCTTTAACCGAAAAACACCTAAAGACCATTTTGAGATTCGGGTCAACAATTCGTTATTGTTGGTTCATTTTCAGTCTTAGCCAATTAATTTGTTATTGTTTCCTCTTTATTTTGTTTATTACCTTTGTTTGAAGCCATTATCTCTATTTTGTTTCATTTTAAAACCGAAACGAATGCATCCTTACTCAATTCACGATTGGGCAACACATATGACTCAAAACATCACGAGACGTGTTTGTATCAAATTGGTATCAGAGCTAGTGAATTTGGAGTAAGAATCGACATTGTCGGCAATACGGTATAGTAGCATCTTCGAAAAAAAATTTCAAAAAAAATCGAAAAAATTCAAAAAAAAAGTTTCCATTCAAACTCAAAAGATTGGATATCAAGTTGAAAAAAAATCGTGAAAAAAATCGTGAAAAAAAAGAAGAAGCTAGTTTTGAAATTTTGTTGTTGTTTGCTGCCCAAATTTTAGTTATTACTACCTTCTACCTTTTCGCCACACCAAACATTTTCATTTCTTTGTTTCAAGCCTACTTTCCTTTTTAATATCCTTACCAAGCCCAAACATCAAGGTTGTAAGCCGACCAACAACAACTGCTTTTTAAGTTTAAATAATTCCTAAGAACTTAGAGAGGAGGAGTGAGTGGAAAGAGGCAAGAGAGTAGTGAGTTTATTCGAGGGAAAAAAAAGCCAAGTGTGTGAGATTTCTTTGTGAGTGGATAGTGAGATTCTTTGTTGTGAGTTCTTAAAAAAAAATGTCACGAAGTCTGGAAAAAAATTCAGACAAGGGAGTTGGATTCTGTCCTGTAAGAATTGTTGGAGGAAGTGTGCCAAATTTTACACTCCAAGCCTTTACGCATGAAATGGAGCATCTATTTGATCGAAAACTCAAACCCATCAAGAAACGATTGAATCGTGTCGAAGAGCGGAGTCATCGAGCAAGAACCCAACGAGAGCAAATTTATCCAAATGAAAGGACGGAAATGAGATCATCAAGGAGACGAACATTCGACGAATATGTGAAAAGAGACCCTTATCCGATTCCTATTCTTCAAGGAATTTAGGCGAAATAAATCCATTGCGAGTTTGAAGCCTGTCAAGGTAACGAACGAGAAAGCACAAGTCATTCTTCGTATGCATCAATGTATTCATCTACGGAAAAATCCTTACGAAGAAGTGAATGTGTTTCATATAAGAACTCATCCATGGAGGTTTATTCACGAAGAGTTGATTGTGACTCTTATGAAGATTCTTCCACTTCTTTCAAATGAAAAGTCTATTGTTCTGATTCTTTTGTATTATCTCCATTTTGTAATAAAGTTGAGAGAAGAAAAAGAGTGACGAGAGAAAAAGAAACCGAAAAAGAAACAAAAATTGAAAAAGAGAAAAAGATTGGAGAAAGAAAAGAAAGAGTGCGAGAAACAAGTGTTGTTGAAAATGAAAGAGAATTGATGAGTGAAAGTGAGTTTTCAACAAATAAAGAGATTGTGGAAAAAGAAAGAAAAGTTGAAAAAGAAACGAGTGGAAAAGATGAAAGTCAACAAGAAAAAGCGAGGAATGTTTTTACTAACCAATCTGCAAGTTGTCCTCGTATTGTTTCTTCTTTCCAGGTTTCTAGAGATTCAAATGACAAGTTTCAACTTCATTACCTTCCTGATGAGAGACGACTCCATTTGATCGAAAAAGGTAAGGTTCAAGCGCTTAAAGGTAAGCAAGGTAAGGAGTTTTTAGTCAATGAATCATGGCAATCAGGTTTGAAAGTTGTTGATAAAATTTCCGATAATTTAGTTTTAAAAAGATCTCCTTATTTTGATTTGGTTAATTGTTACTCGCTATTTGTGGTTGATAAATTCGTTTTAAGTGGAGGCATGAAGAGTTGTTCACTCAATAAGTTTTGTGTTGAAAAATCTTTTGATGTTGTTCGATTAAATCCACAAATACAAAATCTGATCATGTTTGATAAAGAGCTTTCATGTGAAACGCTCAATTTTTTTGATCGTGATGGTAATGAAAATTTTTTAACTCTTAGTGTGAGATCTTCGTATATTTGCATGAGATTTGAGAGATTTGATTGTTTGAATTTATTTTTTCCTACATCTTATTTATTTGGCATGTGTGATGTCTTGGTGAAAGTGAAGTTTTTGTTACGTTACGGAACGACCGATCAAAACCATGTTTTTAAACCCGGAGCCTGTATTCCTAAGTTGACATCAAGCGAATGTGAGTATCAAAATTGTATTTTGAATCAATGTGTTGACCCCTTCTATTTGCTTCAAGTTTTATCTTTATTTAGTTCGAAAACCAAACATGTGAATTTCGTTGGCTTGCCAAGTCAAAATCAAATTTTTTATTCTGGAGGTTGATGTATATTGTTGCTTAATGGATTCGAACATGTGTTGCATGATTTTAACTTTAATGTGCTTCAAGTTCTTCATAAGTTACTAGCCACAAATTTTTCTGGTCAAATTGAAATGGTGAACAAAAACTTTGTCTTTGATCCCGTGAATCTCTGTTCCATATCATTGTTCAAGGGATTTGGACCATGGAATTCTAATTTTCAAAACTATAATCTTCAAATACCTTGTGAATCAGGTTTGTTTCCATCGAAGAAAAAGGTAAAACCAATTTCTGTTTTTGATCCCAGTATTGATTCATGTGTTGTTCTTTTGAGTTTATTTGTTCAAGTTGTGACTAAAATCCTGGAAAGTTCATTTGTGTTTAACCTTCATTGTGTCACTAATTTGTTTTATTGTTTTGTAGGTGACGATGTTAGGTGCTACCCTCCTAAAGAGGGATGGCATGCAAATGACCTTCTTTCTTGCCAAGCCTTTTGTGGTTCTCAGAATTTTGAAAATAATTCTGTCCGAATCATGAACAAAGGGGGTCATGATCTTGAAAACATTTTCTTGAGCAAGTGGCCCGATTTGAGGACAAATCGTTTTCAAGAGGGAGGGTATGATGCGATCCCGGTCGCATCATGTTACGACACAACTCGATGCTACCGAGATTGGTCCAAACTCGAGGGGCCCAAGTGCAAAATGAAGTTTTTAATTTTAGTTTGTCAATTTGGCTGCTGGAAAATAAGGACTTTGATTCATTAATTTTTAGTTATTTTAGTTTGTGTTTTTAATTATGTCATAGTTTGCACATCATTAATATGTGTTCTGCATTTAATAAAGTCATGCATTATGTAACTTTCATGTTAGTTAAGTTTGCATCATTAAATTAAGTCAAGTTAGTTTAATTATGTAACTTTCATGTTAGTTAAATTTGCATTTCAAAACCATGCATTTTAGCATCTTAGTTTAATAAATGAGTTCTTGGACATTTATTCAACTCATCTTAGTTTTAATTAATAAGTGTTTTTGTTGAACTTTATTTAATAAGTGTTGTTCTTAATTGATCTAGTTCCTAGGATTATTTATTGATGCATAAATTAAGTTTTTTAAATTATGCTTCTTTAATTAAACTAGTTCTTTGGAATAATTATTGCATATATGTTTTAGTTCATTTATTTAAGTAAGTTTAATGTTTGTTATGATTAATAAGTGTTTTCATTTGTTTAATAAACTCATTTTAATGTGTTTATTGCAGGTGACTTTTTAGCTTATAGTGGTTACAATTCAAGGTCATTACACATTTAATTAAGTGGTGTTCAAGTTCTTTTGAGTTACAATTAAAGGGCTGTTATAAAGGAGCTTAAAATCATTAAAGGAGTTTTTAAAGAGCATTTTATGCCCTTTAAAATTCAGCAACAACTCTTCCACTTCCAGCCGCTTTTGGAGCTTTCACGAGAAATTAATCAAGCCTTTGAATGTCATTAAGGAGCAGGTTAAGAGATGGTGACTATTCAACTAGCCAAGGACAACTCAAGAGTCATTTTCTAAGCCATTAAAGACATTCAAATCAGCTGAATTAAAGTGATTTTATGGAAGGAGTTATTTGGTTCAAACAATAAGAAAAGAAATCAGTTTTTTTATGGCACATTAAGTGGATGTTTTTGACTATTCGGTTACCTTGTTCTAGCATTGTAAATAGAAGTAATCAGCCATAGAGGAGAGGAATTTTTTGCTAAATATAGATGAAATATTTGAATTGTGAGCTATCCAATTCTCTTTGTTCTTTCGGAATTGATTTGACTTATCAAGCATAGCTTGTGGCGTCCATCTATTCTTTGTTGCTGAACTTATCACCTTTGGTGTGGCGTTCAATATATCTTTGGTTCCTATCATAGTTGATAGTGGGTCAAGGTTCCTTTCCTGTTTCCTTTAACCGAAAAACACCTAAAGACCATTTTGAGATTCGGGTCAACTATTCGTTATTGTTGGTTCATTTTCGGTCTTAGCCAATTAATTTGTTATTGTTTCCTCTTTATTTTGTTCATTACCTTTGTTTGAAGCCATTATCTCTATTTTGTTTCATTTTAAAACCGAAACGAATGCATCCTTACTCAATTCAAGATTGGGCAACACATACGACTGAAAACATCACGAGACGAGTTCGTATCACAAGTAGATAAGTATCGAAGGAGTGAAAATATAAAATGAAACAAAGGAGTCCATAGGCAAGGAACTATTACAAATAATAGTGCATGTCCCTTGGAGGATATTTCCTGGCACGATATGTGTCTTTTCACAACTTTGAGAAGTCGAGGTTTTTCTTCCCTTAAAGCCAATGCGAATTTATATTGTATAAAGACTTTCAAGGAATCGAGATTGTTTCAATTCAACACCACGCTAGAACATTCCAATTCCACATTATTGAATTGAACTTAATGTTTATAATAATGATATTTGTGTCAGTTTAAACAATGTGAAACAATATCTAGTGCTCGATTTGAGATGGTTACCGAGTTCCAATGCTATAAAGTTAAAAATAATGGCAAGTATAAAATCATAGTGTATTAAGTAATGGCTTCTTTAGAACCATTTAATTTTCTTAGGACTCAATATAATTTAACTTGGCATAAACTTAATGACATATTTTAATGAAGCTTTCGGAACAATATCAAAAATAAAGACTAAAGAACAATTTTGGCCCCGTTACGTCCTGTAACCATTTGTTAGCTTAAGCAATCATATACCGTTAAGCAGAAGGAGATGGTGAATCAATCAATGCAAGACAATTATTCCATGTCTGAATGTTGTTCGCTATAATTGTCGCTGGGCTTAGGTATTTGAATAGAGGAGTTTCAAGAGTCCTCTTTACTAATGCTGAGTGGCAAACTTTTCCCAACACAACAAGTTCGCCGCAACACTTGTTAGAAATACTTCTTGTCTCGAAAATTCTCGTGAAAGCTTCTAGAACACAGGGCAAACCCATTTTAGTTTCACAGTTATTTTCCTTAATAATCTGGTCGTTCTCCTTCGTAGCCATTACTGCACCGCAAGTTAAGAATAAAACCACTAGTACGGAATAAACATGAAGGCTTGCCATACCGCTCGAATCTGATGTTACTAGTTAAATTTGGTTCGTAAAATTAATTTCGAACAAGATTTGCAGGGAAAAAAATTGGCATTTATAGGAAGTGTTATAACCAGATTGGACTAGAATACGTTACAATAAATGAAAACATTCAATATTTCAGTTTAATGAGAACATTCAGTATTTCAGTTTAATTTGCATTAATTTTAATTACTACAAATCTAAATATTAATTCAAAGACCCACATTTATACTTCCCTTTATAATTCTTAAATGGCATTAAACGGATCATAAGAATAAGGTTCAATAAAGATGATTATTTCGTACATGTGTTCCAACGTTGAAACTGGGATTGAACTATTACGTCCACTCCAAACCAAACACCTGGACGATAATATGGAGGCAACAACATATGGAAAAAGCAATACGGGATATAGTACACTTGCATTATAGGCACACATATTCGTTATGTGTGTCGTCCTATTTTTCTAATTTTTTAAAGTTGTGTAAGCACTTGTTATGTTGATGGTTAAAAATTCACGTGTATCTCAAAATTGAATGAGCTATACCAGATTCCCCATCTAGTGGTATGGATGTGGCACAATATAGAAATAATTATGCGAACCGCAAAATTGAATGGTTAAAAATATTTCTCGTTCTGAAATTCAGACGATGTTTGCCTTTATCTTGCGACTCCAATTCGGTTTTTGTATTTTTCGTTCTACGTTAACCTTTTAGGTGTGAGCGTTCCGACCCAATTTTACTGGAATATGAATGGAAGCTTTTAGTGGGATATGTAATGGACTTTGGAAAATGAAAAATTCTCTTAGAGAGTTAAATTGGAAACAACAAATGATGTTACATTTCTATAACTCTCGTCGGTGTTGCCCAAATAAAGGATTGGACTTTGTTTTTATATAAATTGAACCTTTTTTAATAGAGAGAATGTGGGACGTACGTCGCCGACATATTTGGAGTTTCATTCTCGATCTTGATAAAAGAAAGTAATCTAAAGACAGAAGAATAAGGATATCAAGTTAAGACTTTAAAGCGATACATCACGTTCGACGACGATTTCAAGATTGCCTCTCCTCTACGGAGAAGAAAGAGGTCATAACAAGTAGATAAGTATCGAAGGAGTGAAAATATAAAATAAAACAAAGGAGTCCATAGGCAAGGAACTATTACAAATAATAGTGCATGTCCCTTGGAGGATATTTCCTGGCATGATTTGTGTCTTTTCACAACTTCGAGAAGTCGAGGTTTTTCTTCCCTTAAAGCCAATGCGAATTTATATTGTATAAAGACTTTCAAGGAATCGAGATTGTTTCAATTCAACACCATGCTAGAACATTCCAATTCCACATTATTGAACTGAACTTAATGTTTATAATAATGATATTTGTGTCAGTTTAAACAATGTGAAACAATATCTAGTGCTCGATTTGAGATGGTTACCGAGTTCCAATGCTATAAAGTTAAAAATAATGGCAAGTATAAAATCATAGTGTATTAAGTAATGGCTTCTTTAGAACCATTTAATTTTCTTAGGACTCAATATAATTTAACTTGGCTTAAACTTAATGACATATTTTAATGAAGCTTTCGGAACAATATCAAAAATAAAGACAAAAGAACAATTTTGGCCCCATTACGTCCTGTAACCGTTTGTTAGCTTAAGCAATCATATATCGTTAAGCAAACGGAGATGGTGAATCGATCAATGCAAGACAATTATTCCATGTCTGAATGTTGTTCGCTATAATTGTCGCTAGGCTTAGGTATTTGAATAGTGGATTTTCAAGAGTCCTCTTTACTAATGCTGAGTGGCAAACTTTTCCCAACACAACAAGTTCGCCACAACACTTGTTAGAAATACTTCTTGTCTCAAAAAAACTCGTGAAAGCTTCTAGAACACAGGGCAAACCCATTTTAGTTTCACAGTTATTTTCCTTAATAATCTGGTCGTTCTCCTTCGTAGCCATTACTGCCCCGCAAGTTAAGAATAAAACCACTAGTACGGAATAAACATGAAGGCTTGCCATACCGCTTGAATCTGATGTTACTAGATAAATTTGGTTCGTAAAATTAATTTCGAACAAGATTTGCAGGGAAAAAAATTGGCATTTATAGGAAGTGTTATAACCACATTGGACTAGAATACGTTACAATAAATGAAAACATTCAATATTTCAGTTTAATGAGAACATTCAATATTTCAGTTTAATTTGCATTAATTTTAATTACTACAAATCTAAATATTAATTCAAAGACACACATTTATACTTCCCTTTACAATTCTTAAATGGCATTAAATGGATCACGAAAATAAGGTTCAATAAAGATAATTATGTCGTACATGTGTTTCAACGTTGAAACTTGGATTGAACTATTACGTCCACACCAAACCAAACTCCTGGACGATAATATGGAAGAAACAACATATGGGAAAAGCAATACGGGATATAGTACACTCGCATTACAGGCGCACATATTCATTATGTGTGTCATCCTTTTTTTCTAATTTTTTGAACTTGTGTACGCACTTGTTATGTTGATGGTTAAAATTCACGTGTATCTCAAAATTGAATGAGCTATACCAGATTCCTGTGCCAGTGGTATGGATGTGGCACAATATAGAAATAATTATGCGAACCTCAAAATCTTATAACTTTGCTGTTGTTAAAAAGTTTTCATAACACTTATCATATTTGTAAAATGGAAAATGTCAAATGAATGATTGAAATTCAAAATTAATACATCAATAATATTTCTCGTTCTGAAATTAAGACGATGTTTGTCTTTATCGTGGGACTCCAATTCTGTTTTTGTATTCTTCGTTGTACATTAAGTTTTTAGGTGTCAGCGTTCCGACCCAATTCTACTGGAATACAAATGGAAGCTTTTAGTGGGATATGCAATGGACCTTAGAAAATGAAAAATTCTCTTAGATAGTTGAATTGGAAACAACAAATGATATTACATTTCTACAACTCTCGTAGGTATTGCCCAAATAATGGATAGGATTTTGTTCTTATATAAATTAAACCTTTTTTAATAGGGAGAATGTGGGACATATGTCGTAGACATATTTGGAGTTTCATTCTCGATCTTGATAAAAAAAGTAATCTAAAGACAGAAGAATATGGAAATCAAGTTAAGACTTTGAAGCGATATATCACGTTTGACGAGGATTTCAAGATTGCCTCTCCTCTACGAAAAAGAAAGAGGTCATAACTATTAGATAAGTATCGAAGGAGTGAAAATGGAAAATGAAACAAAGGAGTCCATAGGAAAGGAACTATTACAAATAATACTGCATGTCCCTTGGAGGATATTTCCTAGCACGATATGTGTCTTTTCACAACTTCAAGAGGTCGAAGTTTTTCTTCCCTAAAAGCCAATGCGAATTTATATTGTATAAAGACTTTCAAGGAATCGAGATTGTTTCAATTCCACACCACGCTAGAACATTCCAATTCCGCATTATTGAAATGAACTTAATGTTTATAATAATGATATTTGTGTCAATTTAAACAATGTGAAACAATATCTAGTGCTCGATTTGATATGGTTACTGAGTTCCAATGCTATAAAGTTACAAATAATGTCATGTATAAAATCATAGTGTATTAAGTAATGGCTTCTCTAGAACCATTTAATTTTCTTAGAACTCAATATAATTTAACATGGCTTAAATTTAATGACACATTTTAATGAAGCTTTCAAAACAATATCAAAAATAAAGACAAAAGAACAATTTTGGGCCCGTTACGTCTTGTAACCGTTTGTTAGCTGAAGCAATCATATATCCTTAAGGAGACGGAGATGGTGAATCGATCAATGCAAGGCAATTACTCCATGTCTGAATGCTCTTCGCTATAATCATCGCTGGGCTTAGGTGTTTGGATAGAGGATTTTCAAGAGTCCTCTTTACTAATGCTGAGTGGCAAATTTTCCCAACACAACAATTTCGCCACAACACTTGTTAAAAATAGTCCCTGTCTCGAAAATACTCGTGAAAGCTTCTAGAACACAGGGCAAAACCATTTTAGTTTCACAATTATTTTCCTTAATAATCTGGTCGTTCTCCTTCTTAGCCATTACTGCCCCGCAGGTTAAGAATAAAACCACTAGTACGGAATAAACATTAGGGCTTGCCATACCGCTCGAATCTGATGTTACTAGTTAAATTTAGTTTGTAAAATTAATTTCGAACAAGATTTGCAGGGAAAAAAACTAGCATTTATAGGAAGTTTTATAACCACATTGGTCTAGAATACGTTACAATAAAAGAAAACATTCAATATTTCAGTTTAATTTGCATTAATTTTAATTACTATAAATCTAAATATTAATTCAAAGACACACATTGATACTTCCCTTTATAATTCTTAAATGGCATTAAATGTATCATGAATATAAGGTTCAATAAAGATGATTATGTCGTACATGTGTTTCACCGTTGAAACTGCGACTGAACTATTACGTCTACACCAAACCAAACACCTGGACGATTGTATGGAGGAAACAACATATGGAAAAAGCAATACGGGATATAGTACACTTGCATTACAGGCACACATGTTCGTTATGTGTGTCGTCCTATTTTTCTATTTTTTTGAAGTTGTGTACGCACTTGTTATGTTGATGGTTAAAAATTCACGTGTATATCAAAATTGAATGAGCTATGCTAGATTCCTGTGCCAGTGGTAAGGATATGGCACAATATAGAAATAATTATGCGAATCGCAAAATCTTATAGCGTTGTTGTTGTTAAAATGTTTTTATAACACTTATCATATTTGTAAAATGGAAAATGGCAAATGAATGATTGAAATTCTTAATTAATACATCAAAAATATTTCTCTTTCTAAAATTAGGACGATGTTTGCCTTTACCGTGGGACTCCAATTCGGTTTTTGTATTTTTCGTTCTACGTTAACTTTTTAGGTGTCACCGTTCCGACCCACTTTTACTGGAATATGAATGGAAGCTTTTAGTGGGATATGCAATGGACCTTAGAAAATGAAAAATTCTCTTAGAGAATGAACTTGGAAACAACAAATGATGTTACATTTCTATAACTCTCGTAGGTATTGCCCAAATAATGGATAGGATTTTTTTATATAAATTGAAACTTTTTAATAAGGCGAATGTGGGACGTACGTCGCCGACATATTTGGAGTGTCATTCTCGATCTTGATAAAAAAAAGTAATCTAAAGACAAAAGAATAAGGAAATCAAGTTAAGACTTTGAAGCGTTACATCACTTTCGACGAGGATTTCAAGATTGCCTCTCCTCTACGTAAAAGAAAGTGGTCATAACTATTAGATAAGTATCGAAGGAGTGAAAATGGAAAATGAAACAAAGGAGTCCATAGGCAAGGAACAAGTACAAATTATAGTGCATGTCCCTTGGAGGATATTTCCTGGCACGATATGTGTGTTTTCACAACTTCGAGAAGTCGAGGTTTTTCGTCCCTTGAAGCCAATGCAAATTTATATTGTATAAAGACTTTCAAGGTATCGAGATTGTTTCAATTCCACACCACGCTAGAACATTCCAATTTCGTAATGTCGAAACCATTTTTATTTTGGAAAAAAAACAAAAATTAGTTGTCGATGAAAATTTGGAGTCGCCACCAAGCTTTTATTAAGGTGTGATTGGACCACCTAAAAACGACTTTGGTCTACGAGTTTTAGAAAAACAGCTTCGAGAGTCAGTTACGTACGAGGAAGGATTAGCACCCCCATACGCCCAAAAATTGGTACCAAGTTGATTAATAAATGTCTTAATGTCGAGAGTTAAAAAAATACGATCCTTAATTAAATTAATTATTAAGACGCCCTCATTTTGAAACAGAAAACATCACACCCAATACGTTAGGGCACGATATTTTATTTCTTCAAAATGAGTTTATCCAAAAAACTCGTGTGATAAAATTTAAGAAAATACTTAATTGTTTAAAATTTATGAAGAAAACGCCACCCAATATGTTAGGGCACGATTTCTTAAAATCCCAAACATTCAATATTTCCTTTATTATTTTTTTTAAAGAAAATCTTTGTCTCGAGAAATCAAAGCGTCACATCCAATACGTTAGGAAACAACATATTGAATTCCCGATGACAAGTTTTATTTTGTTTGATAAAAAAACAATCCTCGATTGTTAGATTTTACGAAGAAAATTGGAACCCAATATGTTAGGGCTCAACTTTCTTGAAAATCCTAAATACGAGCATTATCTTTATTTTGAACATTTTCAATTTTTAAAATCAAGTAAAGAAATGATGTAATGTTATATTGAATGTATGAATAAATGCCTCTTTAACAAATATCAATAATACATTCAACAATTGTAAAGAAATAATATAAATAAATAAATAAGCGAAATTAATATACATAATAAAAATAATCACATGCAAAATATCAAATAAATGGTCAAAATAAAAACATTCTTTTAATATATAAACGAAAACATGAATTAATAATCAAATGAAGAAAATAAACAAAATATAAAGAATAAAAGGCACATAATATATGCATTGAAATTAAAAGACATACACATAATTTACATATAAAATCTTGGGCTATGAAACTTATACATATATAATACATGATGTATTTATGAAAATAAAGAAAAAAATATAAATTATAAAGTATGTGAAAACAATACATACATTTGCATTTAAAAAGAAATATATTCATATATATATATATAATTGGTTAAAATATTAATATGTATACATACATATATAAAAATAAATATATACGTATAGATTATAAAAATAATTACATATAAAAATAAAAAATAATTACATTATATTAAAAAATAAATATGCGTATGTATATATAAATATGTAAAAAAAACTATATATATATATAGATTTCAAAAAATAATTAAATATGAAAAATAAAAAATAAGAAATATAAAAAAATTACTAATTTGAAATGTAAATAAAAAAATCTGGGACAAATCTGCAAATAATCGAAGTATGGAGGACGAAATTGAACGCGAGAATTACATAGAGGGGCTGGAAGGGAAATTTTCCCTTCTCCTCTAAACGACGTCATTCACATTAGGATGAAATTGAAAACGATAATAAATTAAAGGGTAAATTAATAAAATAAAAAAAACTTAATTGCAAAAACATTAAAAGGCGGAGGGGCTAAAAGCGCAATTTACCCCTCCGTTCAAAAACACGCGGATCCTAGGCCGGGTCGGGTCGGTTTTAGGTCGACCCATGCCCAAAACGGCGCCGTTTAGTTGGCTATTTAAGCCAAAAACCTTTCAAAAAAATAATTTCTTTCATTCTTTTTTTTTAAAAAATCCAAGAAAGCTCTCAACCCCTCAGTTCTCCGGCCTAAGTCCGGGCACCGGCCGATCGTCGGCGTCTGCACCGGCCACCGGCCTCCGGCGACGGCACCGCCTTCTGCGGTGGCCGGAGAAGGTGAAAATCTTTTACTCAGTCCCTTTGAAGCCGCTAAACCCAGATCTGGCCCCGAAACCCTCAAAACACAACTGCAAGAGCCTCAAATCGCCGAGAAACCTTTCGGTTTTTGACCGTTCTTGTTGATTCCGGGCCACTCAGGTTGTTTCTTCCTCTTTTTCTTTGTTATTATTCGTTTGTAAAAAAGAAATAACAATAGAAAGAATAAATAAATAAGTATTGTAAATATCCACCTCTATAATCGATTTTCTCTGTATTCTGTTTGCTGTAAAAAAACAATAGCTTTTCTTTTCTTGATTTTTCCCTCCCGATTACAGTGTTTCCATGGCTCTTTTATAGCCAAAATTACAATATCATAAATAAATCTATTCCATTTTCTTTGATTCGCAATCTTTTTTCTTTCCATATACTGCTATTTCTCTTCTTGATGCGCAGGTATGAAGATCGCGCGGAGTTTCGCGGGCATGGTTGCGGCGGCCGAAGTTTACCTTAGAACACTAGGGTTTCTAAAATTGCTTTGGGCCTGGGGGTTAATTTTGGGCCTCTATTTATTTTGGGTTTGGGCCATATAGGCCGGTTTGTAACTCGGGCCCGGCTAAAATGAACTTAATGTTTATAATAATGATATTTGTGTCAATTTAAACTATGTGAAACAATATCTAGTGCTCGATTTGAGATGGTTACCAAGTTCCAATGCTATAAAGTTAAAACTAATGGCATGTATAAAATCATAGTGTATTAAGTTATGGCTTCTCTAGTACCATTTAATTTTCTTAGGACTCAATATAATTTAACTTGGCTTAAATTTAATGAAACATTTTAATGAAGCTTTCGGAACAGTATCAAAAATAAAGCCAAAAGAACAATTTTGTGCCCGTTACGTCTTGTAACAGTTTCTTAGCTTAAGCAATCATATATCCTTAAGCAGACGGAGATGGTGAATCGATCAATGCAAGGCAATTATTCCATGTCTAAATGCTCTTCGCTATAATTGTCGCTGGGCTTAGGACTTTGAATAAAGGATTTTCAAGAGTGCTCTTTACTAATGCTGAGTGGCAAACTTTTCCCAACACAACAAGTTCGCCGCAACACTTGTTTCAAATACTCCATGTCTCGAAAATACTCGTGAAAGCTTCTAGAACACAGCGAAAAACCATTTTAGTTTCACAATTATTTTCCTTAATAATCTGGTTGTTCTCCTTCATAGCCATTACTGCCCCGCAAATTAAGAATAAAACCACTAGTACAGAATAAACATTAAGGCTTGTCGTACCGCTCGAATCTGATGTTACTAGTTAAATTTGGTTCGTAAAATTAATTTCAAAAAAGATTTGCAGGGAAAAAACTGGCACTTATAGAAAGTGTTATAACCACATTGGACTAGAATACGTTACAATAAAAGAAAACATTCAATATTTCAGTTTAATTAGAATTTTCAATATTTTAGTTTAATTTGCATTAATTTTAATTACTACAGATCTAAATATTAATTCAAAGACGCACATTTATACTTCCCTTTATAATTCTTAAATGGCATTAAACGGATCACGAAAATAAGGTTCAATAAAGATGATTCTGTCGTACATGTGTTTCACCGTTGAAACTGGGATCGAACTATTACGTCTACTCAAAATGAAACACCTGGACGATAATATGGAGGAAACAACATATGGAAAAAGCAGTACAGGATATAGTACACTTGCATTGCAGGCACACATATTCGTTATGTGTGTCGTCCTATTTTTCTAATTTTTTAAAGTTGTGTACTCACTTGTTATGTTGATGGTTAAAAATTCACGTCTATCTCAAAATTGAATGACCTATACCAGATTCCTCTTCTAGTGGTATAGATGTGGCACAATATAGAAATAGTTATTCGAACCGTAAAATTTTAGAACTTTGTTGTTGTTAAAAAGTTTTTATTGCACTTATCATTTTTGTAAAATGGAAAATGGCAAATGAATGATTGAAATTTTTAATTAATACATCAAAAATATTTCTCTTTCTGAAATTAGGACGATGTTTGCCTTTATCGTGGGACTCCAATTCGGTTTTTGTATTCTTCGTTCTACGTTAACTTATTGGAATATGAATGGAAGCTTTTAATGGGATATGTAATGGACTTTGGAAAATGAAAAATTCTCTTAGAGAGTTAAATTGGAAAGAACAAATGATGTTACATTTCTATAACTCTCGTAGGTATTGCCCAAATAATGGATAGGATTTTGTTTTTATATAAATTGAACGTTTTTTAATAGGGAGAATGTGGGACGTACGTCGCTGACATATTTGGAGTTTCATTCTCGATCTTGATAAAAAAAAGTAATCTAAAGACAGAAGAATAAGGAAATCAAGTTAAGACTTTGAAGCGATACATCACGTTCGACAAGGATGTCAAGATTGCCTCTCCTTTACGGAGAAGAAGGAGGTCATAAGAATTAGATAAGTATCGAAGGAATGAAAATGGAAAATGAAAAAACGGAGTCCATAGGCAAAGAACTATTACAAATAATAGTGCATGGCCCTTGGAGGATATTTCCTAGCACGATATGTGTCTTTTCACAACTTCGAGAAGTCGAGGTCTTTCTTCCCTTAAAGCCAATGTGAATTTATATTCTATAAAGAATTTCAAGGAATCGAGATTGTTTCAATTCCACACCACGCTAGAACATTCCAATTCCACATTATTGAAATGAGCTTAATATTTATAATAATGATATTTGTGTCAGTTTAAACAGTGTGAAACAATATCATAGTGTATTAAGTAATGGCTTCTCTAGAACCATTTAATTTTCTTAGGACTCAATATAATTTAATTTGGCTTAAATTTAATGACACAATTTAAAGAAGCTTTCAGAACAATATCAGAAATAAAGACAAAAGAACAATTTTGGGCCCGTTACGTATTGTAACCATTTGTTAGCTTAAGCAATCATATATGCTTAAGCAGATGGAGATGGTGAATCGATCAATGCAAGGCAATTATTCCATGTCTGAATGCTCTTTACTATAATTGTCACTGGGCTTAGGTCTTTGAATAGAGGATTTTCAAGAGTCCTCTTTACTAATGCTGAGTGGCAAACTTTTCCCAGCACAACAAGTTCGCCGCAACACTTGTTAGAAATACTCCCGGTCTCGAAAATACTCGTGAAAGCCTCTAGAACACAGTGAAAACCCATTTTAGTTTGACAATTATTTTCCTTAATAATCTGGTCGTTCTCCTTCAGAGCCATTATCGCTCGCCTTGAAGTTAAGAATAAAACCACTAGTACGGAATAAACATTAAGGCTTGCCATACCGCTCGAATCTGATGTTACTTGTTAAATTTGGTTTGTAAAATTAATTTCGAACAAGATTTATAGGGAAAAAAGAGGCATTTATAGGGAGTGTTATAACCACATTGGACTACAATACGTTACAATAAAAGAAAACATTCAATATTTCAGTTTAATTAGAACATTCAATATTTCATTTTAATTTGTATTAATTTTAATTACTACAAATCTAAATATTAGTTCAAAGACACACATTGATACTTCCCTTTATGATTATTAAATGGCATTAAACTGATCTAAAAATAAGGTTCAATAAAGATGACTTTGTCGTACATGTGTTTCACCGTTGAAACTGGGATTGAACTACTACGTCCACTCCAAACCAAACACCTGGACGATAATATGGAGGAAACAACATATGGAAAAAGCAATATGGGATATAGTACACTTGCATTACAGGCACACATATTCGTTATGTTTGTCGTCCTATTTTTCTAATCTTTTGAAGTTGTGTACGCACTTGTTATGTTCATGGTTAAAAATTCACGTGTATCTCAAAATTGAATGAGCTATACCAGATTCCTGTATCTCAAAATTGCAAATGAATGATTAAAATTCAAAATTAATACATCAAAAAATTTCTCGTTCTGAAATTAAGACGATGTTTGTCTTTATCGTGGGACTCCAATTCAGTTTTTGTATTCTTCGTTCTACGTTAACTTTTTAGGTGTATGCGTTCCGACCCAATTTTACTGGAATATGAATGGATGCTTTTAGTGGGATATGTAATGGAACTTAGAAAATGAAAAATTCTCTTAGAGATTTAAATTGGAAACAGCAAATGATGTTACATTTCTATAACTCTCGTAGGATTTCACCAACATATTTTGAGTTTGAAGCGTTACATCACTTTCGACAAGGATTTCAAGATTGCCTCTCCTCTCCGTAAAAGAAAGAGGTCATAACTATTAGATAAGTATCGGAGGAGTGAAAATGGAAAATGAAACAAAGGAGTCCATAGGCAAGGAACAATTACAGATTATAGTGCATGTCCCTTGGAGGATATTTCCTGGCACGATATGTGTCTTTTCACAACTTCGAGAAGTCGAGGTTTTTCTTCCCTTAAAGCCAATGCAAATTTATATTGTATAAAGACTTTCAAGGTATCGAGATTGTTTAAATTCCACACCACGCTAGAACATTCCAATTCTGGATTATTGAAATGAACTTAATGTTTATAATAATGATATTTGTGTCAATTTAAACAATGTGAAACAATATCTAGTGCTCGATTTGAGATGGTTACCGAGTTCCAATGCTATAAAGTTAAAATTAATGGCATGTATAAAATCATAGTGTATTAAGTAATGGCTTCTCTAGAACCATTTAATTTTCTTAGGCCTCAATATAATTTAACTTAGCTTAAATTTAATGACACATTTTAAAGAAGCTTTCGGAACAATATCAGAAATAAACACAAATGAACAATTTTGGGCCCGTTACGTATTGTAACCGTTTGTTAGCTTAAGCAATCATATATCCTTAAGCAGACGGAGATGGTGAATCGATCAATGCAAGGCAATTATTCCATGTCTGAATGCTCTTTGCTATAATTGTCGCTGGGCTTAGGTCTTTCAATAAAGGATTTTCAAGAGTTCTCCTTATTAATGCTGAGTGGCAAAGTTTTCCCAGCACAACAAGTTCGTTGCAACACTTGTTAGAAATACTCGCGGTCTCGAAAATACTCGTGAAAGCTTCTAGAACACAGCGAAAACCCATTTTAGTTTCACAATTATTTTCCTTAATAATCTGGTCGTTCTCCTTCGTAGCCATTACTGCCCCGCAAGTTAAGAAAAAAAACCACTAGTACGGAATAAACATTAAGGCTTGCCATACCGCTTGAATCTGATGTTACTTGTTAAATTTGGTTCGTAAAATTAATTTCGAACAAGCTTTGCAGGGAAAAAACAGGCATTTATAGGGAGTGTTATAACCACATTGGACTAGAATACGTTACAATAAAAGAAAACATTCAATATTTCAATTTAATTTGCATTTTAATTACTACAAATCTAAAAATTAATCCAAAGATGCACATTTATGCTTCCGTTTATAATTCTTAAATGGCATTAAACGGATCACAAAAATAAGGTTTAATAAAGATGATTTTGTCGTACATGTGTTTCACCGTTGAAACTGGGATTGAACTATTACGTCCACTCCAAACCAAACACCTGGACGATAATATGGAGGAAACAATATATGGAAGAAGCAATACGAGATATAGTACACTTGCATTACAGGCACGCATGTTCGTTATCTGTGTCGTCCTATTTTTCTAATTTTTTGAAGTTGTGTACGCACTTGTTATGTTGATGGTTAAAAATTCACGTGTATCTCAAAATTGAATGAGCTATACCAGATTCCTGTGCCAGTGGTATGGATGTGGCACAATATAGAAATAACTATGCGAACCGCAAAATCTTATAACTTTATTGTTGTTAAAAAGTTTTTATAACACTTATCATATTTGTAAAATGGAAAATTGTAAATGAATGATTGAAATTGAAAATTAATACATCAAAAAATTTCTCGTTCTGAAATTAAGACGATGTTTGTCTTTATCGTGGGACTCCAATTCGGTTTTTGTATTCGTCGTTCTATGTTAACTTTTTGGAATATGAATGGAAGCTTTTAGTGGGATATGTAATGGACCTTAGAAAATGAAAAATTCTCTTAGAGAGTTAAATTGGAAACAGCAAATGATATTACATTTCTATAACTCTCGTAGGTATTGCCCAAATAATGGATAGGATTTTCTTTTTATAAAAATTGAACCTTTTCAATAGGGAGAATGTGGGACGTCCGTCACCGACATATTTGGTGTTTGAAGTGTTACATCACTTTCGACGAGGATTTCAAGGTTGCCTCTCCTCTACGTAAAAGAAAGAGGTCATAACTATTAGATAAGTATCGAAGTAGTGAAAATGGAAAATGAAACAAAGGAGTCCATAGGCGAGGAACAATTACAAATTGTAGTGTATGTCCCTTGGAGGATACTTCCTGGCACGATATGTGTCTTTTCACAACTTCGAGAAGTCGAGGTTTTTCTTCCCTTAAAGCCAATGCAAATTTATATTGCATAAAGACTTTCAAGGTATCGAGATTGTTTCAATTCCACACCACGCTAGAACATTCCAATTCCGCATTATTTAACTTGGCTTAAATTTAATGACACATTTTAAAGAAGATTTCGGAACAAAATCAGAAATAAAGACAAATGAACAATTTTGGGCCCGTTACGTATTGTAACCGTTTGTTAGCTTAAGCAATCATATATCCTTAAGCAGACGGAGATGGTGAATCGATCAATGCAAGGCAATTATTCCATGTCTGAATGCTCTTGTCAGTAATTGTCATTTGGGCTTAGGTCTTTGAATAGAGGATTTTCAAGAGTCCTCTTTACTAATGCTGAGTGGCAAACTTTTCCCAGCACAACAAGTTCGCTGCAACACATGTTAGAAATACTCGCGGTCTCGAAAATACTCGTGAAAGCTTCTAGAACACAGCGAAAACCCATTTTAGTTTCACAACTATTTTCCTTAATAATCTGGTCGTTCTCCTTCGTAGCCATTACTGCCCCGCAGGTTAAGAATAAAACCACTAGTACGGAATAAACATTAAGGCTTGCCATACCGCTAGACTCTAATGTTACTTGTTAAATTTGGTTCGTAACATTAATTTCGAACAAGATTTGCGGGGAAAAAACAAGCATTTATAAGGAGTGTTATAACGACATTGGACTAGAATACGATACAATAAAAGAAAACATTCAATATTTTAGTTTAATTAGAACATTCAATATTTCAGTTTAATTTGCATTAATTTTGATTACTACAAATCTAAAAATTAATTCAAAGATGCACATTTATACTTCCCTTTATAATTCTTAAATGGCTTTAAACGGATCACGAAAATAAGGTTTAATAAAGATGATTTTGTCGTACATGTTTTTCACCGTTGAAACTGGGATTGAACTATTACGTCCACTCTAAACCAAACACCTGGACGATAATATGGTGGAAACAATATATGGAAAAAGTAATACGAGATATCGTACACTTGCATTACAGGCACACATATTCGTTATGTGTGTCGTCCTATTTTTCTAATCTTTTGAAGTTGTGTACGCTCTTGTTATGTTGATGGTTAAAAATTCACGTGTATCTCAAAATTGAATGAGCTATACCAGATTCCTGTGCCAGTGGTATGGATGTGGCACAATATAGAAATAATTATGCGAACCGTAAAATTTTATAACTTTGTTCTTGTTAAAAAGTTTTTATAACACTTATCATATTTGTAAAATGGAAAATGGAAACTGAATGATTGAAATTCAAAATTAATACATCAAAAATATTTCTCGTTCTAAAATTAAGACGATGTTTGTGTTTATCATGGGACTCCAATTCAGTTTTTGTATTCTTCGTTCTACGTTAACTTTTTAGGTGTATGCATTATGACCCAGTTTTACTGGAATATGAATGGATGCTTTTAGTGGGATATGTAATGGACCTTAGAAAATGAAAAATTCTCTTAGAGAGTTAAATTGGAAACAGCAAATGATGTTACATTTCTATAACTCTCGTAGGTATTGCCCAAATAATGGATAGGATTTTGTTTTTATATAAATTGAACCTTTTTAATAGGTAGAATGTGGGACGTCCGTCACCGACATATTTGGTGTTTGAAGTGTTACATCACTTTCGACGAGGATTTCAAGGTTGCCTCTCCTCTACGTAAAAGAAAGAGGTCATAACTATTAGATAAGTATCGAAGTAGTGAAAATGGAAAATGAAACAAAGGAGTCCATAGGCGAGGAACAAGTACAAATTATAGTGCATGTCCCTTGGAGGATATTTCCTGGCACGATATGTATCTTTTCACAACTTCGAGAAGTCGAGGTTTTACTTCCCTTAAAGCCAATGCAAATTTATATTGTATAAAGACTTTAAATGTATCAAGATTGTTTCAATTCCACACCACGCTAGAACATTCCAATTCCGCATTATTTAACTTGGCTTAAATTTAATGACACATTTTAAAGAAGCTTTCGGAACAAAATCAGAAATAAAGACAAATGAACAATTTTGGGCCCGTTACGTATTGTAACCGTTTGTTAGCTTAAGCAATCATATATCCTTAAGCAGACGGAGATGGTGAATCGATCAATGCAAGGCAATTATTCCATGTCTGAATGCTCTTTGCTGTAATTGTCGCTGGGCTTAGGTCTTTGAATAGAGGATTTCCAAGAGTCCTCTTTACTAATGCTGAGTGGCAACCTTTTCCCAGCACAACAAGTTCGCTGCAACACATGTTAGAAATACTCGCGGTCTCGAAAATACTCGTGAAAGCTTCTAGAACATAGCGAAAACCCATTTTAGTTTCACAGTTATTTTCCTTAATAATCTGGTCGTTCTCCTTCAGAGCTATTATCGCTTGCAGTTAAGAATAAAACCACTAGTACGGAATAAACATTAAGGCTTGCCATACCGCTAGACTCTAATGTTACTTGTTAAATTTGGTTCGTAAAATTAATTTCGAACAAGATTTGTGGGGAAAAAACAGGCATTTATAAGGAGTGTTATAACGACATTGGACTAGAATACGTTACAATAAAAGAAAACATTCAATATTTTAGTTTAATTAGAACATTCAATATTTAAGCTTAATTTGCATTAATTTTAATTACTACAAATCTAAAAATTAATTCAAAGATGCACATTTATACTTCCCTTTATAATTCTTAAATGGCGTTAAACGGATCACGAAAATAAGGTTTAATAAAGATGATTTTGTCGTACATGTTTTTCACCGTTGAAACTGGGATTGAACTATTACGTCCACTCCAAACCAAACACCTGGACGATAATATGGTGGAAACAATATATGGAAAAAGCAATACGAGATATAGTACACTTGCATTACAGGCACACATATTCGTTATGTGTGTCGTCCTATTTTTCTAATCTTTTGAAGTTGTGTACGCCCTTGTTATGTTCATGGTTAAAAATTCACGTGTATCTCAAAATTGAATGAGGTATACCAGATTCCTGTGCCAGTGGTATGGATGTGGCACAATATAGAAATAATTATGCGAAGCGCAAAATTTTATAACTTTGTTCTTGTTAAAAAGTTTTTATAACACTTATCATATTTGTAAAATGGAAAATGGAAACTGATTGATTGAAATTCAAAATTAATACATCAAAAATATTTCTCGTTCTAAAATTAAGACGATGTTTGTCTTTATCATGGGACTCCAATTCGGTTTTTGTATTCTTCGTTCTACGTTAACTTTTTAGGTGTATGCATTCCGACCCAGTTTTACTGGAATATGAATGGATGCTTTTAGTGGGATATGTAATGGACCTTAGAAAATGAAAAATTCTCTTAGAGAGTTAAATTGGAAACAGCAAATGATGTTACATTTCTATAACTCTCGTAGGTATTGCCCAAATAATGGATAGGATTTTGTTTTTATATAAATTGAAGCTTTTTAATAGGGAGAATGTGGGATGTCAGTCACCGACATATTTTGAGTTTGAAGCGTTAAATCACTTTCGACGAGGATTTCAAGATTGCCTCTCCTCTACGTAAAAGAAAGAGGTCATAACTATTAGATAAGTATCGAAGTCGTGAAATTGGAAAATGAAACAAAGGAGTCCATAGGCGAGGAACAATTACAGATTATAGTGCATGTCCCTTGGAGGATATTTCCTGGCACGATATGTGTCTTTTTACAACTTCAAGAAGTCGAGGTTTTTCTTCCCTTAATGCCAATGCAAATTTATATTGTATAAAGACTTTCAAGGTATCGAGATTGTTTCAATTGCACACCACGCTAGAACATTCCAATTCCGCATTATTGAATTGAACTTAATGTTTATAATAATGATATTTGTGTCAATTTAAACAATGTGAAACAATATCTAATGCTCGATTTGAGATGGTTACCGAGTTCCAATGCTATAAATTTAAAACTAATGGTATGTATAAAATCATAGTGTATTAAGTAATGGCTTCTCTAGAACCATTTAATTTTCTTAGGACTCAATATAATTTAACTTGGCTTAAATTTAATGACACATTTGAAAGAAGCTTTCGGAACAATCTCAGAAATGAAGACAAAAGAACAATTTTGGGCCTGTTACGTATTGTTACCATTTGTTAGCTTAAGCAATCATATATCCTTAAGTAGACGGAGATGGTGAATCGATCAATGCAAGGCAATTATTCCATGTCTGAATGCTCTTTGGTATAATTGTCGCTGGGCATAGGTCTTTGAATAGAGGATTTTCAAGAGTCCTCTTTACTAATGCTGAGTGGCAAACTTTTCCCAGCACAACAAGTTCGCGGCAACACTTGTTAGAAATACTGCCGGTCTCGAAAATACTAGTGAAAGCTTCTAGAACACAGCGAAAACCCATTTTAGTTTCACAATTATTTTCCTTAATAATTTGGTCGTTCTCCTTCGTAGCCATTACTGCCCCGCAGGTTAAGAATAAAGCCACTAGTACAGAATAAACATTAAGGCTTGCCATACCGCTAGACTCTGTTGTTACTTGTTAAATTAAGTTAGTAAAATTAATTTCGAACAAGATTTACAGGGAAAAAACAGGCTTTTATAGGGAGTGTTATAACCACATTGGACTAGAATACGTTACAATAAAAGAAAACATTCTATATTTCAGTTTAATTAGAACATTCAATAGTTCAGTTTAATTTGCATTAATTTTAATTACTACAAATCTAAAAATTAATTCAAAGATATACATTTATACTTCCCTTTATAATTCTTAAGTGGCATTATACGGACCACGAAAATAAGGTTTAATAAAGATGATTTTGTCGTACATGTGTTTCACCCTTGAAACTGGGATTGAACTATTACGTCCACTCCAAACCAAACACCTGGACGATAATATGAAGAAAGCAATATATGGAAAAAGCAATACGAGATATAGTACACTTTCATTACAGGCACACATATTCGTTATGTGTGTCGTCCTATTTTTCTAATCTTTTGAAGTTGTGTACGCACTTGTTATGTTCATGGTTAAAAATTCACGTGTATCTCAAAGTTGAATGAGCTATACCAGATTCCTGTGCCAGTGGTATGGATGTGGCACAATATAGAAATAATTATGCGAACCGCAAAATTTTATAACTTTGTTGTTGTTAAAAAGTTTTTATAACACTTATCATATTTGAAAAATGGAAAATGGAAACTGAATGATTGAAATTCAAAATTAAAACATCAAAAATATTTCTTGTTCTGAAATTAAGGCGATGTTTGTCTTTATCGTGGGACTCCAATTCGGTTTTTGTATTCTTCGTTCTACGTTAACTTTTTAGGTGTATGCATTCCGACCCAGTTTTACTCGAATATGAATGGATGCTTTTAGTGGGATATGTAATGGACCTTAGCAAATGAAAAATTCTCTTAGAGACTTAAATTCGAAACAACAAATGATGTTGCATTTCTATAACTCTCGTAGGTATTGCCCAAATAATGGATAGGATTTTATTTTTATATAAACTGAACCTTTTTAATAGGGAGAATGTGGGACGTCCGTCACCGACATATTTGGTGTTTGAAGCGTTACATCACTTTCGACGAGGATTTCAAGATTGCCTCTCCTCTACGTAAAAGAAAGAGGTCATAACTATTACATAAGTATCAAAGGAGTGAAAACAGAAATTGAAACAAGGGAGTCCATAGGCAAGGAACAATTACAAATTATAGTGCATGTCCCTTGGAGGATATTTCCAGGAACGATATGCGCCTTTTTACAACTTCGAGAAGTCGAGGTTTTTCTTCCCTTAAAGCTAATGCAAATTTATATTGTATAAAGACTTTCAAGGTATCGAGATTGTTTAAATTCCACACCACGCTAGAACATTTCAATTCCGCATTATTGAAATGAACTTAATGTTTATAATAATGATATTTGTGTCAATTTAAACAATGTGAAACAATATCTAGTGCTCGATTTGAGATGGTTACCGAGTTCCAATGCTATAAACTTAAAACTAATGGCATGTATAAAATCATAATGTATTAAGTAATGGCTTCTCTAGAACCATTTAATTTTCTTAGGACTCAATATAATTTAACTTGGCTTAAATTTAATGACACATTTTAAAAAAGCTTTCGGAACAATATAAAAAATAAAGACAAAAGAACAATTTTGCGCCCGTTACGTATTGTAACCGTTTGTTAGCTTAAGCAATCATATATCCTTAAGCTGACGGAGATGGTGCATCGATCAATGCAAGGCAATTATTCCATGTCTGAATGCTCTTTGCTATAATTGTCGCTGGGCTTAGGTCTTTGAATAGAGGATTTTCAAGAGTCCTCTTTACTAATGCTGAGTGGCAAACTTTTCCCAACACAACAAGTTCGCCGCAACACTTGTTAGAGATACTCCCTGTCTCGAAAATACTCGTGAAAGCTTCTAGAACAGAGGGAAATCCCATTTTAGTTTCACAATTATTTTCCTTAATAATCTGGTCATTCTCCTTCGTAGCCATTACTGCCCCGCAAGTTAATAATAAAACCACTAGTACGGAATAAACATTAAGGCTTGCCATACCGCTCGAATCTGATGTTACTTGTTAAATTTGGTTCGTCAATTTAATTTCGAACAAGATTTACAGGGAAAAAATAGGCATATATAGGGAGTGTTAAAACCACATTAGACTAGAATACTTTACACTAAAAGAAAACATTCAATATTTCAGTTAAATTAGAACATTTAATGTTTCAGTTTAATTTGCATTAATTTTAATTACTACAAATCTAAAAATTAATTCAAATATGCACATTTATACTTCCCTTTATAATTCTTAAATGGCATTAAACAGATCACAAAAATAAGGTTTAATAAAGATGATTTTGTCGTACATGTGTTTCAGCATTGAAACTGGGATTGAACTATTACGTCCACTCCAAACAAAACACCTGGACAATAATATGGAGGAAACAATATATGGAAAAAGCAATACGAGATATAGTACACTTGCATTACAGGCACACATATTCGTTATGTGTGTCGTCCTATTTTTCTAATCTTTTGAAGTTGTGTACGCACTTGTTATATTGATGGTTAAAAATTCACGTGTATCTCAAAATTGAATGAGCTATACCAGATTCCTATGCCAGTGGTATGGATGTGGCACAATATAGAAATAATTATGCGAACTGCAAAATTTTATAACTTTGTTGTTGTTAAAAAGTTTTTATAACACTTATTATATTTGTAAAATAGAAAATGGAAACTGAATGATTGAAATTCAAAATTAATACATCAAAAATATTTCTCGTTCTGAAATTAAGACGATGTTTGTCTTTATCGTGGAACACCAATTCAGTTTTTGTATTCTTCGTTCTACGTTAACTTTTTAGGTGTATGCGTTCTGACCCAGTTTTACTGGAATATGAATGGATGCTTTTAGTGGGATATGGAATGGACCTTAGAAAATGAAAAATTCTCTTAGAGAGTTAAATTGGAAACCGCAAATGATGTTACATTTCTATAACTCTCGTAGGTATTGCCCAAATAATTGATAGGATTTTGTTTTTATATAAATTGAACCTTTTAATAGGGAGAATGTGGGATATCCGTCTCCGATATATTTGGTGTTTGAGGCGTTACATCACTTTCGACGAGGATTTCAAGATTGCCTATCCTCTACGTAAACGAAAGAGGTCATAACTATTAGATAAGTATCGAAGTAGTGAAAATGGAAAATGAAACAAAGGTGTCCATTGGCGAGGAACAATTACAGATTATAGTGCATGTCCCTTGGAGGATATTTCCTGGCACGATATGTGTCTTTTCACAACTTCGAGAAGTCGAGGTTTTTCTTCCCTTAAAGCCAATGCAAATTTATATTGTATAAAGACTTTCAAGGTATCGAGATTGTTTCAATTCCACACCACGCTAGAACATTCCAATTCCTCATTATTGAAATGAACTTAATGTTTATAATAATGATATTTGTGTCAATTTAAACAATGTGAAACAATATCTAGTACTCGATTTGAGATGGTTACCGAGTTCCAATGCTATAAAGTTAAAACTAATGGCATGTATAAAATCATAGTGTATTAAGTAATGGCTTCTCTAGAACCTTTTAATTTTCTTAGGACTCAATATAATTTAACTTGGCTTAAATTTAATGACACATTTTAAAGAAGCTTTCCGAACAATATCAAAAATAAAGACAAAAGAACAATTTTGCGCCCGTTACGTATTGTAACCGTTTGTTAGCTTAAGCAATCATATATCCTTATGCTGACGGAGATGGTGAATCGATCAATGCAAGGCAATTATTCCATGTCTGAATGCTCTTTGCTATAATTGTCGCTGGGCTTATGTCTTTGAATAGAGGATTTTCAAGAGTCCTCTTTACTAATGCTGAGTGGCAAACTTTTCCAAACACAACAAGTTCGCCGTAACACTTGTTAGAAATACTCCCTGTCTCGAAAATACTCGTGAAAGATTCTAGAACACAGGGAAATCCCATTTTAGTTTCACAATTATTTTACTTAATAATCTGGTCATTCTCCTTCGTAGCCGTTACTGCCCCGCAAGTTAAGAATAAAACCACTAGTACGGAATAAACATTAAGGCTTGCTATACTGCTCGAATCTGATATTACTTTTTAAATTTGGTTCGTAAAATTAATTTCGAACAAGATTTGAGGGAAAAAATAAGCATTTATAGGGAGTGTTATAACCACATTGGACTAGAATACGTTACAATAAAAGAAAACATTCAATATTTCAGTTTAATTAGAACATTCAATATTTCAGTTTAATTTGCATTAATTTTAATTACTAAAAATCTAAAAATTAATTCAAAGATGCACATTTACACTTCCTTTTATAATTCTTAAATGGAATTAAACAGATCATGAAAATAAGGTTTAATAAAGATGATTTTGTCGTACATGTGTTTCACCCTTGAAACTGGGATTGAACTATTACGTCCACTCCAAACCAAACACCTGGACGATAATATGGAGGAAACAATATATGGAAAAAGCAATACGAGATATAGTACACTTGCATTACAGGCACACATGTTCGTTATGTGTGTCGTCCTATTTTTCTAATTTTTTGAAGTTGAGTACGCACTTGTTATGTTCATGGTTAAAAATTCACGTGTATCTCAAAATTGAATGAGCTATATCAGATTCCTGTGCCAGTGGTATGGATGTGGCACAATATAGAAATAATTATGCGAACCGCAAAATTTTATAACTTTGTTGTTGTTAACAAGTTTTTATAACACTTATCATATTTGTAAAATGGAAAATTGCAAATGAATGATTGAAATTCAAATTTAATACATCAAAAAATTTCTCGTTCTGAAATTAAGACGATGTTTGTCTTTATCTTGGGACTCCAATTCGGTTTTTGTATTCTTCGTTCTACGTTAACTTTTTAGGTGTATACATTCCGACCCAATTTTACTAGAATATGAATGGATGCTTTTAGTGGGATATGTAATGGACCTTTCAAAATGAAAAATTCTCTTAGAGAGTTAAATTGGAAATAGCAAATGATGTTACATTTCTATAACTCTCGTAGGTATTGCCCAAATAATGGATAGGATTTTGTTTTTATATAAATTGAACCTTTTTTATAGGGAGAATGTGGGATGTCCGTCACCGACATATTTTGAGTTTGAAGCGTTACATCACCTTCGACGAGGATTTCAAGATTGCCTCTCCTCTACGTAAAAGAAAGAGGTCATAACTATTAGATAACTATCGAAGTAGTGAAAATGGAAAATGAAACAAAGGAGTCCATAGGCGAGGAACAATTACAGATTATAGTGCATGTCCCTTGGAGGATATTTCCTGGCACGATACGTGCCTTTTCACAACTTCGAGAAGTCGAGCTTTTTCATCCCTTAAAGCTAATGCAAATTTATATTGTATAAAGACTTTCAAGGTATCGAGATTGTTTCAATTCCACACCACGCTAGAACATTTCAATTCCGCATTATTGAAATGAACTTAATGTTTATAATAATGATATTTGCGTCAATTTAAACAATGTGAAACAATATCTAATACTCGATTTGAGATGGTTACCGCGTTGCAATGCTATAAAGTTAAAACTAATGGCATGTATAAAATCATAATGTATTAAGTAATGGCTTCTCTAGAACCATTTAATTTTCTTAGGACTCAATATAATTTAACTTGGCTTAAATTTAATGTCTCATTTTAAAGAAGCTTTCGAAACAATATCAAAAATAAAGACAAAAGAACAATTTTGCGCCCGTTACGTGTTGTAACCGTTTGTTAGCTTAAGCAATCATATATCCTTAAGCAGACGGAGATGGTGAATCGATCAATGCAAGGCAATTATTCCATGTCTGAATGCTCTTTGCTATAATTGTCGCTAGGCTTAGGTCTTTGAATAGAGGATTTTCAAGAGTCCTCTTTACTAATGCTGAGTGGCAAACTATTCCTAGCACAACAAGTTCACCGCAACACTTGTTAGAAATACTCCTCGTGTCGAAAATACTCGTGAAAGCTTCTAGAACACAGGGAAATCCCATTTTAGTTTCACAATTATTTTACTTAATAATCTGGTCATTCTCCTTCGTAGCCGTTACTGCCCCGCAAGTTAAGAATAAAACCACTAGTACGGAATAAACATTAAGGCTTGCCATACCGCTCGAATCTGATGTTACTTGTTAAATTTGGTTCGTAAAATTAATTTCGAACAAGATTTACATGGAAAAAACAAGCATATATAGGGAGTGTTATAACCACATTAGACTAGAATACGTTACAATAAAAGAAAACATTCAATATTTCAGTTTAATTAGAACATTTAATGTTTCAGTTTAATTTGCATTAATTTTAATTACTTCAAATCTAAAAATTAATTCAAAGATGCATATATATACTTCACTTTATAATTCTTAAATGGCATTAAACGGATCACAAAAATAAGGTTTAATAAAGATGATTTTGTCGTACATGTGTTTCACCGTTGAAACTGGGATTGAACTATTACGTCCACTCCAAACAAAACACCTGGACAATAATATGGAGGAAACAATATATGGAAAAAGCAATACGAGATATAGTACACTTGCATTACAGGCACACATATTCGTTATGTGTGTCGTCCTACTTTTCTTATCTTTTGAGGTTGTGTACCCACTTGTTATGTTCATGGTTAAAAATTGACGTGTATCTCAAAATTGAATGAGCTATACCAAATTCTTGTGCCAGTGGTATGGATGTGGCACAATATAGAAATAATTATGTGAACCGCAAAATTTTATTACTTTGTTGTTGTTAAAAAGTTTTTATAACACTTATCATATTTGTAAAATGCAAAATAGAAACTGAATGATTGAAATTCAAAATTAATACATCAAAAATATTTCTCGTTCTGAAATTAAGACGATGTTTTTCCTTATCGTGGGACTCCAATTCGGTTTTTGTATTCTTCGTTCTACGTTAACTTTTTAGGTGTATGCGTTCCGACCCAGTTTTACTAGAATATGAATGGATGCTTTTAGTGGGATATGGAATGGACCTTAGAAAATGAAAAATTCTCTTAGAGAGTTAAATTGGAAACCGCAAATGATGTTACATTTCTATAACTCTCGTAGGTATTGCCCAAATAATTGATAGGATTTTGTTTTTATATAAATTGAACCTTTTAATAGGGAGAATGTGGGATATCCGTCACCGATATATTTGGTGTTTGAAGTGTTACATCACTTTCGACGAGGATTTCAAGATTGCCTATCCTCTACGTAAAAGAAAGAGGTCATAACTATTAGATAAGTATCGAAGTAGTGAAAATGGAAAATGAAACAAAGGAGGCGAGGAACAATTACAGATTATAGTGCATGTCCCTTGGAGGATATTTCCTGGCACGATATGTGTCTTTTTACAATTTTGAGAAGTCGAGGTCTTTCTTCCCTTAAAGCCAATGCAAATTTAGATTGTATAAAGACTTTCAAGGTATCGAGATTGTTTTAATTCCACACCACGCTAGAACATTCCAATTCCGCATTATTGAAATGAACTTAATGTTTATAATAATGATATTTGTGTCAATTTAAATAATGTGAAACAATATCTTGTGCTCGATTTGAGATGGTTACCGAGTTCCAATGCTATAAAGTTAAAACTAATGGCATGTATAAAATCATAGTGTATTAAAATAGGATAATTAACGAAGTGATACAATTGTTAGCGAAGAATAA